>NW_018743509.1:0-357641 GCF_001683475.1 Chenopodium quinoa | reverse complement strand
GAAAATAAAAAGTGCGGAGGAAAGAGGTAGCCACCCTACTTATAGAAAGAGGCAGAAGGCGAACAGTCACTTGCACGAAAATTTGAAATTCAAGAGGGGGAAGGCAGACGAACCGTCACTTACCCCGTGCACCCTACGTCTGTCACAGATGACACGTGAGATTGCCACATCTCATCTGTGAGGGGCAGATGTTTAGGGTGAAAATACCTAAGACACGTGGCCCAATAAATGCTTGACACGTGTCAATCTTTCAGCAGTCTGCAAAGGCCCATTTCCTTTGCAGACACGTGTCCCTTATACCCTTATTGAGGTACAGTTCTCCCTTACTATAAATAGTAAGGGTAGACCTCATTTATGAGGGACAGACATTAATTGCAACCACAAAAAAACCAAACAAAGCCTAAACCTACTGAAACGCTCTCGAACCGAGAAGCTTTTACAGTTCTTATTCCACTTCGAAAAGATACTAACTTAATCTTCGGAGGCGGAACTCCCACCCCCCATCCGGAGTCTCCGTTACTTGTGCAGGTACAGGCGCAAGAAGGAAGTCGGCTAGGTGCAAGTACAGGCGTAAGAAGGAAGTCTGCTAGGAAATTGTAACTCTCCCGAAGGACACAGAAAACCCCAAACAGTCCCCAGTTTGAGACGCCTTTTCTCAAAACTTGGTTGAGAGATCAAAACATTGCCTACTGCTTTGCATCAGTCGGACGGCCGCAAGCAAACGGCCAGGTTGAAGCATTTAACAAATTCATCTTAGACGGTATAAAGAAGAAGATTGAAAAAGCAGGCGACCTATGGGCAGACAAACTACCACATGTTCTCTAGGCCATAAGGACGATTGAAAAGGAGCGACTGGAGAAACACCTTTCCTCCTAACATATGGGGCAGAAGCTATCCTACCCATTGAGCACAATGAGCCGACTCTCCGAGTTATGCTGTATGATGAAGATGCAAATTGGGAAGCAATTGCCTGGCATTGGATCGCCTCCCAGAACGTAGGGGCAATGCTGCCCTACGCCATGAAATATACCGCCTGAGAATGACTCGAATCTACAACATAAGAGTACACAAGCGCCCACTCAAAGTAGGGGACTTTGTACTAAGGAAGATGGAATCAGTTGGCAGGGCCAACGAGTTGGGAAAGCTAACTCCTAACTGGGAAGGACCCTACCGAATCTATGAGGAGGTCAGGGACGGAACCTACCGTCTGGAAACTCTAGAAGGCCGACCCCTGCCTAGGACTTGGAATGTAGACAATCTGAAAAAATATTACTTTTGATGTAATTATTTAAAGTTTATTAATGAAAGTTCCAAGTTTACCTTCTTTTCATATGTTTCAAAAAGAATTACATTCCGCCTGTCCCAAGACAGACGGATACCCTCCAACACATATTTACTAAAGGGCATGCCTGTTTGCCCACCATACGGCTAATCAACCCAGGCACCAAGCCGCTTGATTACGCTTAATTTTTAAATTAATACGACCTGTCCTAATAAATAGCAGGCGACCAACGACATGCCATTTGGATGAGATTCGTCGCAGAGAGCAGCTCCCATTTGGGTGGAATAATGCTCTATAAACTACTTACACGACCCCTATACGGCTGTCCCCAAGGACAACGTATCCGTTTTGAGACAAGGATAACTCAACACTTTCATAAGTGTCAGCAGTTGACATCTGCGTCAGATAGTCGCCTGTATTACTTGGGATAAGTACAGGAGGCGCCCTCTAAGTTAATAGTCAACAAAAATTGACGAATCAAGGGGATTAGTCGGCCATTGACGACTGATACCTTTACTACGCAGGATTAGAAGCAGCCACGATTGGTTAACACCATAGTTAAACCATAGTTGTTCTTCCATACTTGGTCCGGAATCCTAAAAGTTTGAGCAGTCCGCCTGGTCTTTGGTAAAAAGGCCCTCAAACAAACATTCCCACTAAGAAATACTAAACGAATCTGAACAATCTAGAAGGACCTCTCGGTGTTCGACTGGATGTGACAACGACTGATACACCCATCTGAATTGATAGTCGTCCAAACAACAAGCATCCTACTATGTTTCTCGTAAACATACCAAAGAACTTACGACAATCAATAAAACAGCGACTAACCGACTGTTCTCTAAGAACTAGGCGACCCCTGTGACTTGAAATGCATTCTAAGTTGGTTAATTCAGTCGGTACCTTACCACTGTGACTAAGTACATTTCACTCAAGACTGGTTATGTTTGCTACTGATCCGACTGTCTATGGCCGACTAGGTACTCTCTTTTCAAGAAGTAACCTAGTCGTCCAGGGGCAAGGGCAGTCGCAATCAGGATCCAACAGTTTAGCTAAAAATTTTAACATGGATACGCCATATAAGCGGCTATCAAGTCAAGACATGCAAATTTTTTGGCAAAAACAACAAGAACCAAAGTCAAAAGACAACAACATATGTAACAGCAAAGATGACTCAACAGTCGCCAAATCATATCAAATTAAAGCCAGAAAAGCTGGCAAAGTTAAGTTAAAACCAGACAAGCTGGCAAAATATTCAGAAGCCCCGGCCCCCTGGCCGGGTAAAGATACACATATACACGGCACGCAGGCCGAATGAAATTTTTTAGCACACAGGCCGAATCAGGTTTAAATAAATAAAATCTTAAACAGTTAGAGGGACCTCGCTTTCAGCAGCCGCCTTCTCTTGGCGGGGACGGGACACTTGATTACTCTGAACAGTTTCCTGCTCCTGTTCAGGCGCCCTTTTGGAAGACTCCCTCTTAGTCGCAGCAGCCGCTACCTCCTTTTTAGAAGAAGATGAAGAAGACTCGGACTCCTCCTGGTCACCGCCTCCTCCCATGACCGCTTCATCATGCTCCCCATAGCAGGCGGCTAGGGGTGTAAAAAAACTGGACCGGACCTGAAACCGGACCTGAACCGACCTGATTCGGACTGGACCTGACCCGGACCTTGAAAATCAAGGTTCCCGGTTCCGATCCGGACCCGGTCTAAAACCGGGGCTTTCAGTTCCGGACCTGAAACCCGGTTTTTTTATAAAAAAAGAAAAAAAAACACAAAAACTACAAACGCTGCTCACTTCCATTTTTTTTTTATTTTTCTAACCCTAACTCAGTAACTCTGCCTCTACGCTGCGCCTCGCTGCCTCCTCCCTCATTCTCACTCTCACGCACGTAGTTAGGCTCAGGCAAGAGGCGACACCTCCCTTCCTTCCTCACTCTCAGGCGACAACGCGATGCCCACCTAAGGCTTGCTACATCAACCACCGCAAATCTTCGGTAAGGTTTTTCATGTTTAATTATTCTTTATTCTTTTGTTCTTGTCCGAAATTCCGAATTATGGTGTATTGGTGTTCAATTGTTCATGTTCTTGTTTAATTTATATACATAATTCGAATTTATATATGTTTAATTTTATTTATATACATAATTCGATTATATATGTGTAATTCGAATAAGATATACATAATTCGAATTATATATGTTTAATTTTTGGAAGTATGCTTAAATTTGTATATGTTTAATTTTATTTATGTCGGTCGAATTTTTGTTCATTTTGGCCGAATTTTATATATGTTCAGAATTTATATTTAAATTTATATACGTATTCAAATTATATATGTTTAATTTTATTTATGTGGGTTGAATTGTGGATTTATATATGCTTTGCTATCCCAACAACGTCAATACGCCATAGTGTTTGTGTACCTTCCCTGCCTCTGGATGATTGCTGCGTTGAAGTTTGACTATATTGTTGGTTGAGTTTTGTTACAATTTCTACTTTCTGGAATTGTTTGGGAATACACAAGTTAACAGGAAGTTATTATCTTTGTTATCTTTTCTTATCAGACGTGACTTAAGTCATTTCAGTATGCTAAGTTGATGCTTCGTGGGAATAGTATGTAAAGAATAAAGTATAATCAGTTGTATTCCTTTAATTATTTATTGTCAACTATTTTTTTTTATGTAGAGAAGATAAGTTTTGCTTCTTTAAAGGGGAAAATGCCTTTATAGACACTATCTTTTTGCTTACTTTTCCAGCTCAAAGGAGGAATTGAAGCTTTGTGTGTGTTGTTTCTATTCAGGTTCCTGTGTTGGATGTGTTAATATTCTCACTACAGTTGACTAATCAAAGTGGAATTTTTTTTTAATTACGTGTGTTCTTGGGGCATTCTTTAATCACGCAATTAAAGGCAAAACAACTCGTTGGAGAATTTATGTATTTCTAGTACTTGAGACTCAAGAGACTTTATGGAATGTAACTAATATTATGAGTTTTTGTGGACTCATTTGTATTTTCGGTAGACTCTCATTTGTATTTTCGGTGGACTCATTTGTATTTTTGGTGTTTGGAAATTGGGACTTTAGATACTTTATGTAGTTTTGTGATTGATAATTTTGGTTTGTATGTAATTATTAAATTATGCAACAAGTCTAAAAATCACAAAACAGGTCCATATGCAGGTCCAATAGGTTATTTAATAATAAAAAAAAAACGAAAAAAACCACAAAATAGGTCCATACAGGTCCAAACCCGGACCGGACCTGATTTTTAGGTCTGGCCCGGAACTGCACCTGTTAAATCAAGTCCGGTCCCCTGTCTTCAAAATAACCCAATTCAGGTCGCCGGTCTAAATAGGTCTGGTCCGGTTTTGGACCGGTGTACACCCCTACAGGCGGCAAACTGGTCCTCCCATGTAGAGTAGTCGGTGTTTGGATAGAGGTTGGTCCAGGTCATTTTCATGATGGCATTACAGTCCTCCATCATGTTAGCAACTAAAGCCTTCTTCTCTTCTTCAAACCTCGACTTATATTTTTGGGCCAGCTGCTTGACCTGGTTGACCAGGCGCTGCTTCAGGCGGTCATTACCCTTCTTCAAGTCCTCCGCCGCCTTCACAGCCTTGTCATGGGCCTCGGCCTTCTCCTTAAGCTGATCAATTTGGAGTCGGAGCTTCGTGATCCTATTTTTGGCCGCCTCCAAATCAGCTTTGACTTGCTGATTAGCTGTCGCCTGCGAAAACAATATATCATTCGTCAGGACTTCATTTTGAAAGATAGAAACATAGTCTTGTCTATGGTGGAGGCGGCGTGCTCTTTGGCAATTTTTACCTCTTTGTTCTTTTCTTGGATGGGCCGACGGAGACTATCCATCCGCAATATCGACTGATCAAAAACAAAAGAACAGTCGGTCAGCTAAAGGATCGTTTCTCGAAATGAAGTAAAGAGTTTGTAAGAACTTAAATATACCTCGGCCAACAGGGCGACGATGCCATCCAGGTTAAGGGTGCCGAACCCTCTAACCGTTTCCTTCTCTTGAGAAGGGACGACCTGCAGCATAGTCTTTGCTATGGTGGCAATGTCTGGCCGAGGGGGATGAGCGCCTGCAAAAAGTGGCGGATGGTTAACAGCCGACTGACAAAGTTAAAGAAATTTTCAAAGAAGTCGTGAAAATGAGGTTACCTTTAGAAGCCCCTTCCTTGCTTCTCTCCTGTGGCCGCTTGTCCCTCTTCTCTTACGGCAGCTTGACCTTGTCCTTGTTCTTTTCAAAAGGGAGGTTGGCGGCAGGGGACGACCCAGATTTGGTCGCCACATGCTTTCGAGGACGAAGAGGGGTGCTCGTGTCCCCTCCCGCATGCTTCCTGGCCTTCTCAGGAGGCGGTTGAGGGGTCAACTGGTCCTACAAGCAAACATCATAGTCAGTCAGTAGGGTTTACTGAAAAATGAAAGACAAGGAAATTACCTGGAATCATGAAAATCTCACCCCAGCCGACTGATTGGCGGGCGACTCTCCTGTTGGGCGCTTGCCCAAAACTGCCGAGCGGTATTGAGCGGCTGACCTTTTTGAGGCAGTGACCTTCTCCATTGCTTCAGCTGCATTAAACAACCAAGAGTTAGAAAACTAAAAAAGTGACAAAGTCAATACAAAAAGCAGGCGGTCAGCTACCTTCAGGCATCTCTGTACTAAGGCCACAGGCGGCCAAGTATGTCCCATCATACAACCAAGTGTGTTTAGGAACGTATTTTTGGGGAACAAAGATCTTTTTCCCCAATTTAGGGTCCGCCTGAATATCAACTTTGAACAAGTCAGCGTCCAGAATTTCACGCTTGGCTTTGGGAGGAACAGGCGACAGGTCCTTGCCGGCTAAGAAGGGTGGATCCCTATTCCACCTATTATACTTAACATTTTTGGCCTTGTTAGGGCATTGAATAATGTAGAAGGTGGACCGCCAGTCCTTCCACTTGTTCTCCTTGCCCTAGGCCATCACATAGCTCCTATGGGATGTCAGTTGATACCAGCCGGACCCCGTTGCTTTTGGAGTCCGACTGAGGTAATTCATTTGAGCAAACGCCTCGAAACTGGCGTCTACTTTATGCATTTTGCACCCGGCCACATATCCGAGTATGTTGAACCAAGAATTGGGCCAGCTGCCACATCCCAATCTGGTACCCGTCTAAAATGGCCTCAACGGCCGGGTGAAGAGGAAATCAAAGGCCGGCTTTAATAGCCGCCTCGTAGCAACCGAAACACTGAGGCCCATAGCTGGCACCAGACGGCCAAACTACAGTGTCCTCTACATCAGGGACCGACACAAGGTAGTCGTTCCCCATTACATGCTTGGAGATAAATTCTCCAATTTTCTCCTTCATGATCTTCCGCCTCCCCTCAGGCACATGATGAAAATAAGGGGCGTAGGCGTCTCGGTTGGAAGCCATGGGCTCGGCCCAGTTCTCCCCCCATCGACACACTTAAAGATTCTCTAGCTGCGTGAATCCTAGAATACTGCTCTTCAGAGTCGAGAGAGTTCTGGCTCTCGCTACTAGCGTCCGACTCGTCACTAGAGTCCGACGAGTCATTTGGTTGTGAAGGTTTGGCAGGAGCCACCTCTGCTTCAGAAGGCGACTCCTCAGTTTCGTTTAGGGGATGAGAGGGTTCAGCAGGGGTTGCCTCCTTCTCAAGAGACGACTCCCTAGAGTCATTTAAAATTGAGTCGCCAGGTGTGCTTGGGGTACCAGACCTATGATCGGGAAGGTCAATATATGTATAAGAGCCGTCTGAGTTAGTTATTCGGCCAATTCTCGCCATGACGTCCTGCACAGACATGGAAACAGTCGGATGCTATGCAAAGGACAAGAGTGGTCCTAGAAAAGTGGAGTCGGCACTCCTAGTCCTAGATTCAGCCGTCCCTGGTGACCGACTAATCAACAACCTAGGTCGTACCGAGTTTCTTTGAGACACCATACTTTGGCAAAATAAAAAAGAAAAAAGATGCAAAGAGCAGACGTTTACCTGAAGTTTAAAGTTGAGGAAGACTGAAAGTAGCGTCCGAGAAGAAAGTAAGCGGAAGGGTACGAATGCTCCGAAAAAGTGCAAATACAGTTGGGGTCCGAGAGATCTCTTTCAGAAAATAATGTGAACAAATGTGAACAAAAGACTTGTTGACCAGCCCTATTTATAGGGAAAGAAAGAGTAGGAGGGCATTCAAATTCAAAAACTTCGGCGGGAAAATACTCGGCCAAGCTATCCGTCGACACCTGTCGCCTCCCCACTAGGCGACGCTTTTCACAGGTCACACGTGTCAGGTCACGTGCCACCTGTGAGGGGCAAATGATTAGGGGGATTTTCCCACCACCTCGCCATGTGGACCAATCAGGTCCTGACAAGTGTTACTCAGTTGGACTTATTAGGGCCTGCCATGTGGCACACTTCAGCTGGTCCACCATGGACTTCCTATGCTATGCCATGTGGCCCTTCAGCCTTACCTAAACAGGTAGCAGATTGGGCCCATATCTCAAGAAAGCCTAGTCAATCCTAGGGTTGACCAAAAACCCTAGAATCTGGGACGCTTCCCAATGCTATAAATACTGTCATAAATGCTCATTAATGACAGAGACCGTCCACCAGAAACAAACGAATTTCACAAATCCCAAGATAATTACACACCACAAACCCGTCCAAGCATCCGACACCTATTTACATTCCGCATTACAACTCCTTCATTCACTAACTTGATCGTCGGAGGCGGAGCTCCCAACCCAGGAGTCTCCGTTCTTTTGCAGGTACAGGCGCATGGTTCCAGTCTCGAAGTTGTAACTCTCAAGGGACACAGAAAACCCCGAAACAGACCTAACCATTAATAGATTAACATGCCTTTTGAAACTAAGCCTAAATATCAATTCTCATCTCTCGAATCTCGAATCAATATTGAAAAAATCATATAATTAAACCTGCTCAAATCTAATTGCATAGTATTAAATCAATCAATAGGAAATTAATCAATCATAAATAATTAACAATAATAAATTACCCCTTCGTATTATTCATGGATCCCCACAAACCCTAGAATTAAACTACTCGCGCATAATTAAATCTAAGCTAACCACAGCGATAAAACCATGCATAATAAAACATGGATCCCCAACCATGGATCCCCAACCCGATTGTTTCGATGTCTGTGCATGACGTCATAGCGAGAATCAAGACTACTAGCCGAATAACTAACTCAGACGACTCTTATACATATATTGACCTTCCTGATCTAGGTCTGGTACCCCAAGCACACCTGGCGACTCAATTTTAAATGACTCTGGGGAGTCGCCTCCTAAGAAGGAGGCGGTCCCTGCCGAACCCTCTCAAACCCCAAACGAAACTGAGGAGTCGTCTTCTGAAATAGAGGCGGCACCTACCGAACCTTTACAACCAAATGACTCGTCGGACTCTAGTGATGAGTCGGACGCCAGTAGCGAGAGCCAGAACTCTCTCGACTCTGAAGAGCTGTATTCCAGGATTCACGCAGCTAGAGAATCTTTAAGTGTGTCGATGGGGGAGAACTGGGCCGAGCCCATGGCTTCTAACCGAGACGCCTACGCCCCTTATTTACATCACGTGCCTGAAGGGAGGCGGAAGGTTATGATGGAGAGATTTGGAGAGTTCATCTCCAAACATGTAATGGGGGACGACTACTTAGTGTCGGTCCCCGATAGAGAGGATACAGTAGTTTGGCCGTCTGGTTCCAGCTATGGGGACTAGTGCTTTGGTTGTTACGAGGCGGCTATTAAGGTCGTCCTTCGATTTCCTCTTCACTCGGCCGTTGGGGCCATTTTAGACGGGTACCAAATTGGGCTGTGGCAGCTGGCCCCCAATTCTTGGTTCAACATACTCGGCTATGTGGCCGGGTTGCAAAATGCATGAAGTAACGCTAGTGTCGAGGCGTTTGCTCAAATGAATTACCTCAGTCGGACTCCAAAAAGCAACGGGGTCCGGCTGGTATCAGCTGAAATCCCATAGGGGATATGCCATGGCACAGGGTAAGGGAGAACAAGTGGAAGGACTGGCGGACCACCTTCTACTTTATCACTTGCCCTGACAAGGCCAAAATGCCAAATACAACAGGTGGAATAGGGATCCATCCTTCCTAGCCGGCAAAGACCTGCCGCCTGTTCCTTCCAAGGCCAAGCGCGAGATTTTAGACGCTGGCTTGTTTAAGGTTGACATTCAGGCGGACCCTGAATCTGGGAAGAAGGTTTTTGTTTCCCAACAATATGTTCCCAAATAAAATTGGTTGTATGATGGGACGTTACTTGGCCGCCTGTGGGCTAAGTACCGAAATGCCTGAAGGTAGCTGTCGCCTGTTTTTCGTATTGACTTTGTCACTTGTTTAGTTTTCTAACTCTTGGTTGTTTTGACGCAGCTGAAGCAATGGAGAAAGTTTCTGCTTCAAAAAGAGCAGCAGCACAGTACCGCTAGGCAGTTTTGGGTTAGGCAAGCGCCCAACCGAGGAGTCGCCAGCCAATCAGTCGGCTGGGGTAGACTTCATGATTGAATCCAATCTCCTTGTCTTTTGTTTTTCAGTAAACCCTACTGACTGACTGATGTTTGCTTGTAGGACCAGTCGACCCCTCAACCGCCGCCTGAGAAGGCCAGGAAGCAGGCGGGAGGGACACGAGCACCCCTCTTCGTCCTTGAAAGCATGTGGCGACCAAACTTGGGTCACCCCCTGCTGCCAACTTACCCTTAGAGAAGAATAAGGAGAAGGCCAAGCAGCAACAGGAAAAGGACAGGCGTCCTATAGAAAAGAACAAGGAGAAGGCGTCTAATGGTAACTTATTTTCACGAATTCTTTGGAAACTTTTTTAACTTTGTTAGTCGGCTATTAACCATCCGTCACTTTTGGCAGGCGCTCATCCTCCTCGGCCAGACATTGCTGTCATAGCAAAGACTATGTTGCAGGTCGTCCCTTCCCAGGAGAAGGAAACGGTTAGAGGGTTCGGCACCCTTAACTTGGATGGCATCGTCCCCTTGTTGGCCGAGGTATCTTTAAGTTCTCACAAACTCTTTGTTTCATTTTGAGAGACGATCCTTTAGCTGACCGACTGTTCTTTTGTTTTTGATTAGTCGATGCTGCGGGTGCATGGTCTCCGTCGCCCCATCCAAGAAAAGAACAAAGAGGTAAAGTTTTCCGAAGAGCACACCGCCTCCACCATGAACAAGGCCATGTTTTCTATTTTTCAAAATAAAGTCTTGCACAGGCGGCTGCAAATCAGCAAGTCAAGGACGACTTGGAGGCGGCCAAAGAAAAGATAAAGGAGCTCAAGCTCAAAGTCTCGAGAACCAGGGGAAGGCCGACGCCCATGACGAGCCTGTAAAGGCGGCGGAGGGCCTGAAAACCAGCAACGCCCGCCTGAAGCAGCGCCTGGCCAACCAGGAAAAGCAGCTGGCCCAAATGTATAAGTCGAGGTTTGAAGAGGAGAAGAAAGCCCTGGTCGCTGACATGATGGAAGACTGTAGCGCCATCATGAAAATGACCTGGGACCACCTCTACCCAGACACCGACTACTCAACATGGGGGAGCCAGTTTGCCGCCTGCACTCGAGAGCATGACGAGGCGGTCATGGGAGGAGGCGACGGCCAGGAGGAGTCCGAGTCTTCTTCTTCTTCTGAAGAGGAAGTGGCGGTTGATGGGGCTGAAGGGGAATCTTAAAAAAAAGCGCCTGAATAGGAGCAGGAAACTGTTCAGAGCAATCAAGTGTCCCCTCCCCAACAAGAGAAGGCGGCTGCTGAAGGCGAGGTCCCTCCAACTATTTAAGCTTTTCTATATTCAAACTTGATCCGGCCTACGTGCCGTGTATTTGTAAATCTCTTTACCCGGCCAGGGGGCCGGGGCTTTTGAATATTTTGCCAGCTTGTCTGGCTTTAATTTTATATGATCTGGCGACTGTTGAGTCATCTTTTGCTGTTGCATATGCTGTTGTCTTTTTCACTTTTGTTTTGTTGAATTTGCCAAACATTTTGCATGTCGCGACTTAATAGCCGCTTGTATGGCGTATCCTTGTTAAACTTTTTAGCTAAATTGTTGGATCCTGATGCCGACTGCCCTTGCCCCTGGACGACTAGGTTGCTTTTTGAAAAGAGAGTAACTAGTCGGCCATAGACAGTCGGATCCCAGTAGCAAACATAACCAGTCTTGAGTGAAATGTACTTAGTCATAGTGGTAAGGTACCGACTGAATTAACCAACTTAGAATGCATTTCAAGTCACAGGGTCGCCTAGTTCTTAGAGAACAGTCGGTTAGTCGATGTTTTATTGATTGTCGTAAGTTCTTTGGTATGTTTACCAGAAACATAGTAGGATGCTTGTTGTTAGGACGACTATCAATTCAGATGGGTGTATCAGTTGTTGTCACAATCCAGTCGGACACCGAGAGGTCCTTCTAGATTGTTCAGATTCATATAGTATTTCTTAGTGGGAATGTTTGTTTGAGTGCCTTTTTGCCAAAGACCAGGCGGATTGCTCAAACTTTCAGGATTCCAGACCAAGTATGGAAGAACAACTATGGTTTAACTAATCGTGGCTGCTCCTAATCCTGAGTATTAGAGGTATCAGTCGCTAATGGCCGACTAATCCCCTTGATTCGTCAATTTTTGTTGACTATTAACTCAGAGGGCGCCTCCTGTATTTATCCCAAGTAATACAGGCGGCTATCCGACGCAGATGTCAACTGCTGACACTTATGAAAGTTTTGAGTTATCCTTGTCTCAAAACGGATACGTTGTCCTTGGGAAAGTTGTATAGGGGTCGTGTAAGTAGTTTATAGAGCATTATTACACCCAAATGGGAGCTGCTCTCTGCAAAGAATCTCATCCAAATGGCATGTCGTCGGGCGCCTGCTATTTATTGGGACAGGTCGTATTAATTTAAAAATTAAGCGTAATCAAGCGGCTTGGTGCTTGGGTTGATTAGCCGTATGGTGGGCAAACAGGCGTGCCCTTTAGTAAATATGTGTTGGAGGGTAGCCGTCTGTCTTGGGACAGACGGTGTGTACTCCTTTTTGAAACATATGAAAAGAAGGTAAACTTGGAACTTTCATTAATAAACTTTAAATAATCACATCAAAAGTAATATTTTTTCAGATTGTCTACATTCCAAGTCATAGACAGGGGTCGGCTCTCTGAAGTTTCCAGACGGTAGGTACCGTCCATGACCTCCTCATAGATTCGGTAAGATCCTTCCCAGTTAGGAGTTAGCTTTCCCAACTCGTTGGCCCTGCCGACTGATTCCATCTTCCTTAGTACAAAGTCCCCTACTTTGAGTGGGCGCTTGTGTACTCTTCTATTGTAGATTCGAGTCATTCTTAGGCGGTATATTTCATGGCATAGGGCAGCATTGCCCCTACGTTCTGGGAGGGAATCCAATGCCAGGCGCATTGCTTCCTAATTTGCATCTTCACTATACAGCATAACTGGAGAGTCGGCGCATAGTGCTCAATGGGTAGGACAGCTTCTGCCCTATATGTTAGGAGGAAAGGTGTTTCTCCAGTCGCTCCTTTTTCAGTCGTCCTTATGGCCCGGAGAACATGTGGTTTTTCGTCTGCCCATAGGCCGCCTGCTTTTTCAATCTTCTTCTTTATACCGTCTGAGTTGATTTTGTTAAATGCTTCGACCTGGCCATTTGTTTGCGGCCGTCCGACTGATGCAAAGCAGTAGGCAATGCCTTGATCTCTCAACCAAGTTTTGAGAACAGGCGTCTCAAACTAGGGACCGTTGTCAAAAACCATGGACATGGGAAACCCAAAATGAGTGATCACATTCCTCCAAATGAAGGAGGTTACATCCTTGGTCTTGATGCCCCTGACTGCCTCGGCCTCCACCCATTTGGTGAAGTAGTCGACTGCTACCAGGCGTATAGGGTCCTAGAATATCCATGCCCCACTTAGCAAATGGAATTGGGCTATGGATAGCCGTTAGATCTGTAGCTGGACGATGAATCAACTTGCCAAACCTCTGGCACTTGTCACACTTTTTAACCAGATCCATGGCGTCTGCCTCCAGACTCGGCCAGAAGTACCCTTGCCGCCTCACTCTCTGAGCAAGCAACCTACCGCCTATGTGAGAGGCGCAATATCCAGAGCGTAGGTCTTCTAGGACCTCTCGCCCTTTCTCTAGGGTAACACATTTCAAGAAGGGTTGAAGGCACCCTCTCTTGTAGAGTTCCCCCTTTATCATTTCAAAACTGGACACTCGCTTTTTTAGTGAGGCCGCCTGATGATCATCATCCGGCAAGGTGCCGTATGTTAGGTATGCCCTGATTGGGTCCATCCATGTTGAACTTCTATCAAGGATTGCAATGTTGTTTTCCTCAATACTCCGTTTTTCCATTACTTCCCAAAATACAGTTCTAGGGGTGTCGCATGAGGCCAAGGATGCCAGTTTGGACAGTGCGTTCGCATGGTTATTCTCGGACCTTGGGACCTGAGTTAACTGGAAATCTTTAAGCGAGCTTGCCTCCTGTTTCACTGCCTCTAGGTACTTGACCATAGCCGGATGAGTTGTGAATCAGAACAGGCGGCTATCTTTCTTGCCCCGGCTGCTTTGCACATGCGGATACCAGCAAGAAGTGCTTCATACTTAGCTTCGTTGTTTGACGCCTGAAACTTGAAACGAAGCGCATATTCATACCTGTCGCTTTCTGGCGACTGACATACAATACTTGCCCCACAACCATTTGCTGTGGAACTCCCATCAACATAGACTTTCCAGGGCAGGACCTGATTGGTCCATGTGGCGTACACTGATTGGGCGGGGAAAACCCCCTAATCAGTTATAACTTATCATCAAACAAAACTAGAATTATTACTAACAAAAGTGATCTATTATCAAAGAATAAAATATAGAAAAAATACACTTTAATAATCCTAACTAGGGTTTATTTTTGCCAATTTACTTTTAATAATCCCAACTAGGGTTTATTTATTTTAATAATCCCAACTAGGGTTTATTTTTTTTAATAATCCTAAATATGCCCTGACTTTTCCACCAAACGGGCAGCCGATTTAATTGATGTATGTCAGTACAACTCCCTAATGCTTGAAATCCACACTAAAGCCCGGGAGATGAAACAGGAGGAACTCATCCAGCAGCTGACGGCTGCTGCTGACACCGCCAACAAGACGGCTGCTGACCGTCATCTCCAGATTGACCAGCTCAAAACCGACATCCAAGCTCTGAAGGATGCGGAGAAGGAGAAGACTGGGTTGAAGGAGGAGGTTACCCGGCTGCAGGGGGAGCTGGACAAAGCCAAAAATGATTTGGTCAAGTCCAAGAAAGATGCTCTGGACCAGCTGGCGGCTGAGCAGACCCGGCTGTGTGAACGAGAACGAGCGTGACTGCGAAGCACACATTAAGATGGCATGGTCCATGATCCATCCGGAGACTAACTACGCCTTCTTTGACTTGAGGTACAAATACGCAACTGAAATATTTGATGCTCAAGTTCTCGGGCTTCAGCAACCGGCGCCGTTTGATGAGTGGGCCGGCGTAGGGCAGGAGCAAACGGAAGGTGAGGTGCCGGGTGAGGGAACTCAAACCCAGCAGACCCAAGATGCCCTTAACGTCGGTCAAGGCCAGCAGCCGGAGCACCAGCAACAGCAACAGCAGCAGTAGGGTTTTTCTTTCTTTTCACTAACCGGCCTGCAAGCCGTGAATTCCTGTATCACTTTTCCCGGACAGGGGTCCGGTTAACATTTGAAATTTTTCTAATATATTTGTGCCGACTTTGTCGGTTTCCTTTGCATATTTGCGATTCTCTTTTTTTTTTTTTTTTTTTTTTTTGCATATTTGCGATATACCGGATGTGTGAACCCTGCTTGCCCCTGGATGGTTGCTTGCTTGTGGTTACCAACTCTAAGTAGGAAGCCGTCCATAAACATCCGGACAAACGATTAGATGGTCCTTGACCGTTGTTCAACAGGGTTGGTAAGTTGAATTCGTTGACTGAAGCTGGCTCAGTTCAACGTCAATGCAAACGGAACCGTACCGGACATATGCGTTTTGAACGGTTTTCGGATATATATAAATATGTGGATTACCGCCTGTATTGCTTTTGAGCAATAACCAGGCATAAATGTAGTTGACATTGTTGTTAATTGCCGGCTGTATTACCTAGGGGCAACAGCCGGTTGCAATACAAGGCAATTATATCGGCTGTATGGTCTTGGGGCAATAGCCAATGTCAATTTGGAGATGATTTAGTGAAAATCGGGATAGAAGCGGGGTCCGGCTGTAGTGCTTTTAGGCAAAGCCGGCTGCTTAACAAGATTTTAGGTTACCGTCTGTATTGCATTGGGGGCAATAGCCGGTTTTATCTTGTTTGCGATAGGTCATTCAAACGTACATGGGTTATCTTCAACCTAGGCGGTTGAAGCCGTTTGAGAATATGACGCATAGAACAATGTGCCACCCGGAAGGGAGATGTTCTCTTCAACGAAGTCACCCGGATGTGTGTCGCTGGATGTCTGTTTTGTATCTAAAGCAGACGGTTTTAAGATATATTGGCTTTGTGCCTTTATTCAGCTAAGTTAGGTACTTATGATGCCCGGTTGTGCATTTGCACAAGGGATTTTTAGAGGTGCCCGGTTATGCCTTGCACAGGGACTTTGAATGGTGCCGGTTGTGTTCTGCACACGGGACTTTAAAAGGTGTCCGGGTGTGCATTGCACATGGGACTTTAAAAGGTGTCCGGGTGTCAATTGCACACGGGACTTTAAAAGGTGCCCGGGTGTGCATTGCACACGGGACTTTAAACAAAAAATTGAAATAAAGTATCCTTTGTTCATTTACTCTATTTACAAAAAATAATTACAATTTCCTTAGAAGTAGTACTTTTTCAAATTGTCTACATTCCTGGTTCTGGCTAAAGGCCTGCTGTTTTTCTGGGGTTTCCAAGTGGTAGGTGCCGTCTCTAATTTCTTCAAAAATCCGGTAGGGGCCCTCCCAATTTGGGGTTAGTTTTCCTTGTTCATTTTCCCTACCGATTGACTCCATTTTTCGTAGCACAAAGTCCCCCACTTTGAGGGGTCGCTTGTGTACTCTTCTGTTGTAAGCCCTCGCCATTCTCACACGGTATATCTCATGACGCAAGGCAGCATTGCCCCTACGTTCCGGGAGAGAGTCCAATGCAAGACGCATGGCCTCCCAATTAGCTTCTTCGTCATAAAGCATGACCTGAAGTGTTGGCTCATAAAGCTCAATTGGTAAGACGGCTTCGGTGCCGTATGTCATGAGAAACGGGGTTTCACCGGTTGCCCCCTTTTCGGTTGTTCTGATGGCCCAAAGGACGTGAGGTAACTCATCCGCCCAAAGACCACCGGCTTTTTCAATCTTCTTTTTTATGCAATCTGAGATGAGCTTGTTGAAGGCTTCAACTTGGTCGTTTGCTTGGGCCGGCCAACAGATGCAAAACAATGCGAGATCCCCTGATCTCCCAACCAATTTTTGAGGGTAGGCGTTTCAAATTGAGGACCGTTGTCAAACACCATAGATATAGGGACCCCAAATCGGGTGATGATGTTCCTCCAAACGAAGGAGATGACATCCTTTGTCTTGATGCCTTTAACCGCCTCTGCCTCAACCCATTTGGTGAAGTAGTCTATAGCCACCAGAATGTATCTTCTGCCGCCTGTGGCAGGCGTATAGGGACCCAAGATGTCCATGCCCCATTTTGCAAATGGAACCGGGCTGTAGATAGCCGTAAGATCAGTTGCCGGAGGGTGTATGAGCTGGCCAAATCTTTGGCACTTGTCACATTTCTTCACCAAATCCATGGCGTCTGCCTCAAGGGTGGGCCAAAAGTAACCCTGCCGCCTGGCCGTCTTTGCAAGAGATCTGCCGCCTATATGTGAAGCACAGAAGCCCGCATGCAGATCCTCTAGCACTTCTTTTTCCTTTTCGGGGGTAACACACTTCAATAACGGCTGGAGATAACCCTTTCTGAAGAGTTCTCCCTTGTATATCTCAAAGCTTAAAGCTCGTTTCTTAAGTGCTGCCGCTTCTGAAGAGGCACCCGGCAAGGTGCCGTGTACCAAATAATCCCGGATGGGGTCCATCTAGGTAGAGCTTCGATCGAGAATTCCAATGGGGTCATGCTCAATACTTCTTTTTTCAATAACCTCCCAGAAGACTGACCTAGGCGCATCACAAGTGGCAGATGAGGCCAATTTGGACAGAGCATCCGCCTGATTATTTTCTGACCGAGGCACCTTACTCAGATGGAATTCATCAAGTGTCCCCGCCTCATCTTTGACCACCTAAAGGTATTTGATCATTGCCGGATGGGTGGCCTCATAGTCACCATTGAATTGGCTAACAATCAATTGAGAATCAGAATAGGCGTCAACTTTTCTTGCCCTTGCCGCCTTACACATGTGTATTCCGGCTAGTAGGGCTTCATACTCAGCTTCATTGTTTGAAGCTTGAAACTTGAACCGTAATGCACATTCATAAGTATCTCCTTCCGGAGATTTACAAATTACGCCTGCACCACAGCCGTTCGAGGTAGAGCTTCCGTCTACGAATAACTTCCAAACCTGATCAGTATTCTCCGGCTGTGCCGGCCTAGTCATTTCAACAATGAAGTCGGCAAACGCCTGACCTTTCATTGCCCGCCTTGGTTCAAAAGTTATCTCCAAGCTTTGCATTTCAACAGCCCACTTGATCATTCTACCGGATGACTCTATGGTAGTCGTTGGACGCTTGAGTGGCTGATCAGTATAGACAGTCACTGGGTGAGCCAAGAAGTAGGGCTTCAACCGCTTGACCTCTTTGTAAAGAGCCAGCCCAAATTTTTCAATCATAGGGTACCGGAGCTCAGCATTCCTGAGTATATGGCTGATGAAATACACCGGGAGCTGCTTGTCGTCTCTCTCGGCAAGGAGGACGACACTAAGGGAGTGATCTGAGACGGCTAGGTACATGTAGCGAACCTCCTTAGGCAAGGGGCTCACTAGCTTTGGCAAAGAATGCAAGTGTTGCTTTAACCTCTGAAATGCCGCCTCAACCTCTTCTCCCCACTCAAATCTAGACCTCTTCCTGATTGCTTGGAAGAAGTAAAGGCACTTGTCACCTGACCGGCTGAGGAATCTTCCTAGTGCCGCCAGGCAACCGGTTAGCTTTTGGGCCTCCTTTACGGTGCGAGGTGACTGCATGTCAATCACCGCTTGTACCTTATCCGGATTGGCTTCTATGCCTCTTTGATCAATCAGAAATCTAAGAAACTTCCCAGACTCAAAACCAAAGACACACTTTCTTGGATTAAGCATGACCCTATGCCGCCTGAGTGTGGTGAAGGTTTCTCGGAGGTCAGCTATGTGACCCATCTGTTGCTTGGATTTGACTATCATGTCATCAATGTACGCCTCTACATTCCTTCCGATTTGATTTATGAAAACTGTGTTTATCATCCGTTAGAAGGTCGGAGGCGCGTTTATCAAGCCAAACGGCATCACCGTGTAACAATACAACCCCTGATCAGTGACAAAGGTCGTCTTCTTCTGATCCTTCTTCCATAAGGGGATCTGATGGAAGCCTGAATAGGCATCCATGAAACTCATCAAGGCATGGCCGGCTGTAGAGTCAACCAGGCTGTCGATCTTTGGTAAGGGTTAACTATCCTTCAGGCATGCCTTGTTCAGATCTGTGTAATCTACACACATCCGCCATGTACCATTCGGCTTTTTGACTAGGACAACATTTGCTACCCGATTCGGGTAGTAGCATTGCCAAATGAACCCGGCATCCAGAAGCTTTTTGACCTCGGCGGCTGCCGCCTGAGACCTTTCTTCTCCATGATCCCTCTTCTTTTGCCTAACCGGCTTTATTTTGGGATCAACAGCTAACTTGTGGACAGTTAGATCCGGGCTGACGCCTGGCATCTCTTCCACTTCAAAGGCAAAGATGTCTTTGAATTCTCTTAGAAGATGGAGCAAGTTTGCCCCCAACTTCTCATGAGCAACCGTTCCAACTTTGACTGTTCTGTCAGGGCGGCTGTCGTCCAGGATGACATCAATGCTCTCACCAGCCGGCTAGGGTCGGGATTCATCCGGCCTTTGCTCGGCTAGTGATTGCTATTTTGTTTTTCTGGCGGGGGCCAACTGGTCTGCCTTTCGCTTTGTGCCGGCTGCCTTGGGGGCAGGCACTTCTTTGAGGTCAACAGGTCCCTCGTTATGACCGGCTGCTGTTACAGTCGGTCGGACGCCTGAGAGGTAACACTCCCTGGCCGTCTTCTGATCCCCGCTTAGGGCACCAACTGATCCATCATCCCTCTGAAACTTGATCATCATAAGGGACGAGATGATGACAGCCTTGGACTCGTTGAGGGTGGGGCAGCCCAGAATAAGGTTGTAGGCGATCAATTCCTCGACCACCAAAAACTTGACGACCATGTGTCGCCCTTCCCCTTTACCGCCTAGCCGGATGGGTAGGTCAATCATTTCCCACCGGATGCACTACCCCTCCCCCAAAGCCGACTAGGGGATGGGGAGCCTTGTGCATGCTGCTAGGCTTGTACTTGAGTTTTGTCAAGCACTGGTAACTAATTAAGTCAGACGTGCTCCCGGTATCGATTAATATCTGGCCAACTCGTTGATTGGCAACTTTGCATTCGATGACCAGGGGGTCATCGTGAGGCCGCCTGACCATACCCCTATCCTTTTCTCAGAGATGCAACTTCGGGGAAGGTGTCTTTTAACGCCTGGCCCTCATCTTTTGGGTTAGACAGTTTCCGGATGTTATCCTTGGCACCCCGGATAGTGGGACCTCCGCTTGCGAAGCCGCTTGCAATAGTGAAGATATGTTCTTCATCCGTTTCAGAGCTAGCAGCAGGCTTCTTGGACGGCTGTCCCCCACTTGATTTGGGGTTGCCCTTGGTCTTCACCAGATAGGAGTCCAAGACCCCTTCATCAGCCAGACGGTCCAATAGCCGCCTGAGGATATAGCAACCATTGGTGTCATGGCCGACGTCCTCATGGAACCGGCAATACTTGCTTTTATCTCTGTTCTTGACAAAGTTTTTCATTGCATCCGGTTTTTCAATTGTCACCCGGTCCTTTATCTTCATGAGGATGGAGGAGCATTCCTTATTGAACTCGTACTTTGGGACGTACGGTTTCAACTTCCGTTGTTTCTTCTGGGACAGCTAACCTGGGCGGTCAGCTGCCCAAACTTCTTTTCTTTTATTTTCTTCTTTTTTGGCCGGCTGTCTCTCCTGTCGGACCGCTTGGGCTCCGACGAATGCCTGATAGAGCAGAGCTCGGTTGCCTATATATAGGCCTCCGCCTCCATTAGCGCTTCTTGTAGGGTGGCTACCCTCTTGCGGGCTAGGTCAAATTTAAAAGCTGACCCATCCTTCAGACCCTTGAAGAAGTCTGTATATGCCACTTCGTCAGACAGCCCCTAAATCTGAATTCTCATCAGATTGAACCACCTGACATAGGACCGAAGTTCCTCCTTGTCACCCTGATGAATAGCCCCTAGGTCGAGACTTGTCTTTTTAGCAGGGATATTCATGGAAAAGTTGGACGCAAACAGGTATGCAAGCGTCTTAAAGTTATTGATGCACCCAGCCGGCAAGTTGCCGAACCATCGTTGGGCTATACCCTTCAATGTAGCCGGGAAGCATCTACACCAGGCGGCGTCATCCAACCCCTGTAGGTACATGAGGTTGGTGTATGCCATTAGGTGGTCTTCCGGGTTGGTTGTACCGTCGTAGGCACCAACCAACACATTCTTAACCTTGGTCGGTTGTACCGCCTCGGTTATCTCCCGGGAGAAAGCAGAAGGTTGTTCCCCAAGGTTTTGCAGTTGGAGCTGCCAGTCCATGGGCCGGACCTGGTAGGCCGCCTGATCCCCGAAGGGTGGCGACTGCATGAATGGAGATCCATATTAGGCGTATGGCTATTGGGGCACATACAAGGCCTGCTGCTGGATCACATGAAGGCCAGTACGTGTAGATACACTGCGTGACTAACTCCCCTGCTGCGTCTCCGAATGCTTCATTGAAGCATTTCGGAAACTGTCTGAGTAGGTCGACGTTGAGGCCGACTGAGGCATGCTCTGACTTTTCTTCTCCCGGATGAATAACCGGGCGTCAGAGAACATCTTCTTTGACCCATCCGGCTGTGTATGCCGGATGGCCTTCTGTTGTCCCGTTTCGGGGAAACGAGGTTTCGAAAGGTCAATCAGGGGCCCATCCGTTCCCTTGTGTTTGGGATGCGGAGTAGGCACTCGATCTTTGATTTGCTTCTTCTTGGAGAGAGAAGGCTTCTTTGCCGACTAACCCTTGCTGGAGCCAGCTGACTTCCTGATTATATCTTTGATTTCCCCTTTGAAACTGGTCATGAGGTTCATGAGCTCGTCTCTGGTGACGGGGGTAGTACCCTCCGCCGCTTGGGGTTGTCCAACAGGCTTGTCGCCTGGGTTGTTGGGGCAGGCTTTGTCTCGGCTTCGTTCCCTTGTTTCCTTGGAACGTGTGCGCCTAGAACGGAATGATTCGTTTGGTGCCATGTAGGTTTCGACGTCGTAGTCGTCCCCACTACCACTCTCATGGTCCGTATGGACCTCAAGGTAGCCTGAGGCCGGCTGCCCTCTGCATTGGGTACAGGATCGGATACCATCTTAGTAGTACTTTCCCCACAGACGGCGCCAAATGTTTCGGGTGATTTTAGTCCCTCGGGAGAGTTACAATACGTAGTATGCGCGCCTGACTTCTATACCTGCAAAACCACGAAACTCCGGTTGGGTGGAGTTCCGCCTCCGACGATCAAGTTAGTATGATTTACGGATGGGTAAATGTGCGGAAGGTAAATAGGTTTTTCTCACTGATTCAGAGAGATTCCGCAATTAATATTGTTCGGGTTTCGTGTATGAATTTATGAATGCCCAATAAATGAGGGGGATTCCCCTATTTATAGTGGGGGAAACATGCTCCCTGATTAGGGTTTTAATGCCACGTGGTAGCATCCGATTGGATCCCGTTGGGCCGTTGGGCCGTTGGTGGGCTGTCATGTGTCACGATTCTACTGGGCCACGTGGCATAGGGTATTTTTACCCTAAACAGTTTATATTAATGGATGTTACTACTTTTGGAAGACTTAAATTTGGAAAGTCTAATTTTTTTGGAAAGTGACCTTTGGCAAGTTTGAATTGGAATAATTGTTTCAAAAGCATGTTTGTCTAATAAAAGCGTTTACATGCCTTGCACTTATATGTACTTAGCGTTTTTGCTAATCCATTTTCCTTTTGTCTTGGTTCGCCCTGTTTACCATTATTGGTAAGCAATTTTGATTTCAGGTGTGAAGTTAATCGTGCGCATACTTGAGTCAGGATTGGGATCACTTAGTTAGGAGTTTATTCATTCACGAGTCAGACATGTATTATTTGGAGTATTTTTTTTTCAAACTATATAATGAGGTTATTAAATTATTAATAAAGTCAGTTATTTTTCCGCTGTCATTATTAGTAGTTAAAAAGCCTTACGTTTTCACGTGGCGGTAATACGCCCAAGTCTATCTCTACGGTATTTCATACATATAATTATAGTTTCTACGTAGAAGGAGATTTGGGGGTGTTACAATGTATTTCAACCTTAAAAACTGTGCTCTGAAGGGATTTTGTTTCGGGGTTTTCTGATGTCCTGCGGGAGAGTTACAATTCTGAGACTGGAACCGGAAGCCTGTACCTGCAAAACAAACGGAGACTCCGAGTGATTGGAGTTCCGCCTCCAACGGTCAAGTTAGTGCTTGTTCAAGGAGTAAGTAATGCGGAAAAGTGTAAATGAGTCTCTCTAGGTGAGAGTGTTTAATGTGCGTAATCCCCCTTTAATGAGGATTAATGAAGGTATTTATAACCTTGGGAAGCGTGCCAATACCTAGGTTTAGGTTAAACCGAAGGCTGACTGGGCTTTCCCCAAGGATTGGGCCTTGGTGGCCGGTTGTCCCATGTGTCATGGGGTGGACACGTGTCGTGTCGTAATTGGCCCATGGTGGACAGATCATTGCTTGACACGTGGCAGACTCCTATTGGCCCATGTGGAGGGCACATGGCGGAACCTGGTTGGTCCACTTGTCAGATGGTGATTGGTGGGGAAAATCCCCTAATCATTTGCCCCTCACGGGTGGCACGTGACTGGTTGCATGTCACCTGTGACAGGTGTCGGCTTGTAGCAGGCGACGGCCTGCTACAAGTGTCATCTGGTGAAAGGCCGAGGGTTTTTTCCCGCTCAAATTTTGAATTTGGGAAGTGACTCTTCGTCTTCTCATTTTTCCAATATAAGGGCATGTTGACTTCAGATATTTTCACACTTGAGAACTTTTATAAGAGAACACTCGGACCCCTGAACCTGTTCTGACATTTCGGACATTTCTAGCCTACCGCCTGCTCTAACAAGTCGGCTGATACTCAGACTTTCCAGAACTTCGTCAACTTCTCATTCGTTCAGGTAACCGTCTGTTCTCTCATTCTTTTACTTTTCTTTATTATTATTATTTTTTTTTTTTGAAATGGCACCACGGAAGCACACGACACCACCTAGGTTAGTGATCAGCCAGTCACGGGGGACGGCTGAGTCTAGGACTAGGAGTGCCGCCTGCCCTTTTCGAACCAATCTTTGCCCTTTATACAAAGTCCGACTGTCTCTGTGTCTATGCAGAACATAATGGCCAGAACAAAAAGAATTGCTAGGATCACAAATTCGGACGGCTCCTCCTACCAGGTGCCGATTAGTGAGACATCTAACCAAGCTCCAGATGTTGAAGTGAACCAAGGCGGCTTGGCCACCGACAACTCTGAGGGAGGGATCAAGGTGGTCCCTTCCCATTTTACCGTAGATATGTCTACATATTCTCCCGCTCCTGTTGAAGGAGAGGAGGCGAGCCCTTCTAGGAAAGGGGAGGAGTCGTCCTCTTCGGACTCTTCAGAAGACGAGTCCGACTCCAGTTCGTCTGGTCACCCTTCTCTAGACACAGAGGAGAGACACAACCACCTAGAAGACACAACCCCATACTACTGCACTGTTCCAAAAGGTCGAATCAAGGCCATACAAGAGAAAGTGGGCAGCTTCGTAGCGGACCATGTAATGGGCCCTGGTTTTCTGGTTTTTATGCCAGATCCGGAAGACACAGTCGTCTGGCCGGCTAGGACCAGTTATGATAGCACCTGCTTTGGCTGCTATGAGGCGGCCATTAGGGCTGGGCTGCATTTTCCCTTACATCCGGCTGTTCAACGAATCCTTGACGGGTATGAGTTGGGGTTATGGCAGTTAGCCCCAAATTCCTGGTTCAATGTTCTCGGCTATGTAGCCGGGTGTGAAATGTATGGGGTGGAGCCAAATTTCAAGGCATTCGCCCATATGAACTATCTCAGCCGGACCCCTAAGGCAGGCGGTACCGGCTGGTACCAATTGACGAGCCACAGAGGCTACCTCATGACAAGAGGTAAAGAGAACAAATGGAAGGATTGGAGAAACACCTTCCTCATTATTGAGAGTTCAGACAAAGAGCTGAACAAACGCTTTAATAGGTGGAACCGAGACCCGCCTCTTCTTGCAGGCGGTCGCAACATGTCGCCTGTTCACCTCAAAGCTAAAAAAGAGATCCTGGACCGTGGACTCTTTAAAGTAGAGACCAGGGTAGACTCTACTACAGAGGTACGAGAGCAAGTACCCCTGCACAGCGTCCCGAGCTACAAATGGCTCTATGACGAGTACTTCCTGGCCGCTTGTGGCCTTTGTAGTCGGTGATCAAGAGGTAGTCGGCATGTCAAATACATGCTTTTGTGGAAATTATTTTGTGAGCTTCCCTAACTTTAGCATTCATTTATGCAGCGGAAGCCATGAGCAAAATTACCGCCTCCAAAACAGCGGCTGCTATGTTGCGAGCCTCCATCATGCAGCAACACTCTTCGGCTGACTCTCCCAACAAGGAGACGCCCTTAGTAAGTTCTCAGCTTTCGCCTTTCCCTTTTTTGTTAAAAGTTGTGTTTGTACACATACTAACTAACTTCGGCGGCTGCCGCCTGACTCATCTCTTCGCCATGGTTCCGCTTCTTCTGCCTTACCGGCTTCTTATTCGGATCCACGGCCAGTTTATGTACCGCCGGGTCTGGACTGATGCCTGGCATTTCATGAACTTCGAATGCAAAGACATCTTTGTATTCTTTCAAAAGTTGGTGAAAATCATCACCTAGAACTCTAAGAGCAGTCGTCCTAACCTTGACTGTTCGGTCAGGGCGCGAGTCGTCCAGGACCAGGTCCGTATGCTCACCAGCCGGCTGAGGGCGGAATTCGTTTGACAGCTCCTCTGCCAGTGATTTCTATCTTTTTTCTTTTCTTGCGGCCCCCAACTGGGCAGCCTTTCTTTTATTGTCGCCTGCTTCTTGAGCAGGCGCATCCTCCTTGACAATGTTAAGATCTGCTTTTTCACCACTTGACCCAGCGGCCACCACGGTGGGTTTGATATCCAAAAGGTAGCACTCCCGGGCCATCTTCTGATCTCCCCTTAGGGAGCCGACTGTTCCATCATCCTTCTCAAATTTGAGCAACATAAGAGATGGGATAATGACAGCTTTTGAATTATTTAGGGTAGGTCGTCCCATGATCATGTTGTAAGCCGAGAGTTCCTCAACTACCAGGAACCGGACCACCATGTGACGACCCTTCCCTTTCTCACCCAGGCAGATGGGTAAATCCACTCGCCCTACAGGGTGGACGACTCCTCCTCCAAACCCTACTAGAGGGTGGGATACCGGATGTATGCAATCAGTCTTGTATTTGAGCTTTGACAGACACTTGCTACTGATATGGTCGGAGGAACTTTCGGTATCTATGAGGATTCGACCAACTCTTTGGTTGGCCACTTTGCATTCAATAACAATGGGGTCATCATGTGGCCCCTTTACCCCTCCTAGATCTTCTTCTGTGATGACAATTTCTGGGAATGAATTCTTGAAGGGCGGTTCTTGGTGAACGGAATTGACATCTAGTCGCCTGATATTGTCTTTATTGCCCCTGATAGTAGGGCCGCCTCCTGAGAAGCTGCCTAAAATTGTGTAGACGACTGCATCATCTGTATCGGAACTATCGGCCTGTTGATTCTTTTTGGCCGACTGCTTATTTTTTGAGGAAGTATTCCCCTTAGACTTCTTGACATAAGAGTCAAGGTCGCCTTGTTCAGCCAGGCGGTCTAGATACCGCATGAGACTTATGCATTTGTTGGTTTCATGACCAACGTCTTCATGATAATGGTAGAATTTATCTTGGTTTCGATTGCTCACAGAACCCTTCATGGGGGCCGGCTTCTCGATTGAGATCCGGCCCTTGATTTCTTTGAGGATAGCTTGACTATCCTTGTTGAACGCATACTTTGGAGAGTATGGTTTGAACTCTTTCTTCTTCTTCTGGGCCGGATGTTTAGAGGAATCGGCCGCCCAGACCTCTTTTCTCTTTTTATCATCTTTATTGGCCGACTGCTTTGGTCGGCCTTCTTTTTTGTCGGACCTCCTTCCGTCCGACTGCTTTCCAGTACTATAGAGATCAGTCGCCTGTATATAGGCTTCTACTTCAATCAAGGCTTCTTGAAGAGTCGCAACCCTCTTTCGAACCAGGTCAAACTTGAAGGTCGACCTGTCCTTGAGACCTCTGAAAAAGTCAGTATAGGCCACCTCATCCGGTAGCCCTTGAATTTGTATCCTCATCAAGTTGAACCGCCTGATGTATGAACGGAGCCTTTCCTTCTCGCCCTGCTGAATCGTCCCTAAATCAAGAGTTGTCTTCTTTGCAGGAATGTTCATGGCCAAGTTGGAGGTGAATAAGTAAGCAAGCGTTCTGAAGTTGTTCACACAACCAGTCGGCAGGTTGCCGAACCATTGTTGTGCAATTCCTTTGAGAGTCGCTGGGAAACACTTGCACCAAGTGGGATCATCCAACCCTTGGAGATACATTAGGTTGGTGAACGTCATCAGATGGTCTTCAGGGTTAGTGGTGCCGTCATAGGCGCCTACTAACACATTTTTAACTTTGGCCGGCTGAGCGGCTTCAGTAATTTCCTTGGAGAAAGCCGACGACTGTTCTCCAATTCTCAGCAACCGTAGTTGCCAGTCCAAAGGCTGGACATTTTTTGCCGCCTGCACTCCAAATAGAGGTGGCTGCAGAAAGTATTGTTGCGGTACAAATGGTAAATTTGGTAGCGCCTGATCGTTATGAAATCCAGACCGACGGGAGGTACCGTCTGTCTGACTCTCATGATTTGACTGGGTATACCTCATAGAGGTATTGCGCAGACTATCTTGAAAATCTGAAGTGGAGGCCGACTCTGACAGTCGGTCGTTCTTCTTCTGCTCTAACAATAGCCGAGCGTCTGAGTATGTTCTCTTTGACTCGTCCGCCTGTATATGACGAATAGGCTTCCTCTTCCCTGGCGTGGGAAAACAGTACGTTGTGAAATCAAGCACAGGCGGCTCCCACTTCCTAGAGTTAGGATAAGGGGTCGCCTCTCGTCCTTGAACAGGCTTCCTTCTTCTTGAACAGGAAGGTTTTTTAGCCGACTTCTCCTTGGCCAGAGCAGGCGTCTTCTTGTTGATCAGTTCCTGGATCTCCCCTTGAAGCCCCTCATGAAGGTCATGAGTTTGTTTCTTGTAATGGGAGCAGATCCTTCAGCCGCCTGTTGCTGATCAGGCGGTGTGCCGACTAGATCACTGAGTCCAGTTTGATGATCTACCCGTTCTCTCCGTTTGGTGTGACGGGTACGTTGGGCCCTTAGGGTCCCGTCTGAGGCTATGTGTGCTTCAACTTCAACCTCATTTTCGGTATCATGATCTGAATGAACTTGAGGGTCGTCTAGGGGACGCCTCTCTTCTAGAGTCGGTACAGACGTAGATGTCATCTCAAAAGTACTCTCCTCACAGACGGCGCCAAAATGTTTTGGGGTTTTCTGATGTCCTGCGGGAGAGTTACAATTCTGAGATTGGAACCCGACGCCTGTACCTGCAAAACAAATGGAGACTCCGAGTGATTGGAGTTCCGCCTCCAACGGTCAAGTTAGTGCTTGTTCAAGGAGTAAGTAATGCGGAAAAGTGTAAATAAGTCTCTCTAGGTGAGAGTATTTAATGTGCGTAATCCCCCTTTAATGAGGATTAATGAAGGTATTTATAACCTTGGGAAGCGTGCCAATACCTAGGTTTAGGTTAAACCGAAGGCTGACTGGGCTTTCCCCAAGGATTGGGCCTTGGTGGCCGATTGTCCCATGTGTCATGGGGTGGACACGTGTCGTGTCGTAATTGGCCCATGGTGGACAGATCATTGCTTGACACGTGGCAGACTCCTATTGGCCCATGTGGAGGGCACATGGCGAAACCTGGTTGGTCCACTTGTCAGATGGTGATTGGTGGGGAAAAATCCCCTAATCAGATTTTATCATAGCTTCATCACTTTTGTCAGCATACTCATCTGGAATAGTCTCATAATATACTTTCAAAGCACCATATTTCATATTTGATAAAAAAAAATATCCTTAATCCTATGATTAAGACTTTGAGAATTCCAATTCCTTGTAAAAGGCTTCTTCACCAATGTGGGTCCAAAATTATATGGAAAAAAGCAATAATGAAAGCAACAAAGACAACCACTAATTTGTTTTGTTATAGCTTTTTTCTCTCCAGAAGCCTTCTTTCTTTTAAAGCTTTGAAAATCATAGATGGAATCACATATAGTATCCATCACATAACCAGCCTAGGTAAAAGTCTTTATAAGACAAACATCTTGTAATGATTTAATAATTTGAAAATTTGGAGACTCATCACCCATTGGGGCCATAAAATGTGAAATAACAAAAAGAACAAAAAGCTGCTTGAATTGATAACCCCCATCTTTATACTTCTCAAACAGATGACAATAGAATTCAAAAGAAATATATGACTTCCTTTGACTATCTTCTTCAGGTTCATCATTAATTTTCCTTTTCTTACCCTTCCCTTTCTTACCCTTCCTTTTCTTACCTTCAGGTTCGTTACCAACATCTTTTTTAGGTTCATTAACATCATATAAACCCAGAAAAGTCCTCCACTCCGCCCTCAATAATTCATCAGGATTTGGGCCTTTCTTCATTTTAGAAATGTAGGGTTTCGTAGTGACCCGACACTACGCGGAAGGAAACCCACCAAGACCCGCCCCTTAATTAAAGCAATTAAACAAGCATAATAAACTTAATCAAACAAGATTAAGGACAAGAATTATACCTTTGACGCGTGCTTCGCTCCTAAAGAGCTCTTACTTCAAAATCCCGAAAAGACGAGATCTCCGACGGATCGTACCCTCGACCCGACCCGAGCGTCCTAAGTCTTGAAGGTTAGTCAAGACCCGGACAAAATTACTATGAGTTTTACGAATCAAAGGTTTACTCTTTTCTTAGAGTTGCCTTTTTAATTCCACTCAAGGTTGTATCAATTCCCAATACCAAGCTTGGTATTTATAGGGAAATGATCCCTTGATTTTTCATCCTCCACCAATGTGGGAGAATATATTTTTGCTAATTAATTTATTTCTAAAATAAATTATTAAGCAAAACGAATCATAATGCAACAAGTGTCAAATAGAGAGAGAAGGTTAGGTGAGGACCATAAATGGGTGGGGGGACCATTGCCTTGTTCCTTAAGGCCTTGCCCAAGCTTGGTCCCCACCCCTCACCAAAACCGTCACCCTATGGACAGCTAGGCTGGCAGCCTGCCTTGGCTGCCAAGGCTACCAGCTAGCGCCTAGCGCCAAGGCTGGACAGTCAGCTAACTTGTTGTGCTAGCAAACAGTGCTGGCGCGCACTGGCCTAGCACGCATCAGCCCTAGCACGCTGCGAGCTGCTGGGCGCTGGTGCTGCTAGCCTAGTGCTGCTGCCTAGCACTCCCTCGCACACACTCTCGCACATGGCCCCTCGCAAGGCCTAGCATGCGTGCTGCTAGCGAGCCACGCATGCTGGGCTTGGTGCTCCTTGCTAGCATGTTGTACTTGGTGCTGCCATGCGAAGGCACGCATGCAAGCACACAGCTAGGTGCCTCATTGCAAGGCTGCTGGGCGATGGTGCAGTGCGTGATGCTAGGGAGTTGCGAGAGCGCCTATGCACACACACGCACACGAGGGTGCTGTGCCTGGTGTGATAGGGCTGCGATGGTGCGTGGCATGCATGCACAAGCCCATGCGCTAGTGCCTAACACTGCGATGGCTGTGCATGGTGCAATGGGCTAGCGACAGCACCCAGGCACCCTCGCTAGCACGCTGCTAGCTGCGATGGGCTGCCTGGTGCTTGTGTGGCTTGCGATAGCTGCCCTGCGCACCCAGGCACCCATGCTAGCTTGCGATGGGCTGCTAGGGCGCGCCTAGGCTGCGACGGTGCCTAGAACACCATGGTGCGCCTAGCACACACATGGTGCACCTAGGCTTGCGATGAGCTAGCCTAGCCTAGCTACGGCTACGCTCATACTTGTTGCTTGTGATTTTGCGACGCTCGATCTCGACGCCCTAGGCTCGATTTCCGACGTCTGTATTCGTAAAACTCTGTCGACTCATTAAATCCTTTCGGATTAATTCGACGTCTCGGATCGGAGATTCGATTGGGTTCGACCCGAAGGGTTCAGTTAAGATTAAGCTGTAATATCAATTGTACCTTGATATTACTGATCGGAAGCGGCCTCCACCTAGGCATTCCGATCACTTGACCTTACTGAAGAATTAACTCTGTAATAATTCTGAACCCTCTATCGGAATAATACACTTGTTGGAAGGACACCATTCCTTTCAATCTCCCACTTGTCCTTCCGGACAAGTGTGCATATTGTGTATAGCTCATTTCCTTTGTCACTTAATGTTTCTTCGTGAACTATAAGGTAAGATTCTTTGTCATCCTTATTACGTTCAGAAGTGTTTCTCGATCTCCGAGTTCGACTATCAATAAACAGATGATTTCTAAAATCCATCTCAGCATGGCCATGCATTTTACAGTCTCACTCTTCAAGCGGCCTTTTAAACAACAAAACATTTTCCCTATTGTTAGTAGGGGGACAATCCCAGTCTTGTATTGTAAGTTCTTCTTACTAAGAGGACATAGACTCCCGAGTGTTCCCGTTATGATCCCCAGTTACGGCATACGTTTGGAAACATCAAAGAGCCTAGTACTCAAACAAGAAAACTTCACAGTACTCATGGTCTGAGGAAATAAGTTCCGATAGCCATAATGAGAAATGTACTTATGACAAAATTTAAATTTTTCTTAAAGTACTCTCATAGGTCTTATCCAGTACAGTTCTAAATTGTACCTGTGCAAATGATTTATGATTGTCACGTCCTCGCAGCACAAGAAACGGTGATGTAAATCATACTACACACTAATCTATGGCGGTCATCAATCGTCCATCTGTTAGATGACCTCGATTAGGGATACTTTTCGATTTAATATTCAATGTTCACTTAACAGGTGTTTCTTTATCCAAGACATGGTCTTGATACCCTGTTTTGAATATTTCCGTAAATCGAATGGACTCATTATTTAATTCTAAACCACAATTAAATAGTAATGGAGTGAATGATAATTTTGCACAAAAATTAATTACTCCTTTAATGAATGGTTTTTGATTAGGGGATTTTTATCCACCTATCAGCATCCGACACGTGGGCCAGCCAAGTTTCGCCACGTGTCCTTCATGTAGGCCAATAGGAGCCTGCCACGTGTCATCAAGAGATTCGTCCTCCTTGGACTAATTGCAATGTGACACGTGTCCACCCATGCCAAATGGGAAAACCGGCCAACAAGGCCCAATCATTGTGGGAGGCCCAGTCAGCCTTAGGTTTAACCTAAACCTAGTACTGGCACGCATCCCAAGGCATATAAATATGCCCATTAATCCTCATTAAGGGGGATTACGCACATTAACACTCTCACCTAGAGAGACCCAATTACTTTTATTTCCGCATTAATTACTCCTTAATCAAGTACTAACTTGACCGTCGGAGGCGGATCTCCAATCGTCCGGAGCATCCGTTTGTTTTGCAGGTACAGGCGTCCGGTTCAAGGCTAAGAATTGTAACTCTCCCGCAGGACATCAGAAAACCCCGAAACATTTTGGCGCCGTCTGTGGGGAGAGTACTTCTGAGATGGCATCCACGTCTTTACCGACTCCTGAAGAGAGGCGTCCCCGGACGACCCTCAAGTTCAGTCGGACCATGATACTGAGGAAGAATTTGAAGTTGAAGCTCACACAGCTTCAGACGGGACCCTAAGGGCCCGACGCACCCGTCATACCGAAAGGAGAGAACGGGAAGATCTTCAAACTAGACTCAGTGATCCAGCCGGCGCACCGCCTGTTCAGCAGCAGCCGGCTGATGGGTCTGCTCCCATTACAAGAAATGAACTCATGACCTTCATGAGGGGCTTCAAGGGAGAGATTCAAGAGTTGCTCAACAAGAAGCCGCCTGCGCTGGCCAAAAAGCAGTCGGCTAAGAAACCTTCCTCTTCAGGGAAGAAGAAGCCTGTTCATGGGCGAGAGGCGACCCCTCATCCTAACTCTAGGAAGTGGGAGCCGCCTGTCCTTGATTTCACAAAGTACCGCTTTCCTACTCCAGGAAAGAGGAAACCTGTTCGTCATATTCAGGCGGACGGGTCGAAGAAAACATACACAGATGCTCGGCTATTGCTAGAGCAGAAAAAGAATGACCGATTGTAAGAGTCGGCCTCTACTTCAGACTTCCAAGACAGTCTACGCAATACCTCGATGAGGTATACTCAGTCGCATCATGAGAGTCAGTCAGGCGGTACCTCCCGTCAGTCCGGCTTTCATAGTGACCAGGCGGTACCAAACTTACCATTTGTACCGCAACAACAATATTTTTTACAGCCACCTCTGTTTGGAAGGCATGCAGCAAAGAATGTCCAACCTATGGACTGGCAGCTACAGTTTCTTAGACTTGGGGAACAGCCGTCGGCCTTCTCCAAGGAAATTATTGAAGCCGCTCAGCCGGCCAAAGTGAAAAATGTATTAGTAGGCGCCTATGACGGCACTACTAACCCAGAAGACCATTTGATGGCATTCACCAACCTGATGTACCTTCAAGGGTTGGATGATCCCACTTGGTGCAAGTGTTTTCCAGCGACTCTCAAAGGAATCGCACAACAATGGTTCGGCAACCTGCCGACTGGTTGCGTGAATAACTTCAGGACGCTTGCTTACTTATTCACCTCCAACTTTCCCATGAACATACCTGCGAAGAAGACGACCCTTGATTTAGGAACGAGTCAGCAGGGCGAGAAGGAGGGGCTTCGTTCTTACATCAGGCGGTTTAACCTGATGAGAATACAGATTCAAGGGTTACCGGATGAAGTAGCCTATACTGACTTTTTCAGAGGTCTTAAAGACGGGTCGACATTCAAATTTGATTTGGTTCGAAAGAGGGTGGCGACTCTTCAAGAGGCCTTGATTGAAGCGGAAGCCTATATACAGGCGACTGATCTTTGTAGTACGGGAAAACAGTCGGACGGGAAAAGGTTCGACAAAAGAGAAGGACGACAGAAACAGTCGTCGAACAAAGATGAGAAGAAGAAAAAAGAGGTCTGGGCGGCTGATTCCTCTAAACAGCCGGCCCAGAAGAAGAGGAAAGAATTCAAACCATACTCCCCAAAGTATGCGTTTAACAAGGATAGCCAAGCTATCCTAAAGGAAATCAAGGGACGGATCTCAATTGAGAAGCCGGCCCCCATGAAGGGTTCTGCAAGAAACCGAAACCAAGAAAAATTTTGTGATTATCATGAAGATGTTGGTCATCACACCAACGAATGCATCAGTCTCATGCGGTATCTGGACCGCCTGGCTGAGCAAGGCGATCTTGACTCTTATGTCAAGAAATCTACGAGGAACACTTCCTCGAAAAAGCAGTCGGCCAAAAAGAGTCAACAGGCCGACAGCTCTGATACAGATGATGCAGTCGTCTACACCATTGCAGGCGGCTTCTCAGGAGGCGGCCCCACTATTAGGGGCAACAAAGACAATATCAGGCGGCTAGACATAAATTCCGTTCACCAAGAACGGCCCTCCAAATATTCATTTCCTGAGATTGTCATCATTGAAGAAGATCTAGGAGGGGTAAGGGGGCCGCTTGACGACCCTATCGTTATTGAATGTAAAGTGGCCAACCAGAGAGTTGGCCGAATCCTTATAGATACCGGAAGCTCCTCAGATCTTATCAGTAGCAAATGTCTGTCAAAACTCAAATATCAGACTGATTGCATACATCCGGCACCCCACCCTTTAGTAGGGTTTGGAGGAGGAGTCGTCCAACCAGTGGGACGAGTAGATTTACCCATCCGCCTGGGTGAAAAAGGGGAAGGACGACACATGGTAGTCTGGTTCCTGGTAGTAGAAGAACTCTCGGCCTACAACATGATTCTGGGACAACCAACCTTGAATAATTCCAAGGCTGTTATAATCCCATCTCTTATGTTTCTCAAGTTTGAGAGGGATGATGGAATAGTCGGGTCCCTAAGGGGAGATCAGAGGATGGCCCGAGAGTGCTATCTCTCGGATATCAAGCCCACTGTTATGGTCGCTGGGTCAAGTGGTGGAAAAACAGACCTTGACAATGTCAAGGAGAGTGCGCTTGTTCAAGAAGCAGGCGGCAAGAAGAGAAAGGCAGCCCAGACGGGGGCCGCAAGAAAAGACAGAAAATAGCAATCATTGGCAGAGGAGCGGTCGGATGAATTCCGCCCTCAGCCGGCTGGTGAGCATACGGACCTGATCTTAGACGACTCGCGTCCTGACCGAACAGTCAAAGTTGGGACGACTGCTCTGAGAGTCCTAGGTGACGACTTTCACAAACTATTGAAAGAATACAAGGACATCTTTGCATTCGAAGTCCACGAAATGCCAGGCATTAGTGCTGACCTGGCGGTACATAAACTGGTTGTGGATCCGAAAAAGAAGCCGGTAAGGCAGAAGAAGCGGAACCATGGCGAAGAAAGAAGTCAGGCGGAAGCCGCCGAAGTTAAAAAATTACTTGATGCAGGGTTCATTCGGCAATGTTACTTCCCAGACTGGGTTGCAAATGTGGTGCTTGTTAAAAAGCCGAATGACACCTGGCGAATGTGTGTAGACTACACAGACTTAAACAAGGCGTGCCCCAAAGATAGTTACCCTCTGCCTAAAATTGATAACCTGGTCGACTCAACAGCCGGCCATGCTTTGATGAGCTTTATGGACGCTGTTTCGGGGTTTTGTGATGTCCTGCGGGAGAGTTACAATTCCGAGACTGGATTCGTGCGCCTGTACCTGCAAAACAAACGGAGACTCCTTGTGGTAGGAGCTCCGCCTCCGACGATCAAGTTCGTACTTGTTTGAGGAGTGATAAATGCGGAAAGTAAAGGTAGGAGATCTGGTTCCTCTAGGGGAGAAGTGATCAATGTGTTTTGGTTTTCTCTAGGTGAGAGTCATTAATTGCTGAATCCCCTTTAATGAGGATTAATTAAGTATTTATAGTCTTGAGAAGCGTGCCAATTTTAGGTTTAGGTTAACCAGGGCAAATTGGGCTTCTCTCGGACTTTGGGCCTTGGTGGCCATTTTGCCTATTTGGCATATGGGAGGCCTTGTGGCGTGGCCTGATTAGTCCATGTTGGACCTCTTAGGGTGACAAATGGCGGACGCTGATTGGCCCACGTGGTGGACACGTGGCAGGTCCGGATTGGTCCATTTGTCATGGGTAATTTTTACCCTAAACATTTGCCCCTCGGAAGGAGTAATTTCTCTTTCCAGGAGGGATTGCTCCTTTCGAAAGTTAGACCCTCGAAGCTTTGCTAGGTCGGAATCTTGTCTAGTTCTAATGGGAGATGGACTTGATTAACTTAGAAAATTTTGATACCTTCGGCGGTATAACATTTTCAAAGTTAATCAATCATAATAATGATTGCCGCCGATCTAGACAGATGCCGATTCTTTACCCCACTATGCAGATAGCCCCTGATCAGGTGGACTGTCAACTATTGCATAAGGGGTAAGTGTTTAGCATTATTCGGCCATTGGCCTCTTTTGATTCAATATACTAAGTTTGGTACTTAGTTTATTTCGTTGGGGGATGGCTGGTCGTCTGCTTTGGTGGCTGCATAGAAGCAGGCGTCAGACAGGACGTCCAACCAAAGTAGCTACGCCTGTTGGGTTACAGACGGCAGCTTTAAGTATAGCCAACCTAGTAAGAATAGTGGTCGAGTACCTCTGTTTACCAAAAAACAGGCGGACTCCTCATACCTTTTAGGTTCCGTACTAAGGAGGGCGACTGGTTAACCTTGCGGTTAGTCAATCACTGCCTATTTTGTTTGAGTGGTAGGGAAACCAGGCGGCGGGGGCCGGATAGTCCCCTTGATTAGCCAAGTTTTTCTTGGCTATTAACTCAAAGGTTGTTAACCTAGCAGGAGTAGTGGTTGAGAGCCCCTGTTTGCTAAAAACAGGCGGGCGACTCATACCTTTTAGGCTCCATACTAAGTTTGAGAGAGTGACTATGAGTTAACATGGGAGTTACTCAGTCTCCGTCACTCTCTAGCTTGAGTAGTAGAGGTACCAGGCGGCGGAGGCCGGCTGATCCCCTTGATTCGCCAATGTTTGTTGGCTATTAGCCCAAGGAGTGGTTACCTAGTAGGAATAGGGGTTTGAGTGCCCCTGTTTGCCAAAAAACAGGCGGTCTACTCAAACCTTTTAGGTTCCATACCAAGTTTGAGGGAGTGCCTATGAGTTGACTTTGGTGTTACTCAGTCGCCGTCACTCCTGCTTGAGTAGTAAAGGTACCAGGCGGCGGAGGCCGGCTGAACCTTTTGATTCGCCAATGTTTGTTGGCTATTAACTCAAGAGGTACCCCCTGAATTTATCCCAAGTAATACAGGCGGTCATCTGACTCAGATGTCAACTGCTACCACTGGTTTGGTTAGTGATAGAGTTATCCTTGTCTCAAAAACGACTACGTGGTTGCCCTTGGGGACAGTCGTATAGTTGTCGTGTAATTAGTTTATAGAGCAATGTTCGACCCAAAAGGGAGCTGCTCTCTGCGACAAATTTCATCCGGAGGGATGCCGCCGGACGCCTGCTATGATGTTGGGACAGGTCGTATTAGTTTTGAAGATTGGATCAGTTGGCTTGGCGCCTGGTCTGATCATTCGGCCTGTGGCCTTGGTTAGTCCTTTGGTGGACGCAGATGCTAAGTAAGAGGAGGGCAGCTGCCTATTTAGGCACAGGGTCGGCCAGGCCACCATCATTTTTTAGCTAAGTATAGGAGGGTGGTCGTCTGTCTTGGAATCGACTGTATGTCCAGACGGCATGCCCCTATGGTGATAGAGTAAAATATTCAATGGAGAGTAGCCGACTGTAAAGGTACAGGCGGCATGCCCCTCTGATGATAAAGTGAAATACTCAATGGAGAGTAGGCGACTATAAATGTATAGGCGGCCTGCCCCTCTGAATCAGTATCAAGTATTGAAATCATTTCAAGTGTTAGAGCAGATGGATCACCTAGTTCCCTTCCATAAAGGATGGATGGTGTTATTAATGAGAGTTGGCTTCTTTCATAGCTACGAGACTTCATTGTATAGAGGGCCGACTACTATTCATGTCGCCTCTCTTACTGTCACACAAATAAGTGGAGGTAATCCCTGAAGGGACACGGTCTTCAATTGGTTACTGACTATGCTGCCGGGTTTAATAACCTTAGGCAATTTTTTTTGTTTTTTTTCGAGGGAAAATCATAATAATGATAAGGACCAATGTAGTGTTATTTATCAATGCCAAACATTGAAGTTTGCTGTTTCAGGGACGGTACCTACCGTCTGGAAACACCAGACGGCCAACCGTTGCCTCGAACCTGGAATGTAGATAATCTTAAGAAATATTTCTTTTGAATGATGTAAATAGTCGAGGGCTACTTAATAAAAGTTTGTTGTTTCATTCAATTTTGTACTAAGAGGGGCATGCCTACTGACAAACAGTCGGCTACTCTCCATGTTTAATTTTCATTCTTACTTAAGAGGGGCACGCCGCTTGTTCCACACAACCGGCTACTCTCCCATAACACAGTTCACCAAGAACTATCAAAGGCTCATGGCTGAAATGATCAGACCAGGCGCCAAGCCAACTGATCCAAATATAAGTTTAATTCGACATGTCCCAACATTATAGCAGGCGTCCGACGGCATCCATCCGGATGAAATTCGTCGCAGAGAGCAGCTCCCTTTTGGGTGGAACATTGTTCTATAAAATCATTACACGGCACCTATACGACTGTCTAACCAAGACAACCACGTAGCCGTTTCCCGGACAAGGATACCTCTCACTTAACTAACTAATCAGGTCAAACAAGTGTTCGCAGTAACCATCCGTGTCAACCAACCAACTGAACTACTTGGGATAAGAACAGTCGGTATCTTATGAGTTAATAGCCAACAAACATTGGCGAATAAAGGGGAACAACCGGTACCCACCGCTTGAAACCTCTACTACTCAGTCACTCGGCGACTAGGTAACAATCATGTTTACTTGGTCACTCCTTAAAAATTTAGTATGAAACTAAAAATGATTAGGGGATTTTTCCCCACCAATCACCATCTGACAAGTGGACCAATCAGGTTCCGCCATGTGTCCGTCACATGGGCCAATAGGAGCCTGCCACGTGTCAAGCAATGATCCGTCCACTATGGACCAATTACGACACGACACGTGTCCTTCCCATGACACCTGGGATAACCGGTCACCTAGGCCCAACTTCTGAGGGAAGCCCAATCAGCCCAAGGTTAACCTAAACCTAGATTGACACGTTTCCCGAGGTTATAAATACCTCCCTTAATCCTCATTAAGGGAGATTACGCTAAAAACGCAGATTACACACATTAAACACTCTCACCTAGAGAGACCCAATCACTTTAATTTCCGCATTAATTACTCCTTAATCAAGTACTAACTTGACCGTCGGAGGCGGATCTCCAATCATCCGGAGCATCCGTTTGTTTTGCAGGTACAGGCGTCCGGTTCCAGTCTCGGAATTGTAACTCTCCCGCAGGACATCAGAAAACCCCGAAACATCTTGGCGCCGTCTGTGGGGAGAGTACTTCTGAGATGGCATCCACGTTTGTACCGGCTCCTGAAGAGAGACGTCCCCTGGACGACCCTCTAGTTCAGTCGGACCACGATACTGAGAATGAATTTGAAGTTGAAGCTCACACAGCTTCAGACGGGACCCTAAGGGCCCGACGTGCCCGTCATACCGAAAGGAGGGAACGGGAACATCTTCAAACTGGAAGCGAGCCAGCAGGCGCACCGCCTGTTCGGCAGCAGCCGACTGATGGGTCTGCTCCCATCACAAGGAACGAACTCATGACCTTCATGAGGGACTTCAAGGGAGAAATTCAAGAGTTGATCAACAAGAAGCCGCCTGCTTTGGACAAGGAGCAGTCGGCTAAGAAACCCTCCACTTCACGGAAGAGGAAACCAGTTCAAGGGCGAGAGGCGACCCCTCATCCTAAATCTAGGAAGTGGGAGCCACCTGCCCTTGATTTCACAAAATACCGTTTTCCTACTCCAGGAAATAGGAAACCTGTTCGTCATATTCAGGCGGACGGGTCGAGGAAAACATACACAGACGCTCGGCTACTGCTAGAGCAGAAGAAGAGTGACCGATTGTCAGAGTCGGCCTCTACTTCAAACTTCCAACACAGTCTGCGAAATACCTCGATGAGGCATACTCAGTCGTATCATGAGAGTCAGTCAGGCGGCACCTCCCGTCAGTCCGGCTTTCATAGCGACCAGGCGGTACCAAACTTACCGTTTTAACCGCAACAACAATATTTTTTACAGCCACCTCCGTTTGGTGGACCTGCAGCAAAAAATGTCCAACCTATGGACTGGCAGCTACGGTTGCTTAGACTTGGTGAACAACCGTCGGCCTTCTCCAAGGAAATTACTGAAGCCGCTCAGCCGGCCAAAGTGAAAAATGTATTAGTAGGCGCCTATGACGGCACTACTAACCCAGAAGACCATCTGATGGCATTCACCAACCTGATGTACCTTCAAGGGTTGGATGATCCCACTTGGTGCAAGTGTTTCCCAGCGACTCTCAAAGGAATCGCACAACAATGGTTCGGCAACCTGCCGACTAGTTGTGTAAATAACTTCAAGACGCTTGCTTACTTATTCACCTCCAACTTCGCCATGAACATCCCTGCGAAGAAGACGACCCTTGATTTAGGAACAATTCAGCAGGGCGAGAAGGAGGGGCTTCGTTCTTACATCAGGCGGTTTAACCTGATAAGAATACAGATTCAAGGGTTACCGGATGAAGTAGCCTATACTGACTTTTTCAGAGGTCTCAAAGACGGGTCGACCTTCAAATTTGATTTGGTCCGAAAGAGGGTGGCGACTCTTCAAGAGGCCTTGATTGAAGCGGAAGCCTATATACAGGCGACTGATCTTTGTAGTACGGTAAAACAGTCAGACGGGAAAAGGTCTGACAAAAGAGAAGGACGACAGAAGCAGTCGTCAAACAAAGACGAGAAGAGAAAATAGGTCTGGGCAACTGATTCCTCTAAACAGTCGTCCCAGAAGGGGAAAAAAAGAATTCAAACCATACTCCCCAAAGTATGTGTTTAACAAGGATAGCCAATTTATCCTAAAGGAAATCAAGGGACGGATCTCAATTGAGAAGCCGGTCCCCATGAAGGGTTCTGCAAACAATCGGAACCAAGAAAAATTCTGTGATTATCATGAAGATGTTGGTCATCACACCAATGAATGCATCAGTCTCATGCGGTATCTGGACCGCCTGGCTGAGCAAGGTGATCTTGACACTTATATCAAGAAATCTACGGGGAACACTTCCTCAAAAAAGCAGTCGACCAAAAAGAATCAACAGGCCGACAGCTCCGATACAGATGATGCAGCCGTCTACACCATTGCAGGCGACTTCTCAGGAGGCGGCCCCACTATTAGGGGCAACAAAGACAATATCAGACGGTTAGATGTAAATTCCGTTCACCAAGAACGGCCCTCCAAATATTCATTTCCTGAGATTGTCATCACTGAAGAAGATCTAGGAGGGGTAAGAGGGTCGCATGACGACCCTATCGTTATTGAATGTAAAGTGGCCAACCAGAGAGTTGGCCGAATCCTCATAGATACCAGAAGCTCCTCAGATCTCATCAGTAGCAAATGTCTGTCGAAACTAAAATATCAGACTGATTTCATACATCCGGCATCCCACCCTTTAGTAGGGTTTGGAGGAGGAGTCGTCCACCCAGTGGGACGAGTGGATTTACCCATCCTCCTGGGCAAAAAAGGGGAAGGACGACACATGGTAGTCCGGTTCCTGGTAGTAGAAGAACTCTCGGCCTACAACATGATTCTGGGACGACCAACCCTGAATAATTCCAAGGCTGTTATAATCCCATCTCTTATGTTGCTCAAGTTTGAGAGGGATAATGGAACAGTCGGGTCCCTAAGGGGAGATCAGAGGATGGCCCAAGAGTGCTATCTCTCGGATGTCAAGCCCACTGTTATGGCCACTGGGTCGAGTGGTGGAAAAATAGACCTTGACAATGTCAAGGAGAGTGCGCCTGTTCAAGAAGCAGGCGGCAAGAAGAGAAAGGCATCCCAGACAGGGGCCGCAAGAAAAGACAGAAAATAGTAATCATTAGCAGAGGAGCGGTCGGATGAATTCCGCCCTCAGCCAGCTAGTGAGCATACGGACCTGATGTTAGATGACTCGCGTCCTGACAGAACAATCAAGGTTGGGACGACTTCTCTAAGGGACCTTGGTGACGACTTTCACAAACTATTGAAAGAATACAAGGACATTTTTGCATTCGAAGTCCATGAAATGCCAGGCATTAGTCCTGATCTGGCGGTACATAAACTGGCCGTGGATTCGAAAAAGAAGCCGGTACGGCAGAAGAAGCAGAACCATGGCGAAGAAAGAAGTCAGGCGGCAGCCGCCGAAGTTAAAAAATTACTTGATGCAGGGTTCATTCGGCAATGTTACTTCCCAGACTGGGTTGCAAATGTGGTGCTTGTTAAAAAGCCGAATGGCACCTGGCGAATGTGTGTAGACTACACAGACTTAAACAAGGCGTGCCCGAAAGACAGTTACCCTCTGCCTAAAATTGATAACCTGGTCGACTCAACAACCGGCCATGCTTTGATGAGCTTTATGGACGCCTACTCTGGTTTCCATCAAATTCCTTTATGGAAGATAGATCAGGAGAAGACGGCCTTCGTCACTGATCAGGGGTTATACTGTTACACGGTCATGTCGTTTGGTCTTAAGAATGCCCCGGCCACTTTCCAGCGAATGATAAACACTGTGTTCTTTGATCAAATTGGGAGAAATGTCGAGGCATATATTGATGATATGATTGTCAAGTCTAAACTTCAGAAAGATCATCTGTCGGACCTCCGAGAAACTTTCGCCACACTCAGGCGGCACCATGTCATGCTCAATCCCAAGAAATGTGTCTTTGGAGTTGAGTCTGGGAAATTTCTCGGATTCCTTATCAATCAGAGAGGAATAGAGGCGAACCCTGAGAAGGTGCAGGCGGTCATCGACATGCAGTCGCCTCGTACCATCCGAGAGGTTCAGAAGTTAACAGGTTGTCTGGCGGCCTTGGGAAGATTTCTAAGCCGATTAGGCGACAAATGCCTATACTTTTTCCAGGCAATTAAGAAAAAGGCAAGGTTTGAATGGGGGCCGGATGCTGAGGCGGCCTTCTAGAAATTGAAAGTTCACTTGCATTCCTTGCCGAGGCTGGTCAGCCCTTTGCCCAAAGAAGTACTCTACATGTACCTGGCCGTCTCTGATCATGCGTTAAGCGCTGTTCTCCTTGCTGAAAGAGACGGTTGTCAGCTCCCGGTCTACTTTGTCAGTCATGTACTGAAAAATGCCGAGTTGAGGTATCCCTTAGTGGAGAAATTTGGTCTTGCACTCTTCATGGCTGTTAAAAAATTGAAGCCCTACTTTTTAACACATGTAGTCGTCGTGTATACAAACCAACCTATCAAGCGGCCACTGACCATCATGGAGTCGTCAGGCCGAATGATCAAATGGGCCATAGAAATACAGAGCCTCGAAGTTACTTTCGAGCTTAGAAAAGCAGTGAAAGGGCAAGCCTTTGTTGACTTTATTGTTGAGATGACTCGTCCTCCTGACTCTCAAGTTATAGACCAAGTCTGGAAGGTATATGTGGATGGAAGCTCTACTTCAAATGGTTGTGGAGCAGGAGTCATATGTCAGTCGCCAGAGGGCGACAGGTACGAGTATGCTTTACGCTTCAGTTTTCAGGCCTCAAACAATGAGGCAGAATATGAAGCTTTACTAGCCGGAATCCGCATGTGCAAGGCGGCAGGAGCAAGAAAAATAGACGCCTGTTCCGATTCACAATTGATAGTGAGTTAGTACAATGGCGAATACGAAGCAACCCATCCGGCCATGATCAAGTATTTACAGGCGGTCCGACAAGCAGTCGGCTCCCTTGAGGATTTGCATCTGACCCAAGTGCCGAGATCAGAAAACAACCAGGCGGATGCACTTTCAAAATTAGCATCATCCGCCTCCTGTGATACTCCTCGAACTGTTTTTTGGGAAGTAATGGAGAGGAGAAGCATTGAGGAAGAACCTATTGGAATCTTAGACAGAAGCTCAACCTGGATGGATCCAATCAGGGCATATCTGACAAATGGTACCCTGCCGGATGATCATCAACAGGCGGCAGCACTGAAAAAACGAGCAACCAGTTTTGAAATAATAAAGGGAGAACTTCACAAAAGGGGGTACCTTCAACCCTTCTTAAAGTGTGTTACTCCAGAAAAGGGGCGAGAGATACTGGACGATCTTCACTCTGGTTACTGTGCTTCCCATATAGGCGGTAGGACGCTTGCTCAACGGGCAAGGCGGCAGGGCTACTTTTGGCCTACTTTAGAAGGAGATGCAATGGAGATGGTGAAAAAATGTGACAAGTGCCAAAGGTTTGGCAAGCTAATTCACCGTCCGGCTACTGACCTCACTACCATTCATAGCCCACTACCGTTTGCTAAGTGGGGCATGGATATTCTGGGTCCATATACGCCTGCTACAGGCGGAAGGAGGTACATACTTGTTGCCGTCGACTACTTCACTAAATGGGTAGAGGCGGAGGCTGTAAAGGGAATCAAGACAAAGGATGTAATTTCATTCATTTGGAAAAATGTCATCACTCGGTTCGAGGTTCCCATGTCTATGGTTTTTTATAATGGTCCCCAATTTAAGACGCCTGTTCTCAAAAGCCGGTTGGGTGACCAAGGAATTGCACACTACTTTGCATCTGTCGGCCGTCCACAAACAAACGGCCAGGTAGAAGCCTTTAATAAAATCATCTCAGACGGTCTCAAGAAAAAGATTGAACGAGTAGGCGGCCTATGGGCGGATGAATTACCACATGTTCTCTGGGCCAATAGGACGACTGAAAAAGGGGCGACTGGAGAAACTCCATTCCTCCTAACTTATGGTGCGGAAGCTGTTCTTCCAATAGAACACTACGAGCCGACTCTTCGAGTAATGCTATATGACGAAGAGGCAAACTGGGAAGCCATGCGCCTGGCATTAGACTCACTTCCTGAAAGGAGGGGCAATGCTGTCTTGCGCCATGAAATTTACCGCCTGAGAATGACTAGATCATACAACAAAAAAGTACACAGGCGTCCACTCAAAGTGGGGGACTTTGTACTTAGAAAAATGGAAGCAGTTGGTAGGGCTAATGAGTCTGGCAAACTAACTCCCAACTGGGAAGGACCCTACCGAATCTGTGAAGAGGTAAGGGACGGTACCTACCGTCTGGGAACACCAGACGGACAACCGTTGCCTTGAACTTGGAATGTAGATAATCTTAAGAAATATTTCTTTTGAATGATGTAAATAACCAAGGGCTACTTAATAAAAGTTTGCATACTTAATATTCAATTTTGTACTAAGAGGGGCACGCCTACTAACAAACAGTCGGCTACTCTCCATACTCAGTTTTTATTCTTACTTAAGAGGGGCATGCCTGCTGACAAACAGTCGGCTACTCTCCATGTTTAATTTTTATTCTTACTTAAGAGGGGCATGCCGTCTGTACCTTTACAGTCGGCTACTCTCCATTGAGTATTTTACTCTATCTTCAGAGGGGCATGCCGCCTGTACCTTTACAGTCGGCTACTCTCCATTGAATATTTTACTCTATCACCATAGGGGCATGCCGTCTGGACATATAGTCGGCTACTCTCCATAGAAGAGGGCCGACTGGTTCCAAACACACAGCCATGACGGGCGTTAGAACGGTCGCACATTCCACACTCAATCAAATAAATTTATAAATCCTAAAACTAACCCCTAAACAAGTCTAGTGGTAAGTTCGGAGTCGAACCACAAGGAACGGTAATGCTAGATTGTTCTTAATCTAATGCCTAAGCTATGCCGAAGTCGATTTACGGATAAAGGACACTACAACTACACTAAAACACATATAAAGAACAAGGTATGATAAAGTCTACTAGGGGAAAAGATCCACTTTGAACAATTAACAAGTTAATGGGAATCGATTTGATAATCAATCATGCAAAGAAAGAATTAAAATGGGAATTAATTACCATCAAGAGCAATCTCTCAAATTCTTAGCCTAGATCCCTCATTGACTAGGTGCATAGAAGAAATTTACCCAAAATGCAATCAAATATATAAATTCTAATTCACAATCCCTTGTCAAACTAGAACTAACATGCAATTAAGTTTGCTATCTTGGGAGATCAATCCAATCTAAAACAAACAACATGCCATCATCAATTCAATCAATTTAATCACACAATTATCATCAAATTTATCTCAAATAACTCAATTAACCATAACAAAGCTTCACTCAACACCTAGTAGAAGGAAATCTACTCAAACATGATTAACAAAGCAATTAATAAAGCATAAAGAGAGAAGAGAGTAAGAAATGCTCATTGATATAAAATGGAGATCTTCAAATCATCAAATTCCTCCTTTGATTATCCAAAATCCATGAAAACCATTGTGCTCCTCACTTTCTCTCTCCAAAATTTGAGAGTTTCTCTCTCTAAAAACCTAAAACTAACCTAAAAACTATTCTAAACTAAAAAATCTTTTTTTTTAATGAGCAAAAAAAAAAACTATTTATACCCCTTACAAAATTGCTTAGGAAGCTCCGCAAAAAGTCAGCTGAAACGGGAAAAGGTCCGACCGAACTCTGGGTAGGTTCGGTCGGACTCAGGGTAGGTTCGGCCGAACTCAGGGTAGGTTCGGTCGAACCTCCCTGAACCTTGTTTGGTCGAACTTTCCTGGTTCGACCCCTCCTGTAAACATGCTGAAAACTTGGTTGAAACTGCCTTGGAGGTTCGGTCGAACTTTTCAAAAGTTTGACCACACCTTGGTTCGACCGAACCTCTTAGAGGTTCGGCCACATCTCCTCTTGAACTTCCTCTTCTTGCTTCCTCTTCTTCCCTTTTGCTCCTCTTGTCTTTGTCCATGCCTCCATACTTGGCCAAGGGGCCTCCTACCGTGCTTAGGACCGTCATGGAACCTGCAAAAGATAGAAAAGATCACGAGAGCATGGGGATGATAAAATTATGCATAAAGATTATCAAAACAAGCGCAAATAAGCATACTTTTCATCCATAAAAGAAAAGGAAGCCATAAGAGGAGAAAAGAGGTAGAAAACCTAAGAAAAACAGGAGAAAAGAGACCAATACACTACCCCTAAGGGTAACATAAATGTCACTCATCAAACACCCCCAAGCTTAACTTTTGCTCATCCTCGAGCAAAACAAAACAAACACAACGGAAAACGATGTATATTTATTTTTTTTAAAAAAAATAATAAAATAAAATAAAACTAGAAGAGAAAGAATATACACTAACTCACTTTCGTAGGAATCACGAATGCATTTAGCGCATGCATCAAGCACTTTAAACCCCATAGATCGCTCTAGAGGACGAGTAAGCTCTCGTAAGGGTGTCCTAAGAGTTTAACCCATAACTCTTGACAAAAATCAAGGCAAGGCAATAAATAAAATAAATCAAAGTAAGAGAAAAGTTACAAGCGTTCTAGAGTGGACTTTTATGATGGAACAAACACTAATGAATGTCAATATTTCTAAAATAATAAAGGTATGCACGTTCTAAGATGTCTAAGGTTGATTGAAACATAACATATGCTAAGCATAGAGAACTAAAGGAAACACATTCCACCTTTTGTTTCAACCAATCAAACCACGTTCTCTCTACTAGTTTCAAATCCACTTTCAAGTTAGCTTCTCATGATTCCACGAAGAAACCGGAAAATAAATAAGAAATTAAAAACATCGAGAAGGTTACCCGACATCTTGGCTATGCAAACTCGCTCTATAGGCTTGATTCCTATTTCCCGCCATCATTGAATGACTTAACCCTCTAGATTCAAAAGGACTTTCAAGGTATTAACATATAAGCTAGGAGAGTAAAGGTGTGGAGAACTCTTGAAATTGGTGGTAAACCTATATGAAGCACGGGTGGAACTTCTTCCACAAGATCCAAACGATTCCAAAACAAAAGTGCCAAGTATGCTTATTAAATAACTTTCCCCCAAGCTTATTTAACACAAAATAACAAAAACAGGGAGAACAACAATAACAAAACCCTTTTTTTTTGTGCTTTACATTCTTCTTTACTTTTTTTTTTTTTCAATAATTCCTTTTTCCAAGCTTTTTTTTTTTTTTTTAAATGTCCTTGCCTCTTTTAACTTTGGACGGCTTTTTCTCAAAATGTATTTGGTTTTATGCAAAAAATTATATACAACACATACTTGCTTTGCAAATGAACTTATAATTCTAAACTTGCACCATAAACAATAAAACAAGCTCCAAAACAAAATTGCTTCACAAACTAAAGGTAGGATTTAAAGTGAAACTAAGGCTGGAAGGCTTGTATTAAGGTTAGAGAAAAGAATGTATATGGCTCAAATGGGCTAGTAATAGGGGCAATTGCAAACCAAATCCAAAATAGAAAATTAATCCTATAAAAAGAGAAATGTCTTTGTCATCCCCTAAAGTGGCTTAGTCGCGATCTTGGGAGCTAAAAGTCAAGTTCTAGATATGAGAATGCAATAGCCAAGGATCCAAATATGCCGCTCAACAAAGTATGATGAAGGCTAGAACAATTATACATCACTAGGGATAGCAATAACTAACTCTTGATTTCATATCCACTATAGAGAGCAACTCCATCTTACCACAAGCAAGTGAACTAGAGCTTCATGGTCCCAAAGTTCTTAGCCAACTACCTTAGCATACCATATCCTAGAGTCAACCTAACACATTCTCAAACCGTGCACACCTCTAAAATTTAGGAAGAAAGACATTCAAGAATACAAGTCCAAAAGTATTATGTCCAAAGCAAGAACAAAAGAAAATACATTGCAAATTTGCCTTGATAAAAACAAAAATCTTTTTGTGATTTTCAAGACATAGAAAATGGAAAAGCATATACAAATGTGCATGGAATATATATGAATCAAAATCTAACAAATATGATAGAATACCCTCCCCCAAGCTTGAATGAGACAACATGCTCAAACATAAATCAAATAATCCATGGGAGGGGAAAACAAGGAGATCAATCCAACAACCCAACATATCTCCTGTTTCAAAGCCACTTTAGGTATTAACCAATGGAGAAAGAGCAAGGAAAGATATTACCGGATTTTAGGTGGGTGTATATACCCGCAAATGACCCAATAAAACTTTTCAAAGCCACTCTTCTCAAGAATTGAATCTTGTTTTCCATATGCTAGCAATTGTGGTGCCAAACTTCCTTGATTCTTGATCCAAACCAATGCACCAAAGTATATCAAGTTATTTACCTAGAAAAAGGCACACAAAAATTTCCATGAGAGAAAATCTATTCTAAAAAGAAAAGAAAATGAAAGCAATAAAACACGGGTTACTTCCCGAGAAAGGCTTGCTTAAGGTCCAAGCTTGACCGCTCTAGTAAATAATATTGCAACGATCGCAAGAGCTTGTCAAATGCACTACTACACATCTCATAAGATAACAAGTAAGCAAATGATATAAGAAGGGCATGCACCAAGATTAGTGCACGCAAAAGAAGGTGAAGAGGGAGTTGCCAAGAAGAAGAAGAATCAAAAGAAAATTCAAGAAAATAAGAAGAAGAATAGAAAGGCAAACTCTCTTCACAAAAATCTTTTTGGGTGACAAAATCACCCTTTTCCTCAATAGAAGACGAAAGAGGGACATGAAAATCTTCATAGGCAAGGGGTTCCCCAATAGGCTCATTAACAAAGGAAGGAAGGGATATAGGAGTGTAGGGGATATGGTTGAAATTCCTTGAAAAAGGGATATGAGAGAAGGGGATAGGAGCAATGGTCTTACAAATTGTCTCTTCTTCACCACCATTCCTCAAATCACCAATTTGAGCATGAAAATCAATCATAGAATCCTCAAAAGAAGAACACTCATGATCATGATCTCCCTCAAACATCCAACTTCCAAGAGGAACTACATAATCCCCTTCACTACAATCATGAACAACAACTCCCTTAACTTCCTTAAAGCCTAAAATCTCAAAGCCATTCATGAATGGATGCAAATTCATTTCAAAATGGTCTCTCTCCCATGAAGCATTCTTAATGAACTCACTCAAAAGGCTATGGGTTTTCATTTGACACTCAATAAACACATTAGACATAACCTTAAATGAATCCAAATACTCATGGATAAAAGGATCACAATCATGCACTTGAGACTCATCAAGATGGGAAAAAGGGTTAGGATTTTCAAAATCAACACTCTCTTCATTCTCAACTCCTTCACCATCACTCATATGCTCACCTATGGGATCCTCACACTCTCTTGGTTGCTCAAAATCATCATCATCATCCTCAACACACACATTAAATTGGGATTTTTCACAAACAAGCATCAAGGGTGACAATTGGCTTTCTAACTCTTCTTTTCTTCTCCTTCCCTCCTCAAGACGCTCCTCATTCTTTTTCATTATCTCTAATTGACCTCTCATAGAATTAAGAATCATTTCCTTACTAGGCCCAAGCTCATTATCAAGCTCAATGCACCTAATTTGAGATTCAAAAGTAGCAATAAGGGATTCAAAAGGTGTTGAAGGTTGAGGCTCAACAAGAGAAGAAGAAGTACAACCAAGATTGGAAAAATCAACATTAAGATCATGAGCATATACATCACATTGGGGAGTGGGGGCACAATCAAACACATGAGATTCATCATTAAGGGAACGAAGCACATCACAAGAAGGCATGGTAAATAATGAAGAATATTGAAACACACCATTAGCATCAACTTGAGCATGTACCTCATCATCATGAACAAAAGAGGAAATAGAGTTGAAATCATGTGTTTTAGGTTCACTTAATGGATCATGTAACAAATCATGGGAATTCATGCTAATATTAGAAGTATCAACACATTGCATATCAATAATAGAATCATGATTACCCTTATTATAGACATCCCAAGCAAACTAAACATAAAAATCCCAAGCATCATCAATTGATAATGCTCTAAATTCACCATTATGCATGCATTCAACTTCATCCCTAGTTTGCTCATTCAAACCAAAATAACAAATCTCACAAGCCTCCCAAAGACTACAACAATCAAAATCCAAATATCCCACAAGTCTATTGAAATATTCACAAAAAGGCTCATTGTCATATTGAGGAAACGAGTTACTTGCCATTTTTTTTTACAAAAACAAGCAAAAATTAAAAAAAATAAAATAAAAAGAAAAGTATACACAAAGACCTAGACTCAAGCAATCAAAAACAATCAAGCATTGACACCGTTCCCCACCAACGACGCCATTTTGACGGGCGTTAGAACGGTCGCACATTCCACACTCAATCAAATAAATTTATAAATCCTAAAACTAACCCCTAAACAAGTCTAGTGGTAAGTTCGGAGTCGAACCACAAGGAACGGTAATGCTAGATTGTTCTTAATCTAATGCCTAAGCTATGCCGAAGTCGATTTACGGATAAAGGACACTACAACTACACTAAAACACATATAAAGAACAAGGTATGATAAAGTCTACTAGGGGAAAAGATCCACTTTGAACAATAACAAGTTAATGGGAATCGATTTGATAATCAATCATGCAAAGAAAGAATTAAAATGGGAATTAATTACCATCAAGAGCAATCTCTCAAATTCCTAGCCTAGATCCCTCATTGACTAGGTGCATAGAAGAAATTTACCCAAAATGCAATCAAATATATAAATTCTAATTCACAATCCCTTGTCAAACTAGAACTAACATGCAATTAAGTTTGCTATCTTGGGAGATCAATCCAATCTAAAACAAACAACATGCCATCATCAATTCAATCAATTTAATCACACAATTATCATCAAATTTATCTCAAATAACTCAATTAACCATAACAAAGCTTCACTCAACACCTAGTAGAAGGAAATCTACTCAAACATGATTAACAAAGCAATTAATAAAGCATAAAGAGAGAAGAGAGTAAGAAATGCTCATTGATATAAAATGGAGATCTTCAAATCATCAAATTCCTCCTTTGATTATCCAAAATCCATGAAAACCATTGTGCTCCTCACTTTCTCTCTCCAAAATTTGAGAGTTTCTCTCTCTAAAAACCTAAAACTAACCTAAAAACTATTCTAAACTGAAAAATCTTTTTTTTTAATGAGCAAAAAAAAAACTATTTATACCCCTTACAAAATTGCTTAGGAAGCTCCGCAAAAAGTCAGCTGAAACGGGAAAAGGTCCGACCGAACTCTGGGTAGGTTCGGTCGGACTCAGGGTAGGTTCGGCCGAACTCAGGGTAGGTTCGGCCGAACTCAGGGTAGGTTCGGTCGAACCTCCCTGAACCTTGTTTGGTCGAACTTTCCTGGTTCGACCCCTCCTGTAAACATGCTGAAAACTTGGTTGAAACTGCCTTGGAGGTTCGGTCGAACTTTTCAAAAGTTTGACCACACCTTGGTTCGACCGAACCTCTTAGAGGTTCGGCCACATCTCCTCTTGAACTTCCTCTTCTTGCTTCCTCTTCTTCCCTTTTGCTCCTCTTGTCTTTGTCCATGCCTCCATACTTGGCCAAGGGGCCTCCTACCGTGCTTTGGACCGTCATGGAACCTGCAAAAGATAGCAAAGATCACGAGAGCATGGGGATGATAAAATTATGCATAAAGATTATCAAAACAAGCGCAAATAAGCATACTTTTCATCCATAAAAGAAAAGGAAGCCATAAGAGGAGAAAAGAGGTAGAAAACCTAAGAAAAACAGGAGAAAAGAGACCAATACACTACCCCTAAGGGTAACATAGATGTCACTCATCAAGCCACCCCCCTTATACTTAACTAAAAATGATCAGGGCCTGGCCGACCCTGTGCCTAAACAGGCGGCTACCCTCCTTTTACTTAGCACCTACGTTCACCAAGAACTAACCAAGGCCACAGGCCGAATGATCAGACCAGGCGCCAAGCCAACTGATCCAATCTTCAAAACTAATACGACCTGTCCCAACATCATAGCAGGCGTCCGGCGGCATCCCTCCGGATGAAATTCGTCGCAGAGAGCAGCTCCCTTTTGGGTGGAACATTGCTCTATAAACTAATTACACGGCACCTATACGACTGTCCCCAAGGGCAACCACGTAGCCGTTTTTGAGACAAGGATAACTCTATCACTAACCAAACCAGTGGTAGCAGTTGACATCTGAGTCAGATGATCGCCTGTATTACTTGGGATAAATGCAGGGGGTACCTCTTGAGTTAATAGCCAACAAACATTGGCGAATCAAAAGGTTCAGCCGGCCTCCGCCGCCTGGTACCTTTACTACTCAAGCAGGAATGACGACGACTGAGTAACACCAAAGTTAACTCATAGTCACTCTCTCAAACTTAGTATGGAGCCTAAAAGGTATGAGTCGTCCGCCTGTTTTTAGCAAACAGGGGCTCTCAACCACTACTCCTGCTAGGTTAACAACCTATGAGTTAAAAGCCAACAAACATTGGCGAATAAAGGGGAACAACCGGTACCCACCGCTTGATACCTCTACTACTCAGTTACTTGGCGACTAGGTAACAATCATGTTTACTTGGTCACCCCTTAAAAATTTAGTATGAAACTAAAAAGGTGTTCATACGGCTCACACTAGATTAAATATGGCGGGGAACAGTCGGCCTAGACGGCCTAAAGTCTCTAGCCTAAAAACATGACAAGTAGGAAACCACTTTCCTACTTGGTTAATTTTATATGACAGAACCGCCTGCCTAAAGGGGATCCAGTCTTTAAAATGGTTCGAATACCGATTGGATAAATGGCCGACTGATCGTCTAGCCTGGAAACAGACGACCAGTCGTCCAGGGGCATAGGCGGCGTGACTAACTATCTGTACCTGTCTGCAACTATCGGTCATGTAAAATAGTCGGTATAGTGTACAATTGGATATCAGAATATTCAATACTTGAACAAGTTTGAAGCAAAACAAAAATATTCATTAAAAGGAAGCCGGTCATTAAAGACCGGAAAAATATTCAAAGCCCCGGCCCCCTGGCCGGGTAAATACAAACAAACGGCACGCAGGCCGTGGGAAGAAGACATAAAGCTTAAGAAGGGGGCAGATCTTCAATATCAGCAGCTGCCGCCTGGTTAGCACTCTTCTTGTTGGACTCGGCTTCAGCTGCATCTTTCTTTGATGCATTACCCCCAAGCGGCACAAGCGCCACTACCGGCTGCTCCTCCTCCAACGCCTCCTCCAACGCCTCTTCCTCAGCAGCCGCCAAGATCTCTTGATTATATCTATCAGAACACTGGCGGTACGTTTTTTCCCATGAGGCAAAGTCGGCATTGGGGAAGAGGCGGCCCCAAGTCATGCGCTGGATTTGAGCAGAGTCTTCCATCATCTCCCGGACCAGCTCTTTCTTTTCTTGCTCGGCCTTTTCCGAGAGCTCCTGAGTAAGACTCTTCTCCTGGGTCACCAGGCGTTCCTTTACGCTCGCCAAGGATTTCTCCAAGGTTTCGTATGAGGACATCTTTTGGCGAAGAGGTCTCAGCTCGGCCTTGAGGTTGTTGATGGTCGCCTCCAGCTCGCTATTCCTCTTCTGGGCCGCCTCTAACTGAGCCCGGATAGCGGCGGTAGCCTGCGCCTGATAATAAAGAATATCAATGGTCAGAACTTCATTTTGGGCAATTTGAAACATTGCCTTATCACAGTCAGAGGCGGCCATAGCTTTTGCAGCCTTTACCTCTTTGTCCTTCCGGTTAAGCGGCTTGCGAAGGCCCTTCACTCGGAGCAGGGCCTAAGTAAAAAGGGGAACAGGCGTCAGTTTCCAAACAAAAAGAAAACAGGCGTCCTGGAATTCAAATACTCAAAAATATGCTAAGTATACCTCAGCAAGGACCCTTGCAATCCCTTCTAGGTCAAGGGTGCCGACACCCCTGACCGCCTCCCTTTCAGCTGGAGGAACGGCCTTGATCATAGACTTGGCCACCTCGACCAAGTCAGGCTCCTGAGGGCCGGCTGCATCAAGCATAAACAAACGGATTAGACCTAGTAAAGAAGGGAGCAAGTCTAAAATTTACAAGGATAATTTCATACTTCTAGGTGGCCCAGCTGGAGTTTTAGAAGAAGTGGCCGGCTGTTTCTCAGCCGCCACATGTTTCCTGGTAGAACTAGGAGAGCTCGCAACAGTCGTCCTCCGGGCCTTGGGGTCCGGCTGTTGGGAAGAAGAAGCTCTTGGAGCGCCCGTCTAAAAAAGAAGAAAAGAGTCAGTATATGCATAAACACAACTCCAAAAAGAGGGTGAAAGGTTCGAAGCCCACCAAGGGTGCCCCCTTGTTGGGGGAGTCGATTGAAGACTGTTGCATGATGGAGGCCCGCAACATGGCCGCCGCAGTCTTGGAGGCGGTAATTTTGCTCATGGCGTCCGCTGCAAAAACAAATAGCAAAGTTAATAAAATTCATAACAAGAAATGCACGGAACAGCAGAGTATTCGACAGGCCGGCTACCTCTTGAGCACCGACTGCTGAGGCCACAGGCGGCCAAAAAGTACTCTTCGTAGAGCTATTTGAAGCTCGGGACGCAGTGCAGGGGTACTTGCTCTCGTACCCCTGAAGTAGAGTTCACCTTCGACTCTACTTTGAAGAGTCCTTTATCTAGGATCTCTTTCTTAGCCTTGGGGAGAACAGGCGGCATGCTGCGGCCGCCTGCAAGAAGGGGCGGATTCCTGTTCCACCTGTTGAAGCGCTTGTTTAGCTCTGTGTCTGAACCCTCAATGATGAGGAAGGTGCTCCGCCAGTCCTTCCATTTGTTTGCTTTACCTCTCGTCATGAGGTAGCCCCTGTGGCTCGTCAATTGATACCAGCCGGTACCGCCTGCCTTAGGGGTCCGGCTAAGGTAGTTCATGTAGGCGAAAGCCTCGAAGCTCGGCTCCACCCCGTGCAGTTCGCACCCGGCCACATAGCCGAGTACGTTGACCCAGGAGTTCGGGGCTAACTGCCATAACCCCAACTCATACCCATCCAATATCCGCTGAACAGCTGGATGTAGTGGGAAGCGCAGCCCAGCCTTGATGGCCGCCTCGTAGCAGCCAAAGCAGGGGCCATCATAACTGGTACCAGCCGGCCATACGACTGTGTCTTCTGGATCCGGCACGAACACTAAAAAGCCGGGGCCCATTGTGTGGTTTGCGATAAAGCTCTCCACTTTCTCTTGCATGGCCGTGATCCGGCCCCGAGGTACCGTGCAGTAGTAGGGGGTATTTTTCTCTCGGTGAGAGGCGGATGGCTCCGCCCAATCGTCCCCCTTCTCAACTGCGTGAGAAAGCCTCGCCTCTTGTAGGCGACTGTTTTTCTCTTCTGTGTCCAGGGAAGCATGGCCAGAAGAGCTAGACTCGGAATCGTCCTCTGACGAGTCCAAAGAGGACGACTCTTCCCCTCTCCCGGAGGGGCCCGCCTCCTCTCCTTTAAAAGGAGCAGGAGAGAATGAAGAATTGTCAACTGTAAAATGGGAAGGGGTCACTTTGACTCCTCCCTCAGAACTGTCGGCTTTCAAGCCGCTTTGTTTCACTTCCACATCTGGCGCCTGGTCAGATGTTTCACTAATCGGCACCCTGTGGGAGGAGCCGTCTGAGTTTGAGATCCTGGCAGTCTTTTTTGTTCTGGCCATCATGCTCTGCATAGACACAGATACAGTCGGACTTTGTATAAAGGGCAAAGATGGGTCCAGAAAAGGGCAGGCGGCACTCCTAGTCCTAGATTCAGCCGTCCCCGGTGACCGGCTGATCACTAACCTAGGTCGTGTCGTGTGCTTCCGTGGTGCCATTTCAAAAAAGAATAAAGTAAAGAGAAAATTAAGAGTAAGAGAACCGACGGTTACCTGAACGAGTGACGATTGATGAAGTTCTGAAAATCCTTTGCAGTCGGCTTGTCAGAGCAGGCGGTAGGCAGAAAGGGTCCAAAATGTCAGAGCAAGTTCTGGGGTCCGAATGTTCTCTCACAAAGTTTTCAAGTGTGAAAATGACCGAAGTCAACACTCCTTTATATAGGCGAAGGGTCACTTCCAGAATTCAAAATTTTGGCGGGAGAATCTCTCGGCCTCTCGCCGAGTGACACCTGTAGCAGGTCGTCGCCTGTTACAGGGCGATACCTGTCACAGGTAACACGTGACCAGTCACGTGCCACCTGTGAGGGGCAAATGATTAGGGGATTTTTCCCCACCAATCACCATCTGACAAGTGGACCAATCAGGTTCCGCCATGTGTCCGTCACATGGGCCAATAGGAGCCTGCCACGTGTCAAGCAATGATCCGTCCACTATGGACCAATTACGACACGACACGTGTCCTTCCCATGACACCTGGGATAACCGGTCACCTAGGCCCAACTTCCGAGGGAAGCCCAATCAGCCCAAGGTTAACCTAAACCTAGATTGACACGTTTCCCGAGGTTATAAATACCTCCCTTAATCCTCATTAAGGGAGATTACGCTAAAAACGCAGATTACACACATTAAACACTCTCACCTAGAGAGACCCAATCACTTTAATTTCCGCATTAATTACTTCTTAATCAAGTACTAACTTGACCGTCGGAGGCGGATCTCCAATCATCCGGAGCATCCGTTTGTTTTGCAGGTACAGGCGTCCGGTTCCAGTCTCGGAATTGTAACTCTCCCGCAGGACATCAGAAAACCCTGAAACTAAAAAGGTGTTCATACAGCGCCTGTTCACACTAGATTAAATGTGGCGGGGAATAGTCGGGCTGGACCGACTAGAGTCTCTAGCCTAAAAAAAAAAAAAAAAAAACAAACAAGGCAGGTAGGAAACCACCTTCCTACTTGGTTGAAGGGGATCCAGTCTTTAAAGTGGCCGACTGATCGCTTAGCCTGGAAACAGACAACCAGTCGTCCAGGGGCATAGGTGGCGTGACTAACTACCTCGTACCTGTCCGCAACTATCGGCCATGCAAAACAGTCGGTATAGTATGCAATTAGATATCAGAGTTTCGATACTTAGCAAAGTCGAAACAAATTCGAAACGAAACAAATTCGAAACATTTTGGCAAAAAGGCGACCTAAAATAATGATCGCCTGAGTTATATTAACAGCCGGCCAGAAGGACCGGCATAAATATTCATACCCCTGGCCCCTTGGCCGGGTAAAAGTTACAAAAAGAAGCCGGTCATTAAGACCGGCAAAATATTCAAAACCCCGGCCCCCTGGCCGGGTAAACAGAAACAAACGGCACGCAGGCCGTAAAAAGAAGACATAAAGCTGAAGAAGGGGGCAGATCTTCAATAATAGCAGCTGCCGCCTGGTCAGCACTCTTTTTGCTGGACTCGGCTTCAGCTGCATCCTTCTTCGATGCATCCACCCCAAGCGGCACAAGCGCCACTACCGGCTCCTCCTCCTCCAACGCCTCGTCCTCAGCAGCCGCCAGGATCTCTTGATTATATCTATCAGAACACTGGCGGTACGTTTTTTCCCATGAGGAAAAGTCGGCATTGGGGAAGAGGCGACCCCAGGTCAAGCGCTGGATCTGAGCAGAGTCTTCCATCATCTCTCATACCAGCTCCTTCTTTTCTTGCTCGGCCTTTGCCGAGAGCTCCTGAGTAAGACTCTTCTCCTGGGTCACCAGGCGTTCCTTAACGTGTGCCAAGGATTTCTCCAAGGTGTCGTATGAGGACATTTTTTGGCGAAGAGGTCTCAGCTCGACCTTGAGAATGTTGATGGTCGCCTCCAGCTCATTATTTTTCTTTTGGGCCGCCTCCAACTGAGCCCGGATAGCAGAAGTAGCCTGCGCCTGATAATACAGAATATCAATTGTCAAAATCTCATTTTGGGCTATTTGAAACATCGCCTTATCACAGTCAGAGGCGGCCATAGCTTTTGCAGCCTTTACCTCTTTGTTCTTCCTGTCAAGCGGCTTGCTAAGGCCGTTCACTCGGAGCAGGGCCTAAGTAAAAGGGAACAGGCGTCAGGTTTCAAACAAAAAACAGGCGTCCTGGAATTTAAATAACCAAAAATATGCTAAGTATACCTCAGCAAGGACCCCTGCAATCCCGTCTAGGTCAAGGGTGCCGACACCCCTGACCGCCTCCCTCTCAGCCAGAGGGATGGCTTTGATCATAGACTTGGCCACCTCGACCAAGTCTGGATCCTGAGGGCCGGCTGCATCAAGCATAAACAAACGGGTTAGACCTAGTAAAGAAGGGAGCAAGTCTAAATTCACAAGGACAGCTTCATACTTCTAGGCGGCCTGATTGGAGTTTTAGAAGGAGTGGACGGCTGTTTCTCAGCCGCCGCATGTTTCCTGGCAGTACCAGGAGAGCTCGCAACAGTCGTATTCCGGGTCTTGGAGTCCGACTGTTGGGAAGAAGAGGTTCTTGGAGTGCCCGTCTAAAAAAAAAAAACACTCGGTCAGTATATGCATAAACCAGACTCAAAAAAGAGAGTGAAAGGTTCAGAGCTCACCAAGGGCGCCCCCTTGCTGGGGGAGTCGGTTGAGGATTGTTGCATAATAGAGGCTCGCAACATGGCCGCCGCAGTCTTGGAAGCGGTGATCTTGCTCATGGCGTCCGCTACAAAGACAAGATACCAAGTTAATAAAAAGATAAACGGTAACTCATGGCAAAAAAAGAGTATTCGACAGGCCGGCTACCTCTTGACACCGACTGCTAAGGCCACAGGCGGCCAGAAAGTACTCGTCATAGAGCCATTTGAAGCTCGGGACGCAGTGCAGGGGTACTTGCTCTCGTACCCCTATAGTAGAGTCGACCCTCAACTCTACTTTAAAGAGTCCTTTATCCAGGATCTCTTTCTTGGCTTTAGGGGGAACAGGCGGCATGCTGCGGCCGCCTGCAAGAAGAGGCGGATTCCTGTTCCACCTGTTGAAGCACTTGTTCAGCTCTATGTCTGAACTTTCAATGATAAGGAAGGTGCTTCGCCAATCCTTCCACTTGTTTGCTTTACCTCTTGTCATGAGGTAGCCTCTGTGGCTCGTCAATTGATACCAGCCGGTACCGCCTGCCTTAGGGGTCCGGCTGAGGTAGTTCATGTGGGCGAAAGCCTCGAAGTTTGGCTCCACCCCGTGCAGATCGCACCCGGCCACATAGCCGAGTACGTTGACCCAGGAGTTTGGGGCTAACTGCCATAACCCCAACTCATACCCATCCAAGATCCGCTGAATAGCCGGATGTAGTGGGAAGCGCAGCCCAGCCCTGATGGCCGCCTCGTAGCAGCCAAAGCAGGCGCTATCATAACTAGTACCAGCCGGCCAGACGACTGTGTCTTCTAGATCCGGCACGAAAACTAAAAAGTCGGGGCCCATTGTTTGGTTCGCAATAAAGCTCCCCACTCTCTCTTGCATGGCCGTGATCCGGCCCCGTGGGACAGTGCAGTAGTAAGGGGTATTTTGCTCTCGGTAAGAGGCGGATGGCTCCGCCCAATTGTCCCCCTTCTCAACTGCGTGAGAAAGCCTTGCCTCTTGTAGGCGGTTGTTTTTCTCTTCCGTGTCCAGAGAAGCATGACCAGAAGAACTAAACTCGGATTCGTCCTCTGACGAGTCCGAAGAGGACGACTCCTCCCCTCTCCCAGAGGGGCCCGCCTTCTCTCCTTCAAAAGGAGTAGGAGAGAATGTAGACATGTCAACTGTAAAATGGGAAGGGGTCACCTTGACCCCTCCCTCAGAACTGTCGGTTGTCAAGCCGCCTTGGTTCACTTCCACATCTGGCGCTTGGTCAGATGTTTCACTAATCGGCACCCTGTGGGAGGAGCCGTCTGAGTTCGAGATCCTGGCAGTTCTTTTTGTTCTGGCCATCATGTTCTGCATAGACACAGAGACAATCGGACTTTGTATAAAGGGCAAAGATGGGTCCGGAAAAGGGCAGGCGGCACTCCTAGTCCTAGATTCAGCCGTCCCCGGTGACCGGCTGATCACTAACCTAGGTCGTGTCATGTGCTTCCGTGGTGCCATTTCAAAAAAGAATAAAATAAAGAGAAAATTAAGAGTAAGAGAACCGACGGTTACCTGAACGAGTGAAGTTGACGAAGTTCTGAAAATCCTGAGTAGCCGGCTTGTCAGAGCAGGCGGTAGGCAGAAAGAGTCCGGAATGTCAGAGCAAGTTCAGGGGTCCGAATGTTCTCTCTAAAAAGTTCTCAAGTGTGAAAATGACTGAAGTCAACACACCCTTATATAGGCAAAGTGAGGAGGCGAAGGGTCACTTCCAAAATTCAAAATTTGGGCGGGAGAATCTCTCGTCCTTTCACCGAGTGACACCTGTAGCAGGCCGCCGCCTGTCACGGTGCGACACCTGTCACATTGCGACCTACGTAGGGTAATCGGTTGAGCATTTACATTGTCTGTTTGACTCTGACCAATCTTCTCATATGCTTCCAAAGTATCTAGATTGTCAGTTATGTCAGGTTGACATTGTTGCTCGTCCTCTCGAACTTCGTCGAGTTCGATTTTCCTCCCACTTGTCATTTTGGAAAGGTGATCCTTCTCCAAAAAGACACCATCACGAGCAACAAACACTTTGTTCTCGGATTTATTGTAGAAGTAATACCCTTTGGTTTTTTTGGATATCCCACAAAGAAACACTTATCCGATTTGGGGTGAAGTTTGTCCGAAATTAATCGCTTGACATATGCTTCGCATCCCCAAATCTTGAGAAAAGACAACCTGGGAGGTTTCTTAGTCCATAATTCATATGGAGTCTTTTCAATAGCTTTAGACGGAGCTCTATTCAGTGTTAGTGCTGCTGTTTGTAGCGCATGTCCCCAGAACGAGATAGGGAGTTCACTAAGACCCATCATTGACCGAACCATGTCTAACAAGGTCTGATGCCTCCGTTCGGACACTCCGTTCCATTGAGGAGTTCCGGGAGGTGTCAACTCTGAAAGAATGCCATATTCTTTCAAGTGATCGTCGAATTCATGGCTCAAATATTCGCCACCTCGATCTGATCGAAGTGCTTTAATTTTCTTGCCAAGTTGATTTTCAACCTCTTTCTGAAATTCTTTGAATTTTTCAAAGGATTCAGATTTATTCGAAATTAAGTAAATATAGCCATATCTACTATAATCGTCGGTGAAGGTGATGAAATATTGGTAACCTTGCCTTGCGGGTGTGCTTATAGGTCCACATACATCCGTGTGTATTAGACCTAATAAGTCACTTGCCCTTTCTCCCAACTTGGAGAATGGCTGTTTTATCATCTTGCCTAATAAGCGTCCTTCGCAATTTTCAAACGACTCTAAGTCGAATGAGTCAAGAACACCTTCTTGAAGAAGTTTCTTGATGCGTTTGATTTAAATGTGGCCAAGACGACAATACCACAAGTAGGTTTGATTCGACTCGATGGTCTTAGCTTAGTGGTATCAAATTTTGTCATATGTAAAACATGCAATTTAATTGAACATAAATGTGTAAGACAAACTTGAAACAACTATTGTCAAAAGTCTTACATTTGAAATTCCTAGGTGTCCAACACCATGGATAATATGTTCAAAGCATGAAAAACTAGAAATAGTTTAATTACATATCATAGACAAAATAGTGCATGCAAGCACGACCGAAAAACCATCTTCGTCGTCTTTTGTCCATGCACCAACACTTGATAAACTTCTCACTTGGTCCCTGAAAAGGCAACATTAGGTGAGTCATACTTGGTATCCAATACCTTATGATAAGCTTAATCCACAAGTGTTAAGGAAGATACCTGAGGCGGATGCTCCATTCCTCTCCTCCTCCTCCCAAAAGAGCTTGCATTCTCTCTTGAAGTGGCCTTGCCCGCCACATTAGAAGCAACGCATCTTAGCCTTAACCTTGAGATCCCTCCTTCTTGATGGTCTTTTGGTTGCCCCAAATGAGTTGGCCCGGTGCAGAAGCTCCACCACATTCTTTAAGGAATGTGTCTCCTTTGAATCAGAAATATATGCCTTTAATGCATCATATCCTGAGTGGAGTGAAGTGAGCAAAATATGACCAGCCATTCCATCTTCTAGTGGAATTCTGAGGAGTTCCATGTGCTTGAAGAGCTTAGTCATTCTTGCCACATGGGGTCGGAGAGGCATACCCGGTCTCAACTTAGTGTTGCAGACCGTAGACCAAAGATGGTACCTCTCTTTCGCAAGACAACCTTGATCCGACGGCTTTACATTCATGTCCGTAAGTGACCTAGTCACTTCAAACAAGATTCCATCATTGTTGTCGTTGAAACTCTTAGAGAATCTCACACCGACAACATCCCTTAGTCCTCCAAGGAACAAATCTGGGAAGGAGAATGGAAGTTTTTCTTTCCATTCTTCCGGGATGGAGTTAGCTATGAGTTGTGACACTAATTTGCAGTCTTTCGACCAAGCACAATAAGTTTCTTCACTCAAGAGGGTCTTGGAACAGAGAGTTGGGAGGGAAGTATCCAGAACATACTCCTTGGAACAACTCCAGAGAGTTTTCCTTAGTTCTTCTTCCCATTCATCAAGGTTTGTTAAGTTAAGCTTGATAGCTAACTTATCGGGGAGTTCTGGGCACATTTGGTTGTTGTTCGAGTTACTTGCAGACATGTTTCTACAATTGAAAGAATTTGAAGTAAAAAACCATTCATACATCAATAAGTTGAAATTTAAAGCGTTCATGCACTTATTCACACTTATCGAACATTTTATCCACGCATTTTAAGATTGTCCCTTATGGGCGAGAATAAAATGATTCTGAGATCCCAAAGATCAAGAAATGGTCAAGCATGCTTTGGCTTGTCTTAACCATTAAATATCTTAAGGTAAGCAATCCAATTGCTAATAGCTCCAAGCTACTCTCGGTTTGATAAAATGTCGCATCTAATGCATACTTGACATTTTATCTCTTTTGCCACGACATCTATGGACTCCTTACTGATATCGTTGAGCTTAACCAAGACAACTTGTATACCTAGTATACCTTACGTTCCTAGGGAAGTAGTGATGCCTCGCTTTGGCGTAATCCATCACGTACGCGCATTAGTTCGGTAAGTGTTGTTCTTGGAATGGCAAATTTTAGCTCAATATTATTAAGGGACCTAGGGTTTCTATGTTGGTTGATTTAAGTGAACTTAACTAATCATTGCAACATCATAGAAATCCTAGACATGCATCTAGCAAACATATATATATAACAATATATAAGGTATAAAATAGATGCATTTGGCAACTAGCATGACCCCTTGAAATCTTCAATTTCCATGGGTCTTCATCTTGGCTCGTCTTCCTCGAAACGCCGTCTTGAGACTTCTTGGCCAAAATGAAATAAAAGAAGCTAGCTAGAACGACTAAGATTAATCTAAATAGTACAAAAATACTTAACGGTTCGCAGACCGTATTTAGATTTACAAAAATACATAACGGAACGCAGTCCGTATTTTCTATCCTAGTCGGGCCCCACTAGTTGCCATTTTCAAAGAACCTGTTTTGAAAGCAATCTTTCATTCACCCGTTCACTATTTGTGAACGGCCCATGCTATTTTGCGAAATACATAATTAAACACGCAAAACTAGTAACTAACTTAGGTCGTTAATCCAATTAACGCGCCTAATTAAAACTAGTCAAAGTGGTTTAATCCATTATTTTTAAACGCAAAATGCTAACGCGTTCAATTAAGCTCCCACAAAATTCCGCATCCGTACTTAATAAATCCGATTAATTAAGTCGGCATAACCCGTAATTTGTCAAAATTTTGCAAAATCGAAAATCGAGGTTTTTAGCCTCATTAAAATAATTAATTAAAATTATTAATTCGGGAAAAAACGCAAAATCATAGCTCAACGTTAAGCAAAAATCACCCAACAAATCCCTTGGTGGGTGCGCACCATGGCTGCTAGGCAGCCCATGGCATGGCGCCATGGTGCGTGGTTGAGGCCTGTTATGCCTAGCAAGTAGCGCCTCAAGCCCAGCTGCCTGCTAGCATGCTTCGCATGCTTGCTAGCATGCTGGTGCCTGCGAGCATCTGGCCTGCTAGGCAGGCGCATCATGATGCTCGTGGTGCGCTGGCTGATGCTTGCCCTGCTGCCCAGCCATCCAGCAGCATGCTTCGCAAGCCAGCCCAGCCACCCCACGCACCCCAGCCATGCATCCCAGCCACACACACATATCGCATAGCAGCATTCAAGGCTCGCCCTTGTGCGCACCACAGGCAGCCACATGTGGGCTGCTAGGCAGCCCGGCTAGCCTTGCTGGCACTTGGGTGTGTTGCCTTGATTTGCGTGCTATGACTCGGAATTTTAATCCCGATTTACGTGTGACATGAATTAATTCCAAATTATATTTTAGAATTAATTTTAGGGAAAATAAAATAAAACAACCATTAAGTCTAACTTAAACAAATTTTATTTTAATTGGTGCACAAGCCTTATCCAAAATTTCAATTTTGAACAAAATTAGGTCAAACATTATGCTTAAAATAAAATGAGCTATGTCCAAAATTAATCTTGCCAATATGCAAATTAATAATGGATTTGACAAAAGGGAGTTGGAAAAATAAATTAACCATCCAATGATAAAAATTTTCCAACTTGCATACTTGTGTAAAATACCAAGATTATATCTTCTAATATGAAGATTAATCAAATTTTACTCACAAGTAATTGAACTTAATGGATTTTAATCAACCAAAACATGAAAAAATCCAAACTTTGTTCAACATGGAATTTAGGGTTAGGGTTCCAATCATTTAAACACTTAAATATTAGAACTTTAACAACACTTGGGAACTTAAGATACAAGATCACAACAAGTTTTCACACCTTATTGCAATTTATTTGCAAAATTGTGAAAAACAAGTTTATGTGATAAATTGGTATATCAACTTAAGCACTAATAAACACTCCATTATTATGCTCAAGGATATTTTAAAACCAGTAGATTAGTGATGCAAATGTGCATTTAATCTAACCTTGTAATGCTTGCATTAATCAAGGCTTAAAAAGAATTAAAACTTTCGTTGAAAAACGAAAAACCCCAGAAACATTGGGTTTCTGGTTCGAATTTGGCTTCTGGACAATCCTAAAAGGGTTGAAACAGTTCTAAAATGTCGATTCCACCCAAAAATCACTATTTTTGAGCCAAAATCTGGGTCAACAGCCAAATCGATAATAAAACCGAGTTTTAAAAATTAATTAAAACGAGCATCTAATCTAATTAGATGAACATGAACCAGAAAAATAAATTCTTTAAAACATCTTAATTAAACAATAATTGCAAAAATTAAAAGGAGCGTGGCTCCGATACCGCTGTAGGGTTTCGTAGTGACCCGACATTACGCGGAAGGAAACCCACCAAGACCTGCCCCTTAATTAAAGCAATTAAACAAGCATAATAAACTTAATCAAACAAGATTAAGGACAAGAATTATACCTTTGACGCGTGCTTCGCTCCTAAAGAGCTCTTACTTCAAAATCCCGAAAAGACGAGATCTCCGACGGATCGTACCCTCGACCCGACCCGAGCGTCTTAAGTCTTGAAGGTTAGTCAAGACCTGGACAAAATAACTATGAGTTTTACGAATCAAAGGTTTACTCTTTTCTTAGAGTTGCCTTTTTAATTCCACTCAAGGTTGTATCAATTCCCAATACCAAGCTTGGTATTTATAGGGAAATGATCCCTTGGTTTTTCATCCTCCACCAATGTGGGAGAATATATTTTTGCTAATTAATTTATTTCTAAAATAAATTATTAAGCAAAACTAATCACAATGCAACAAGTGTCAAATAGAGAGAGAAGGTTAGGTGAGGACCATAAATGGGTGGGGGGACCATTGCCTTGTTCCTCAAGGCCTTGCCCAAGCTTGGTCCCCACCCCTCACCAAAACCGTCACCCTATGGACAGCTAGGATGGCAGCTTGCCTTGGCTGCCAAGGCTGCCAGCTGGCGCCTAGCACCAAGGTTGGGCAGCTAGCCAGCTTGTTGTGCTAGCAAGCAGTGCTGGCGCGCACTGCCCTAGCACGCTGCGAGCTGCTGGGCGCTGGTGCTGCTAGCCTAGTGCTGCTGCCTAGAACTCCCTCGCACACACTCTCGCACATGGCCCCTCGCACAGGGCCTCTCGCACTGCCAGCCAGCTAGGCCAGCATGCGCACATCCAGCCAGCGCACTACGCACGCAAGGCCTAGCATGCGTGCTGCTAGCGAGCCACGCATGCTGGGCTTGGTGCTCCTTGCTAGCATGTTGTACTTGGTGCTGCCATGCGAAGGCACGCACGCAAGCACACAGCTAGGTGCCTCATTGCGAGGCTGCTGGGCGATGGTGCAGTGCGTGATGCTAGGGAGTTGCGAGAGCGCCTATGCACACATACGCACACGAGGGTGCTGTGCTTGGTGTGATAGGGCTGCGATGGTGCGAGGCATGCATGCACAAGCCCATGCGCTAGTGCCTAGCACTGCGATGGTTGTGCATGGTGCGATGGGCTAGCGACAACACCCAGGCACCCTCGCTAGCACGCTGCTAGCTGCGATGGGCTGCCTGGTGCTTGTGTGGCTTGCGATAGCTGCCCTGCGCACCCATGCACCCATGCTAGCTTGCGATGGGCTGCTAGGGCGCGCCTAGGCTGCGACGGTGCCTAGAACACCATGGTGCGCCTAGCACACACATGGTGCACCTAGGCTTGCGATGAGCTAGCCTAGCCTAGCTACGGCTACGCTCATACTTGTTGCTTGTGATTTTGCGACGCTCGATCTCGACGCCCTAGGCTCGATTTCCGACGTCTGTATTCGTAAAACTCTGTCGACTCATTAAATCCTTTCGGATTAATTCGACGTCTCGGATCGGAGATTCGATTGGGTTCGACCCGAAGGGTTCAGTTAAGATTAAGCTGTAATATCAATTGTACCTTGGTATTACTGATCGGAAGCGGCCTCCACCTAGGCATTCCGATCACTTGACCTTATTGAAGAATTAACTCTGTAATAATTCTGAACCCTCTATCGGAGTAATACACTTGTTGGAAGGACACCATTCCTTTCAAGAAATACATTAGACAGATTTATTAGTGAAAGGAATACCTAACATATCAGCCATATCAACACTATCTATATGAATAGGGTATTCCTTTTTACCAACAAGCAACACTCTAGACTTAGGTCTAAAGTGGGTTACCAAATACTTGTATAAAAAGTCTTACAATCTTCTCTTGAAAGTTAAGATGCAGCAAACCACCAAATCCTATCTCTTTAACAACATTCTTCTGCTCTTCACTGGATATTTCAATAACTTGATAAACTTTTAAAGAACTAGATTTAGTACCAATAGTATATCCTCCATGTGAGCATCAGTACAAGAACTGAAAAGGAAAAAAAAACAGAAGTAATAGTAAGATATAAAGTGACTTGAACAATGTATTATCAGAGAAAGAAATAACCTAACTATGAAAACCAATAACCAAACAATAACAATTTTAAACCTGACTATCATAACCTAAAACCAAACAATCATAATTTTAAACCTGACTATCATAATCTAAAAACCAAACAATCATAATTTTAAACCTAACTACGAAAACCTAAAACCAAACAAACATAATTTTAAACCTGACTATGAAAACCTATAACCAAAAAATAATAATTTTATACCTGACTATCAAAACATAAAACCAAACAAAAATAATTTTAAACTCGACTATACTAATCAAACAAAAATAAATTAAAACAACACAATGTTAGAGAAATATTATAATATCTAACTATACTAATCAAACAAAAGCAATTTAATATAATGACTAACAGTACTATTCTATTTTCAAACAAAAATAATATAAAACCCTAACATAACTAACACATTACCGAAAAAATAATATAAAAACCTAACACAAATTGTCTATAACCTGACAAAAGAAGTTTAATATCAAATAGTGTACTATGCACAAATATCTAAATAGAAAAAAATTTACATTGCACTTTATACAAAGTAATATGTACTCGTAGAAAATTGTTTACCCAAAAGACTAATTCTCTTCAACTACAACTTTCCCCTGTTCACAACGAGGTTTCTTCAAGGAAACTTCTGAAATTTGGTTGTAAAAAGATTTAAGTTAAAAAAAAAATAGTAAAAGGATTTATAAACATTAAATAAGTGAAGACGAAAGAAAATTGTATAAAACAAATTAAAATACCTGTCAGCCATAGAAATTGCAACTCCTTTTTTTCTAAGGATTTTCGCTTTTTATGATGTTTAAGATAAACTTTCAAAGGTACATAATCTTTTAATTTTAGGTTTAAATCACCAGACATTATAAATGGAGTAATGGAGAAAATGGAGTGATGGAGAAAATCGTGGGAGAGTTCAAAGAAAAGGGTCGAAATAATAAAATAACTGTGAAAAAGAAGAAGAGTTCGAGAATTATATGATTAGGCCGCGAGCCGCCCGCGGGATTTTAACTAAACCTGCGAACAACCAGCAGAATATAATTAACCCATACAAACGAACGGACTCACCGACTCACCGTGATTCCACTCTACACAAAAAAAAAATCGTACTCATATACCCCCATTGACGACATGTTGAAAAAAGTGAGGAGAAGCCTTTGATTTGAGAAAGAGAAAGAAAAGAGCAATGAGCCAATCTTCTGACTCAAAAATTCCGAATTGCGAAAGTGAGACATTAGTGGAAGCAGCATTACGAGTACTCAACACATCGGATCTCTTTGAGAAAGCTAAACTTGGAGACGAAATCGCCTGCAAATGGCTTCAAGGCATTATTTCTCAGCCTTACCATCCTTCCAATGATCTTCACATCCCTCATCGTCCTGCTCGTCCTACTAATGTAATCACTTTCACCTTCGTCGTCAATTTTCTCCATTTATTGTTAGTTCTTATTTTTGAATTTGGTTTGCATATTACCTGTTTGATAAAATGCCTAAAAGAGTTTTTTTATTCTTATGTTTATGAGTAGGTCAAGTTGTTGTCGCCAAGCTTGATGCCTAAATTGGGAAAAGCTGGAAGCCTTCAGAGTCGTCAAGCAATTGTTCACAGTCTCGTGCATACTGAAAGTTGGGCAATTGACTTATCATGGGTAATACTTTTGTTATTTCTTTCTTCGTTTGCTTGGTAATTGCTTCGTAACTGATCCAAGAACTTCTGTTTGGTATTCCCTTATCCCGAAATTATGTGGCCTGATGTTGTTGAAATTTAAAGTATGCATTTTTTTTTGCTGTTGTGATATTGACTGGGTTAATGACATGGAGGTGTTAAGCTACTAGCGGTATTTATGTTGGCATTGATGTCTATCGTATTTTCAGTGTGGAGCACTGACCAATCCTAGAATATATATTTGGAGCGTCAACACAGTCCATATAATAAGAAACTCTGTTGCATATGAATGACCGAATACCATGCCTCTTTCGGATTTTCCATTGATTTTATAGAGTTCTTATGGAACATATTAAAATGCCTAGGTTGCTATTCATGACCTAATTCATAGCAGTATTTGTAGGAAAAACTCACTAAAAAGGACTGTAGAAAGTGACTTTTAGATGGATTGCATCCAATACCTTAATTCATAGCATAGGTTGATAAAGCATATCTACGTCAAAGCCATGGTATCTTTGTGGAACACTTCAGTATTCATCGGTGTTTAGGCAATACCCGAAAAAGATTAAGATAACACAGATCCTTGATTAAAAAAGTATCATTATGAGTGTTAGTTTATGAAAGCATCAAGTTCATGTAACAATAGTGTTATCAATCAATATACACAATAAAATGAGTAAGATAAGACTCATGAAAACAAATTCATGATTAGTAATCAAAAACGTATCATTATGAGTGTTAGTTTATGAAAGCATCATTAGTTCATGTAACAATTGTGTTATTAATCAATATACACAATAAAATGTATAAGATAAGACTCATGAAAACAAATTCATGATTAGTAATCAGGATAGGAGCTCTAAAAGTCACGTTGATGAGAAAATCTTTAAGCTCCAATATTTTTGTTAAAGAAGAAAATCTCTAAGATAAGTAGTTGACATGCTTGTCACATACCTACCAAAAATGAACCTAACTAGACCTGTTAATTATGTAGATTGGAAAGTAAGGGTGAAGGGTCGGATCTCTAAGAGACTAATTATAACGACTCGAATAATTACTAAGCAAATAACCAAATAGAATATTGAGAATTGTAACAAATTGACTAAAGAATGCAATAAATCTAAATAATTAGAGAAATTCAATAATAAAAACATCTAAGATCAAGCATCACCGCGAATACAATCAATGCAATAATCGTTCTACCCCTAATATATGATTCAACCGATAAGAGGAAAAGTAATCCTTAAATAATACCAAAGATCTCTCCCGAGTTATCAATGGTTTCCCTAACCACAATCATGCCTACTTCAGAGTAGAGTACTGCAGACAGCTCAAAACAAAAGGCCTTAATCATTCATCTAACTATATCCGTGATGAACTATAAACCCTTATTTGATCTGTTCAAATCCCTTAAAACCCAACTCCCGTTGTGATTAGAACAATGGATTATAACAATACTAATTATCTCTGATATAGTATCAGCATATGCACAATCAATCATGCATGTCATTGCAATTATTATTAAAGAATAAAAAGAATTAGTTTATGCATCAATCATATTTGGGTTCCACTAGATCTTAAAATAAAAAATCTAGTCACACATAATAATAAAAACAATAAAAAGAATTAATGAAAACATAATTAACAAATAAAAAAATTTAAAGAGAATAAAAAAGTACCGAATCTTAAATGTGAACATATGCAAAGGAAAGAAAAATCGGATACTTGGACACGTGGATGAAACTTGAAATAAAGCTTGGAGTTGTGGACAACTAAAGCTAGTCCTGTTTTTAAGCATTTGTATTAAAAATAACTAACAAATTAGCCTTTAGATAGTAGGAACAAAAGGAAAGGTAAGTAAAGAGTGCCTGACTTGATGAACTTTATATAGGAACTCAACAATAGGACTAAACCAACTATCCTTATTACCATTTTTAAAAGTAACCGAACAAGTTTATATTATGAAAAAAAGTTATGCAAACATGAATTATACTTGTATGCATGCATGCTAAAGTACTAGTTGAGTTAAGATTATAGCTTGCAAAATTTCTAAGAAACAAGCAATACACTCAATATAACTTACAATTTCCACAAATTAAGCAAGTTTTGAGAATCATTAATAAAATGTGAAGTATTGTCAGTGTCAAGGTGGGTCTTGAATAAAGGTTAGTTAGATGACTTATATCCTATTGTTGCCTAATATTTCATACAACATCGATAAAATCTGAGGTCCACTAGATGTAAGCAAGTGTCTCCTTTATCATAATAGGCTTAGGGTTTAGCCCCCGCTTCTCTCGCTGGTTTGATAACTCATAAGTAATAATTAAAAACCACTGAGCTATAATTTGAACCTTGGCATAGCACATATATAGATAGACATTATCTAGGCCTAAGCTATTTACAAAGGTCAGGAACTCACTATGAAAAGTTTTAACCAAGGTGCGAGCTGGTTGAGATGAAAATTTGTATAACTTTAAACTGTATTCTCTAATGTGTAGCACTCTTGCCACTAATTCTAGTATAATTTTTTATGAATATGGTAATTATTTTCAAGAGGTTATGGTGGGAATTCCATGTAATGGAACTTTTTATTTATTTATTTTTTTTTCTTCTACAAAAAGAACTGTTTGGGTCCAATTTACTCCAATTGGGCCGATCCACCAATGATTCAATTACAAAACCCAAAAAAGGTTCAACTCTCCTAAAGCATACCACGCCAGTAAAAGGCCCTGGTAACATTGCAAGCCCATTTGACTTCAAGGCCTAAATTTATCTATTTGAGTAAGGTATAAAAGCCTTCACTTCCCTCTCCTTACATTCATTCACTTGAAGCCTCAAGCAATTAATTCTCTTGCATAACTTTCTCTGTCTAGAAACCCTATACTGACTTCGGCATCGAAGGGGCCTTCCTCGCCACAACCCCCGAGGCCAGTTTATGTGTGTTTGCTGTGCAAGAAACCCTCGTCCCAGTCATCACTTGGGGTGAGTCCAGTCTTCAGACGAAGGACCCATTGTTTTCACCCGAAATAATTTGGCACCGTCGGTAAGGAAGACATTAAAAAACAAGCCAAAAATCCATCATCTTAGCAACATGACTAAGAGCGGAAAGAGCGCCAAAAAGAATGGCCCTTCTTCCTCGAAGAAAGACCCAATTCCATCTTCACCCTCGAAGAAGGGTCCACCTTCTTCATCATCTTCCGAGGCTACCTCGTCAAGGAATGTTGCATCGGACAGATCACCTCACAACACAGGGTCAGGCGTCCTAACTCTTGGCGGCCGAGATCAAATGCTAGGAGTCCAACCCCTTGTCGTCATTCCCAATCTCGTCCAATGGGGGCGCTCCAAACGGGTCCCACTACGGAGGAGATGGCAAGAGCCTTCGCTACCTTCATGGACTTCATGAAGGCTCAAGTGAATCAACATCTCCCACCTCCTGCTCCCTCGGTGCGCGCTGACACCGTAGAGCAGCCGAGGCACCTGAGAAGGAGAACAGGGCAAGAGGAGGGAGAGCGAGTTCCATCTTTTAAAGAGCTCGAATATTGGGATGAGGATACTTGGAGAACTTAAAAGGAAAGAAAAAGAAACCCCCAGTTCTTCGAGGGGTTCGAAACCCCAAACTTCAAAAGCAGCAACACCGCTTCCTCGCGGCTAGAGCCTGCTCGCCGAAACATCCACGAACGTATCGGCTCGAGGGAGGGGAGTGTGCACATTCGCCTCACCTACCCCGAAGGAACCACACCTTACCCTGTAGTGTCCCAACCGAGGACAAAAGCACTTCTACCTCTCTGAGTGGGGGGAACGAGGTCCCAACGGCCAGGAACAAGGGGAAAGTCGTGATGGTTTCCTCCATTTCCCCATTCCAGAGCTGGATTCTGGAAGAGCATGTGCCGACGGTGAAAATCCCGGCACACATCACATATGATGGTACTTCGGATTCGAAGGACCATATTGCCTCCTACAAGGGGCACATGTACCTGAACCCCAGGTTCGAAGCAACTTGGTGCAAATATTTCCCAACCACCCTCAAAGGTGTCGCACAAGCGTGGATAACCAAGGGAGTAAAGGAAGGCTCGATAACTAGTTGGAATGACCTTTTCAACAAGTTCAAGAGCAAGTTTTCTATGGCGAATCGCCGAGAGAAACAACTGCAGAGCTCATGAGCCTGCAAGGGGAGGACGAAAGCCTTCGAGATTATTTGACTCGCTTCAGCAACGAGTCGTCGAGAATTACAAGTCTGGACCAAGGGGTAGCCGTTTTCTCGTAGCGGAACGGGCTACAGGCTAGAAAGTTTCTTGACTTCATGGTCGTGTACACCCCGCAGACCTTAGAGGAAGCCCTCGACGCGGAATGGAACAAAACCAAGTCCCAATCTCGGACTGGTAAGGCAAAAGGACATTAGTCCGAAGGCTAGAGGAAAGGGAAGGCGAAAGCCTCAGAATTGTCCTCGGTTAACTGAAGAAAGAAAAAACCCCATTCGTAGGGAAATACGAATCATACACTCCTCTCGCTCTTCCGCGTGCTAAAATCTATAGCATAATGAAGAACGAAGAGGAGTGGAAAAAACCGAGGCCATTTCCATTGTGGCACCAAAACAAAAATAAAGACCGACGATGTGAGTTCCATAAGTCTCCTGGACACCACACTGAGGACTGTATGCAGCTGAGAGATCAAATCGAGGATATGGTCCGAAAGAGCTATCTGAAATACCTCGCGGACCGCCGCGAAGAGAAATATGCCGAGTAAGACTCTCAGCTGCAATTGGACTTTAACCGGAAGAAAGACAAGCCGCAGGACAAAGAGACTCCTAACAGCCTTGTCATTTCTGGGGGGACGAGTTCCCGTAGCGCTCAGAAACGCCACTTGAGGGGTCAAACCAATCAAGTCAACCATGTCTCCATCCGAGGTCCACAATCTCCGGTGTCGAAGATTACGTTCACAGCCGAAGATTGCGGGAGGTGGCATACCCTTATGATGACCCGCTGGTAATCATCATGGGGATAGCAAACCTCAATGTCTGGCGAACCCTCGTTGACGGTGGTAGTGGGGCAAACATCCTATTTCAGGGTGCCTACGACCAGCTAAAGATGCAGACCAAGGACCTGGGTCCGGTATCCTACCCGGTATCTGGATGCAATTGGTCTGCAACATATCCAAATGGGAAGATCACCCTTCCCGTCACCATCAGCAGAGACCGAGCAGCTCAGAACGTGATGGCCAAATTTTTGGTCATGAAAGTTCCATTTATCTACAATGTGATCATGGGGAGACCCATGATTCATCAGATTTAAGGAGTGGTCTCCATGTACCATCAGATGATGATCTGTGTTTCAGATGAAGGCCACTCCGAAAGAATTCAAGGGAGCCAACAGGCTGCCCGCGAATGCAACTACCTCAAGCCATCCAAAGCTCGTCGCGACGATAAGGATGGTGAGAAGAAAGAAAAAGAGAAAGACCGAAGCACCAAGGGACCCCTGCCTAAGAAAAATCAAAGAGGAAAGGAAAGACTGGCTCCTCATCCGAACCAAAGGATTCGGAAAGCTGAAGTCTGGGATGCCTGCTGACATCGACAACAGGCATATTGAGTTGACCAAAGGAGACCCAGAAAAATGTGTCAGCATAGGGCTCAGACTCCATTCGAACATCCGAGTCAAACTTATCCAACTCCTTTGGGACAACAGAGATGTGTTCGCTTTCTCAGCATGTCGATTCGATTGATTCGAACCTCATCTCCCACAAGCTTGTACAAGCAGTGCTCGATCTTTCCGAGCCAAAAGTAAAGAGGGATGTTCAACGCCTCATCGGGAGAATGATAGCCCTATCCAGGTTCATCTCAGAGCTTCGGACAAGGGGCTACCCTTCTTCAAAGCGCTGAAACTCCCAAAATAAAAGGAGCTTATCAGGGAGGAGGATGAGCAAAAAAAAGCCTTCAAGCAGCTCCGTGAGCACCTGGCTCTAACTCCCAACGCCGCTGGCACGGCCAGCCAAAGGAGAAACCTTATATTTGTACGTGGCAGTTAGCCCTGCCAGTATAAGCGCGCGTCTGCCAAAGGAGGAAGACAAAGTCTAGAAGCCGATCTACTTTGTCAGCCAACGGAGACCTGCCACCCCTTACTCGAAAAAGTTACATATGTAGTAGTGGTAGCCGCTCGGAAGCTGAGGCCCTATTTTGATTGTCATCAAATAGTGGTCTTAACTGATAAGCCACTAGAAAAAGTCCTCGACAAAATGGGCCTTTGAGCTCACCGAGTTCAGCATCATCTACCAACCGAGGACAGCCATCAAGGCTCTGGCGAACTTCCTGGCCGAGTGCTCTTACTAGGAAACGTTAGATGAAGAAAAGAAGATCTAGAACGTTTTTACGGAGGGATCCTCCACCGTAAATGGTTCGGAGGCGGGGGTAGTACTTACTTCGCTCGAAGGCAAGTCCTTTGAGTATGCACTCAAGTTTGCATTCCGAGCTTCGAACAACGAAGCAGAATATGAGGCAGCGATTGCTGCCTAGAACTGTACATATCACTGTACATACTCGGCTTCCAGTGATATGCACAGTTCATCGCAAATCAAATCCGAGGCGAGTGTGAGGCAAAAGAGCCCTCAATGATTGCTTACCACGCAAAAATCAAAACGATAATTGCAAAGTTGAGAACTTTTGAAGTTGAGTTGATCCCAAGGGTCAGATTGCACAAGCCGACATACTCTCCACTCTGACCGAGCTGAACCTATGTGGAGGTGCGGTAAGAAAGGAGTGTTGACGAAGCACCTGAAATCTTGTGCGTTACACCCGAGCCGAGATGGATGGACCCCATCCTAGCTTACAAACTTTGGGGAGAAATTCTCAAAAACAGAAACCTAGCCTCCAAGTTGAAGAGAATCAGCTCAAGGTTCCTCGTCTTCGGAGGAGAGCTACTGAAAAAATCCTTCTCAGCCCCACTGCTGAAATGTGTGACTACATCCTTCGAGCGAAACCACATCGGGGGGAGAACTTTGGCCCACAAGGCATTGAGGGCAAGGTACTACTTGCCCACCATGATCCTGGATGCTAAGGAGCTAGTCTGAAAATGCGAGAAATGTCAAAAATTTGCACCAGTTATCCATCAGCCCGAAATGTCAGGATATTCATCTGCAGAATATTATCACTCGCTTCGGAATTCTGAAGGTCTTTGTCTTCGATCATGGGAGGCAATTTGACAATCTGCCGCCGCTGAGGCGGTATATTGACCAATTCAGAATTAAGTTGGCCTTTTTTGTGGTCTGGCATCTGCACAGCAATGGTCAAGCCGAAGCAGCTAACAAGCAGACCCTCAATGCACTCAAGAAGAGGGTGGAGGATCAAAAGTCCAAGTGGATAGAGGAACTTCTTGGAACCCTCTGGTCACTTCGGACAACTAAAAATTACGGGACATTCACCATTTGAGTTGGTGTATGGATTTGAAGCCGTTATTCCAGTGGCAATAGGCACAGAAAGTCTGCGAGTGCACCAGTTCTCAGCCGCCGAAGAAAATGAACAACTCATGAAAGAATCCCTCGATTTTCTGATAAGGTCAGAGATTCGGCCCGAGACAGAATGACTGCATACAAACAAAGAATCATCAAGTTTTACAACCGAAGGGTCAATGCAAGACCACTCAAAATTGGGGACTTGGTTCTTCGGAATGCCGCAGTAGTGCAAAAAAGCCACTTGGGAGGAACCTTATGTAATCTATGATGAGCTTAACCCGGAACCTACGACTTCGTCAGTTGGATGGAACTGAGTTGAAAAACCACTGGAACGCTGATGTATTGAAAAAATTTCATGAGTAAATCCTTCGGGGAAGAACAATTTATGTAAGTGCATCTTTTAAAATTAATGAAAGGCCTCCGAGCTACCATTGTTATCAATTTTGCAAGTTTCTATTTTCAGTCTTCTGTGTTTTATTTTAAAAGGGTTTCTCTTCGACACTGTTCAAAGTATAGCCCAACAGTGGCATCATACTTCGGATTGTCGCCAAACTTGCCCAACAGGGAACAATGATTTCACAACCGAAGTATAGCCCTTCGGATAAATCAGTTCCTTGGGGCAAAGAGGCCATGGACAAATCTGAAGCATAGCCAAACACTAGCATTATGCTTCAGATGAAATATATTCGAGGCATTGCCAAACATTGGTGATTAGGGGATTTTTCCCTACCAATCACCATCTGACAAGTGGACCATTCAGGCTCTGCCCAGTGTCCGCCAAATGGGCCAATAGAAGCCTGCCACGTGTCGGATCTGTCCACCATGGACCAGTTGTGTCATGCCGCGTGGCCTCCATATGCCAAACAGGCCAAATGGCCACCTAGGCCCAATTTCCAAGGGAATCCCAGTCAGCCCTAGGTTAACCTAAACCTAGTATTTGGCACGTTTCCCAAGGTTATAAATACTCTAATTAATCCTCATTAAAGGGGATTCAACAATTAATTACTCTAACCTAGAGAACCTAAACACATTAATCACTCCTCCCTTAGAGGAACCAGATCTCCCAACCTTTACTTTTCCGCACTTATTACTCCTCAAACAAGTACTAACTTGACCGTCGGAGGCGGAACTCCCACCACAAGGAGTCTCCGTTGTTTTGCAGGTACAGGCGCACGGATTCAGTCTCGGAATTGTAACTCTCCCGCAGGACATCAAAAAACCCCGAAACATTTTGGCGCCGTCTGTGGGGAGAGTACTTTCGAGATGGCATCATAGCCTGTACCGAATCCAGAAGAGAGGCAACCAGTGGACGACCCTCAAGTCTACTCAGACCAAGATACTGAAAATGAGGTCGAGGTTGAAACACACACGGCCTCAGATGAGACTCTAAGGGCCCGACGCACCCGTCACACCGAAAGGAGGGAACGGGTAAATTGCCAAGCTGGACCCAGCAATCCAGCCGGCCCACCGCCTGAGCAACAACAGGCGGCTAAAGGATCTGCTCCCATTACAAGGAACGAACTCATGACTTTCATGAGGGGGTTCAAGGGAGAGATCCAAGAGTTGATTAAGAAGAGGACGCCTGCAAAGGAACAGTCGGCTAAAAAATCCTCACTATGGTAGGATGAAGTCAGTCACTGATCGTGCGACAACCCCTCACCCAAAACTTGGGGCTAGTCGGCCACCGGTGATTGATTGGACGAAGTTTCACTTCTCGTCAACTGGGAGGAGAAAGCCCATTCGTCATGTTCAAGCAGATGGGACGAAGAAAATGTACACTGATCGGTTTGCTAGAGCAGAAGAAGAGTGACCGACTGTCAGAGTCGGCCTCTAATTTAGATTTTCAGGATAGTTTGCATAATACCTCCATGAGGTATACTCAATCAAATTATGAGAGTCAGACAGACGGTACCTCCCGTCGGTCCGAATCTCATAAAGATCAGTCCGTACCGAATGTACCATACGTACCGCAACAACAATACTTCTTGCAGCCTCCTTTGTTTGGAGGGCAGGCGGCAAGAAACGTCCAACCATTGGACTCGCAACTATGGTTGCTCCAACTAAGAGAACAACCGTCCGCCTTCTCAAAGGAAATTATTGAGGCCGCCAGCCGGCCAAAGTGAAGAATGTGTTAGTAGGCGCCTATGATGGCATTACTAACCCAGAAGATCATCTAATGGCGTTCACCAACCTAATGTACCTCCTTGGATGATCCCACTTGGTGCAAGTGTTTCCCAGCGACTCTCAAGCGAATTGCACAGCAATGGTTCGGCAACCAGCCGACTGGTTGTGTGAATAATTTCAAGACACTTGCCTACTTGTTCACCTCCAATTTTGCTATGAGCATTCCTGCGAAAAAGACGACTCTTGACTTGGGGACCATTCAACAGGGTGAGAAGGAGGGACTCCGTTCCTACATCAGGCGGTTTAACCTGATGAGGATTCAAATAAAAGGGCTGCCGGATGAGGTAGCCTACACTGACTTTTTCAGAGGTCTTAAGGATGGGTCGACCTTCAAGTTCGACTTGGTCCGAAAGAGGGTTGCGACTCTCCAAGAAGCATTGATTGAATCTGAAGCTTATATATAGGCGACTGATCTCTGTAACACCGGAAACAGTCGGACGTAAGGAGGTCTGACAAAAAAGAAAGCCGACCAAAACAGTCGGCAAATAAAGATGAGAAAAAGAGAAAAGGAGTCTGGGCGGCCGACTCCTCTGAACAGCCATCCCAGAAAAAGAAGAAAGAATTCAAACCATACTCTCCCAAGTATGCGTTCAACAAGGATAGCCCTCAGAGAAATCTAGAGCCGGATCTCAATCGAGAAGCCGACCCCCATGAAGGGTTCTGCAAGCAATCGGAACCAAGATAAGTTCTGTCATTTTCATGAGGATATTGGTCATGAAACCAATGAATGTATTAGCCTCATGCGCTACCTAGACCGCCCTTGACTCCTATGTCAAGAAGTCAGCCAAGAAGAATCACAGGTCGGCTAACAGTTCTGATACTGATGACGCAGTCGTCTACACTATAGCAGGCAACTTCTCAGGAGGCGGCCCCACTATCAGGGGTAACAAAGACAATATCAGGCATTTAGATGTTAATTCCGTTCACCAAGGACGGATCGCCAAGAGTTCATTCCAAGAAATTGTCATCACAGAAGAGGATCTGGGAGGTGTTAGGGGGCCCGCATGATGACCCCATTGTCATTGAATGTAAGGTGGCCAACCAAAGAGTTGGCCGGATCCTCATAGATACCGACAGTTCCTCTGATCTGATCAGCAACAAGTGCTTGGCAAAGCTCAAGTACAAAATTGACTGCATACAGTCCGGTATCTCACCCTTTAGTAGGGTTTGGAGGAAGTGTTGTACATCCAGTGGGACGAGTGGATCTACCCATCCGTCTGGGTGAGAAAGGGGAGGGCCGTCACATGGTGGTTCGGTTCTTAGTGGTTGAAGAACTGTCGGCCTACAACATGATCTTGAGACGACCTACCCTGAACAACTCTAAAGCTGTCATTATCCCCTCTCTTATGCTGCTCAAATTTGAGAGGGATAATGGAACAGTCGGCTCCCTAAGGGGAGATCAAAAGATGGCACGAGAGTGTTACCTCTCGAATATCAAACCCACTGTGGCGGCTGCTGGCCCAAGTGGTGAAAAAACTGACCTTGAACTCATCAAGGAGGATGCGCCTGCCCAAGTGGCAGGCAGTAAGAAAAGAAAGGCTACTCAACTGGGGGCCGAGAGAAAAGAAAAAAGATAGCAATCACTGGCAGAGGAGCGGTCGGACGAATTCCGCCCTCAACCAGCAAGCTGGCGAGCACACGGATGTTGTCCTGGACGACTCTCGTCCTGACCGAACAGTCAAAGTAGGGACGACTGCTATTGAAGATTTGCACCAACTTTTGAAGGAATTCAAAGATATCTTTGCATTCGAAGTTCATGAAATGCCAGGCATCAGTCCAGACTTGGCAGTGCATAAGCTGGCTGTGGATCCGAAAAAGAAGCCGGTCCGGCAAAAGAAACGGAACCATGGTGAAGAAAGAAGCCAGGCGGCCACCGCCAAGGTTAAAAAATTGCTTGATTCAGGGTTCATTCGGCAATATTATTTCCCAGACTGGGTTGCGAACGTTGTGTTAGTAAAGAAGCCGAATGGTACCTCGTGAATGTGTGTGGACTACACTGATTTGAACAAGGCGTGCCCCAAGGATAGCTATCCATTGCCTAAGATTGACAGTCTAGTCGACTTAACAGCCGGCCACGCTTTAATGAGCTTCATGGATGCCTACTCTGGCTTCCATCAAATTCCGTTGTGGAAGAAAGATTAGGAGAAGAAGACCTTCGTCAAAGATCAATGGCTGTATTGTTACACGGTCGTGCCGTTTGGTTTGAAGAACACCCCGACCACCTTCCAAAGAATGATAAACACGGTCTTCTTTGACCAAATTGGAAGGAATGTCGAGGCATACATAGATGATATGATTGTAAAGTCCAAACTTCAGACGGATCATACCTCTAAGAAACATTCACCACACTCAGGCGGCACCATGTCATGCTCAATCCCAAGAAATGTGTTTTTGGGGTTGAGTTTGGGAAGTTTCTCGGATTCCTCATTAATCAAAGAGGTATAGAGGCGAACCCAAAGAAAGTGCAGGCGGTCATTGACATGCAGTCACCTCGCACAGTTCGAGAGGTTCAGAAGTTAACAGGTTGTCAGGTTGTCTGGTTGTCTGGCCCTGGGAAGATAGCCAGTCAGGCGACAAGTGCCTTTACTTTTTTCAAGCAATAAAGAAGAAAGCAAGGTTGAATGGGGATCGGATGCTGAGGCGGCCTTCCAAAAAACTGGAAGTCCATCTGCATTCCTTACCAAGGTCAGTCCCTTGCCCAAAGAAGTGTTCTACATGTATCCCGCCGTGTCTGACCATGCTCTAAGTGTCGTCCTCCTTGCTGAAAGAGACGGCTGCCAGCTCCCGGTCTACTTTGTTAGCCATGTGTTGAAGAATGCCGAGTTGAGGTACCCCTCAGTGGAAAAATTCGGGCTTGCTCTCTTCATGGCAGTCAGAAAATTGAAGCTTTATTTCTTGGCACATTCAGTCGTCGTATACACAGATCAGCCAATCAAGCGGCCACTCACAACCATGGAGTCGTCAGGCCGAATGATCAAATGGGCGATAGAGATTCAGAGCCTTGAAATCACATTCGAGCCAAGAAAAGCAGTAAAGGGGCAAGCATTTGCTGATTTTATTCTCAGATTCCAGACCAAGTCTGGAAGGTCTATGTGGACGGAAGCTCCACCACAAATGGTTGTGGAGCAGGTGTCATATGTCAGTCGCCAGAAGGCGACAGGTATGAGTATGCTCTACGTTTTAACTTCCAAGCCTCGAACAACGAGGCGGAATATGAAGCTTTACTGGCCGGTATTCGCATGTGTAAGGCGGCTGGGGCAAGAAGAATAGACGCCTCCTCTGACTCACTATTGATAGTGAGTCAGTATAAAGGCGAATACGAAGCAACCCATCCGACCATGATTAAATATATGCAGGCGGTACGACAAGCGGTCGGGTCACTTGAAGAGTTTCATCTAACTCAAGTACCCAGGTCTGAACCAGGCGGATGCTCTTTCAAAGTTGGCATCCTCGGCCTCCTGTGACACTCCAAGAACTGTTTTCTGGGAAGTTATGGAAAAGAGGAGTATTGAAGAGGATCCTATCGGTTCTAGATCGAAGTTCAACCTGGATGGAAAGGCACCATGCCGAATGATCATCACCAGGCGGCCTTACTGAAAAAGCGAGCGTCCAGCTTTGAGATGCGAAAGGGGGAACTCTTCGAGAAAGGATACCTTTAACCCCTCTTGAAATGTGTTATCCCAGAAAAAGGACAAGAGGTCTTAGAAGATCTACACTCTAGATACTGCGCCTCTCATGTGGGTGGCAGGACGCTTGCTCAACGAGCAAGGCTCTAAGGTTACTTTTGGCCTACCTTAGAAGCAGACGCCATGGAGATGGTGAAAAAGTGTGACAAGTGCCAAAGGTTAGGCAAGTTAATTCACCGTCCGGCTATCAGAAAAAGTGTGACAAGAGAGGCGGCTTGAAGAGCTAGAGTCAGACTCGCTATCAGAAGAGTCCGACTCCCCTCTCCCTGAGAGGGCCGACCCCTCTTCTTCCTCAGGGCCGACTGCTGACTGGCAGGTCAACAGTATAGTGGGAAGGGACTACCTTAGCTCCCTCCTCAGAGCTCTCGGCAGAAGGGCCATCTTGGGTCCCTGCGGTATCAGGCGGCTGGTCCGACAGTTCACTAATCTGAACCCGGAAAGAGGAGCCATCATAGTTTTCAATCCTCTTTGTCTTTTTTGGTTCTTGCCATACTGTCCTGCATAGATACAAAGATAGTTGGATTCCGGGACTTGCGTAAAGTTTGAAGTACCGCAGGGCAGTCGACACTCCTAGTCCTAGACTCAGCCGTCCCCGGTGACCGGCTGATTGCTAACCTAGGTCGTGCCGGATGCTTTTGAGGTCTCATTTTCAAAAAAGAAAGAAAAAGTGCAAAAGCAAAAAGAATAAAGGAACAGACAGTTACCTGAAACTTAAGTTCCGAAGAAGAGCTTGATCGAGTAGGCGCCTAACAAAAGCAGTCGCCCTGTCAGAAATAATCGGCAGGTCAAAAGTTGCAAAGTGTCAGAGCTCAAGTTCAGGGGTACGAGAGTTCTCTTGAAAAAGTTCCCAAATGTGAACAAAAGACTTGGTCAACATGCCTTTATATAGGGCAAAGGAGAATGCAAAGAGTCGCCTCCAAATTCAAAAAACGAGCGGGAAAAACGCTCGGCCCGTCATAGGGCGACACCTATAGCAGGTCGTCGCCTGTTACAGGCCGACACCTGTCACGGTGACATGTGAACAGTCACGTGCCACCTGTGAGGGGTAAATGATTAGGGGATTTTTCCCTACCAATCACCATCTGACAAGTGGACCATTCAGGCTCTGCTAAGTGTCCGCCAAATGGGCCAATAGAAGCCTGCCATGTGTCAGGCGTTGATGTGTCCACCATGGACCAGTTGTGTCATGCCGCGTGGCCTCCATATACCAGGCCAAACGGCCACCTAGGCCCAATTTCCAAGGGAAGCCCAGTCAGCCCTAGGTTAACCTAAACCTAGTATTTGGCACGTTATTACTCCTCAAACAAGAGAACCTAGAGAACCTAAACACATTAATCACTCCTCCCTTAGAGGAACCAGATCTCCCAACCTTTACTTTTCCGCACTTATTACTCCTCAAACAAGTACTAACTTGACCGTCGGAGGCGGAACTCCCACCACAAGGAGTCTCCGTTGTTTTGCAGGTACAGGCGCACGGATCCAATCTCGGAATTGTAACTCTTCCGTAGGACATCAAAAAACCCCGAAACAATTGGCATTGTGCTTCAGATAGTCATTCCCTCGAAAATTTTGAAGGATAAAGAGAATACTTCTCAGAGTCTAAGACTTATGAGCAGCGAACTCATAGATTCTTAATAAAAAAAAAAAAAAAAAAAAAGAAGATAAGAAAAGAGCAGAAACTTCAAAATTTTGCTTAGTACAAGGTCAGGCGAAGCAAGACTTCTTCTACACAAGTAAAACCAAGCAAACACCTTAGAAATCTGAAGACTTACACTTTAGATTTTTGGGAGGGGGCAAGAAGCACTCAGTCTTACTTTTCCAGCAAATGGGGACCAAATAGGTCCAAGCCGAAGCTCAACACTAAGAAAAATTTCGCAAAGAGAGCAAAGTGCAAGACTAAGTAAAAAAGCCAAAGCTGTTGGCAATGCATTCAAAGCAGCAAATTATGCTTGGATTACCAAGCTACATCAAATCAAGTTTAGAAAAGTCAAGAAAACCAAATACTAATCGGCAGCCGTCCACAAGACGGAAAAGCACAGCTACCGAGCTAATTACAACTACTCAAGTAAGAATAAAGAGTTTGTACATCAAGGCAAGCTGAAGCAAAACGGTTCAAAACGCAAAAATAGATGCAGCATATGTAAAAATTAACAAGTTGACCCGCATGATTCTGTAGACGCCTGCCAAAGTTCCTATGCTTTAGCATTCGCAGAGAGGCAGTTGCATCTTAACCGGCAGAAGTTTCAACACCAGCATGGGATGAGGCAGGCTAGGCAAGAGCTTTCTCACTCTTTCTTCTGAGTTGCTTCCTTCTCAGCTTCATCTTTTTCTCGAGCCTCAGCTTCATGGAGAGTAAGAAAGTCAATCTCGCTGAACATCCTTCTCATCCGAAGCCCAAACCTCAACTTGATCCCAGTCAATGTTAGGATCAACATGGAATGCCAGACGCCGAGCTACATTGAACCCATTCTCATAACCATCTTCATATTCGGCTTGGGTATAGATCAAGACTAGAGCTTTCTCGAGCTCGGACAGCCTCCTCTTTCTGGGCCTTCAGCAAATGAGCCTCCTTGAGCTTGACGTGGAACCAGGAGGACTCCACCTGCGTTCCGGAGCCGCTGAATTTCATCCCGTAGCTGAGTTTACCTCCTCAGTGACTCCTCCTCGGTAGTAGAGGACCTTAGACGAAACTCCTCAACCATCATTCGCTGAGTCTCCTTATGCTGCTGTTGAATCTCTTGGATCTGGGACTCAAGACCAGGGATGTCTTCAACCCCATACTTTTTCAGCAATTTGGATCCCTTATCCAAAACGGGGAATATATGATCCTCCAGATTTTTGAAGACAATATCTGAGGCATCCCTCGCTGCTGCAGCCTCCTCTTCGGCAGCTATGGCTCGAAGCCCACCAAGGTTAGCTAAGGCTTCGGCCTCCTCAAGCTTAAATCTCAGCTCTTTGTTCATTTCCACTGCCAAGGTGTGGTTATGAACCTACAGAGGTTAAAAGCCAGTTAGCCGAAGCAAAAAGAGTACAAAAAAAAAAAACAAAAAAAAAAAAACCGTACGAAAATATGCAAAAGTATCAGAAACTTTACCTGCATCAGCAGCTTTTAGGTTTCGGCAAAAGGGTCTGGGACCCTCACTAAGGGCTCGGATATCGCGGCCGTAGCCCGAAGAGACCAAGTCTCCACCTTCTCCAGGTCGGTTTGGCTTGGCTTGACGGATCACCGAAGAACTCAACAGCTGAGTTTCGGTTTAACCAGAGAATGTTCCTGGTACTATTAGGAACAAGAAAGAACGGGGCCGATTCAAACCCCATGTCTGCAGACTGGAAGGTTCTGAAGGAATTATCCACAGAAGTTGAGGGCACTCCAGTTCCCTTTACGGTCTCAACTCTCTTCTCAGCCTCAGCATCTTTCTTGGAATCCTCCTCTTCGGAATCCCTTGGCTGATCATTCAGCACCCCCATGCTATCCTCAGGTTGATACAGTTGAAGGGCATCAGTCTCATGTTGAATGTCATCAGCGACACCTTGTCTTCAGAAGAAATCTCCTCAACGATAACCTACGGCTCAGGGGGAGTTTCTCCTGAACCTTCTCCTTGGCTAAAGCTCAGGAGGAGGAGGGGTCTTCTCCTTAATCTCATTTGGCTTCTCCTCTTCAAGCCGAGGTTTCTTCGTAGGAATGGGGGCAGCCTGAAACTGCCCCGGTTTTACAATGGCTCACCTCTTCCTCGGCCCGGTCATTTCCTCGTTTGAAGAAGAGTCCGGCAGTCGCAGCAGGTTCTCCCTTGTTTCCTCCTTTGTCAGACTGCTGAAGAAGAAACAGGGGGGCAAAGAACCGTATAAGTACAAAAAAAAACAACAGCAGCAAACAAACGACTCAAGTTTGAAAGCTCACCGAAGTCTTGAGTAAATGCTCGTCTTCGTCTTCTTCCTCTTCGACTCCTAGAACAACTGTCTCGGTTTGCTCGGCAGTAGGAGTAGAGGGCCCAGCACTAGAAGTCCCAGCGGTAGCGAGAGTTCTAGCTGTAGAAGAAGCACGAGCTGCAGCGGCTTGCTCTTTCGCAGACAGAATAAAGTAGGGATCACTCTTCTCCCACCAAGGTTTTAACTCTTGGTACTCAGCTGCGCTGACTATCTAAAATCCCTTCTCGTACAAGTTGAGAGGCCGATCCTTGGAATCTGTGATCTTGGGAGTGTTGGTGATCCGATTCCCGTCCTGAGTGATCCCGAGCACCTCATAATTAATGCCAGAATTCTCTTCGTAAAAGACATAAACAGTTAGCTTTGCCGGAAAAAATAGGCATCTAAAAACAAAAGAAACAAAAAGGAAATAATAAAGTCCTCGGCCCCAGCCGAGCTCCTTACCGCCTTGATTCTTTCGGCTGAGGCCGACAACAGCAAGCATCTTCTCTTGGAAGATTTAGTGGCAGCAAGGTAGCCTAGTAGTGGGCACGTCCTTCATCTGGCCCGTGTGTGGTCCGACCGAAAAGGGCCATTTGCTTCAGGTCCGCATCGGAGAACTCATCAGGACCGATGATGGGCATGCTGGGTTCAAGCTTTCTCCGGTGCACCGAAGTGGTTTGGATGGTCTTCGTCTTGGGGCGCCCTTACCTAGATCCATTGACCCCTCCGTTCTTTATCCGAGGTATCGTTCGGCCAGACCGATAGGTAGCCCTTCTCATCTTCAATTTGCCACCAGCTAGGGCCATGAAACTTGTTTGCCTGGGCGTTCGAGACCAGTTTATACATGCAGTGGAAGCAATGGACGCTCGACGTAAATCCATAAAACAGGCACACCCAAAGATAAGTCGTCACCCTTCGGATGCTCACCGGAGTCAGTTGACACAACGAGATGTTATACCCGTTCTGAAGTTATAAACGAGTGAAGGGGGAATCGAAGCCCGTATTGCAGCTAGCAAGTGTAAACCCCAATGTAGCTAGGCGGAGGGCGATGAATCCTATCGTTTGAAGAGGGCATTTGGCACCAATACCCAACTTCCTCCATAATTCCGTAGTAAATCTCAATTTGCTCGGCAAAGTAGAACTCGGCGTCATTCTCAATCCACCATTTATAGGGCGGAGACGACATAATGCAAGCGTTTTCACGCTCATCCAGCCATTCCCTCTCCTTAGGGGGCAATGGCCTTGATTCCGAAGTCGCGCTTCGGCCAGAAGTACTGTCTTCTCCCGAGGTCCTGAAGGCAAGGTGGTCAATGGGAGAACCCTAATTGCAGAGCCGCTAGGAGCGGCGGCAACACTAGTCCTAGCCCTAGGGTTAGGGGTGGCATCATCGCCAAGGGACGGTTCCGCCGCAAAGTCAATTGCGGAACCTTTTCTTCTTCCTCAACACTCGGCTTAGCCTCTACCTTTTTCTTTCCACGGTCCCCGGCCATTTTCGAAGGTGGTTGCGCGAAAGAGGTAAAAGGAGGGGGTACTTGAAAGCAAGAAAAAACAAACAGATTTCAAAGAAAATTACCTTGTTCGAATGCGAAATTCGTCGATCTATACGTTCGGAGCAACGAATTTCAATTATTGACTTCGGATTGCAAAATTCGAGCAAAAAGGGGAAATTAGCGAAAACAAGAAAGGATTAGCGAAATTAAAGTACGGAGAGAGAAAGGGATGTGTGGTATTTATACCTGCAAATTCGGGAATGCTCGAAGGTCGTGCCACGAAAAATACCACTAACTCCACTTCATTGCTTCATCCATTCACCTTCCTCTCTAATTAACCGCCCACTAAACCCTCAATAGTCACTAATAACTACAAACAACCGTTATTGCCTTAATAAACACAAAATTCAAATGCTAATTAATCATTTGCTTCCCTCCTTTTTGCAAGACAAAACCCAACTCGTCAAACTTCCGAATCGGGTATGGGGGGCAAGTTGTTGGGTCCAATTTATTCTAATTGGGCCGGTACACAAATGATTCAATTACAAAGCCTATAAAAGGTTCAACTCTCCTAAAGCATGCCAGGTTAGTCAAAGGCCCAGTACACATGACAAGCCCATTTGACTTCAAGGCCCAATTTATCTATTTAAATAAGGTACAAAAGCCTTCACTTTCTTCTCCTTACATTCATTCACTTGAAGCCTCAAGCAATTAATTCTCTTGCATAGCTTTCTCTTTCTAGAAACACTGTACTGACTTGGCATCGGAGGGGCCTTCCTCAGCACAACCCCCGAGGCCAGTTTACATGTGTTTACGTGTGTTTGCTGTGAGGAAACCCTCGTCCCAATCATCACTTGGGCTGAGTCCAGTTTTCAGCCCACAAGAAAGGTGGTCCAAACGAAGGACCCATTGTTTTCACCCGAAACAAGAACTAATGCAAAACCTATATATATGATGAAGGCCAGGAGGGTTATGGATATCTTGAATTGTTTTGGGTGACTTGTAAATGGAATACTGCACCTAAATCGTTTGGCATTGTGATATTTTCCAATGCCCATGCAGCTCTAACTAATTGACAAAAAACCCCAATAATATAGAATGAAATAGCTAGATTGAATTTGGCATGATGCATGAAATTAAATAATAACAAAATAATAATAATAAAAGTTAAGTATTAACTACATAATTAGGCCTCACTTCTTAGTTTTGTCACTCTTTGGGTACTCACTTTTTTTTTTCACTCTTTGAGTACCCTAACCCAAATTCCGGCCAACTACCTCTAACTCACCGTTAACTCAAGCTAATTAAAAATTAATTATTTTTAAACAAAAACCAAACTGCATTAAATTAGGCCCCAAGTTTTTTTTAAAAAATAAAAATAAATAAATGAATAAAATAGCCATTGAAGTCTATATATTACAACAGCAACCTTTATGTTATTACAAGTATTGGAAAATTAATTGTGTTTAGGCTTTTAACTATATATGTTTAGGCTGCCTCCTTATGTATTACCGAAATTACAAGTATTGAAAAAATAATTTAGAGTTATTTTAGTTACGACGCTAGCGTGATGCAAAGCTTAGTTAACAGACATACTTGTACTCACAGCGATATCTTATGTTTGTCTACCATCAATTTAGTCATAACAATTTTGGTGTCAATTTTCCATTTTGTGCTTTATGCCAATACTAGGGTCCAATCCCTGTCGAACCTAAGACCTAGCAGTATCAAATATCTTTCCATTAATATGCATGATATATACTTAACTGATCATAAGTTCATCACTTTCACCTTCAAGCTAAGTCAAGAGAGTAACATAAATAGAAAAGAGAGAAACATAAGATGGAAGTTATGAAAAATGCTGAAGTAATGCAGACAAGTGAGCCAGTAAGGGACACATAAAAAAATAGGATACACTCTACATTTCTTCCTAGGAGCAGGCAATCTTCTTCCATGGAACGCCTTCATCACAATCATTGATTTCTTTGCCTATCTATACCCATCAAAGCACGTCGAAAGAGTCTTCTTGGCGGCTTACATGACTGATGATAAAGGGCCAATGAAACAAATTGAGAAGCAAAGTTAGCTTTAGACTGTACATTAGTTATTCAAGTGCATCAATAAATGTGCTTAGCTGGGCATTAGTTAAGTTAACCCAAGGGACCCTCTTTTTAATCCAAGTGACTCTCTTTATTTGATGTATTTAATTGATTTGGCCGGAATTTGAGATTGAGTACCCAAACGGTGAAAAAAAAATTAGAGTACTCAAACGGTGAAAAAAGTGAAAAGTGAGGGCCCTTTTGTGTAGTTAACTCAAAAGTTAATGACTACCTCAAACTAATTAAGATCCTACGACTTGAGCAATGCCTCCTTCACTCATCATTATTTCTTTATCATACTGATCAATGCATAAATAAGCTAAATGCACACTAAAGTGACAAAGGTCCTGCTGTGCGTAGGCATGACTTGGGCGTGCTTTGATGCCCCTCATATAAGCTTTGGGTGTGCCTCATATGTGCCTTATGCGCCTCACCTAGAGCAAAAAACAAGCAACCTACCTTAAATGCCTAGCGCCTGCGCTTTTTAACACACTGATTCTGATCAATTATTAATTTCTAAAAAGAAATAAATTCAACACAAAATAAACTTAATGAATTGCAATTCCTAAAATTATTAATTATAACTTATATGAACCCTAAAAGAATCACCTAACTTTCAATAAATGCTTAGGCAAAGATGGGTTTATTGAATTGGAGGGTAAAGATTCATTCTAGCAGCAAAAATATGTAAAAAATTAATTTAAGAAATTACTAAGTGCAAGCACAAAATTAAAGAAAGCATGAAACAAAACCCTTGATTGTAAAATGGTTATTTGATGATTAGAAAATAATAAAATAAATTGAACATCTTACCTCGAGAGTTTTTTTCAATTTAATAAAGAAGTCAAAGTAAGCTTTATCGGAGGAAAGAGAGAGATCGTCTAAGAATTAAACTAATCCTTGAAATACAGTAATTTATAAAACCAAACCAAAACTCCAGACAGTATAACGACCAATAACCCTAACATGTGCAGCTGGTGCTGATTGCATGTTCTTGTGGCTCATGGTGGTTGTGTTTTTCTATGGCAAGATTGGCAACATGTTTGTATACGCTGCAAGGAGAGAGAGGGAGAAAAAAATTAGGGCACCAGTTTTGGGTCATCCATCCATGGCTTTAGGAGCCAAAATTTCACTAACTTGAATTTGGTTCATACATCCATATTCAAACCATGGGTTTCATGGATGCTCTGATTTCAAAGACAAGCTATTAACTAGGAATTAATACTGGAACCTAGCACGCAAGATTACAAAGCTGGTTATAACAAAAAACAGAGTTACTTAAATGGTTTTTCTTATTACTCTCAAAATTTGTTAAACATTTATAAAATAGAAGTCCAGCAAAATGCTATATAATCCATTTTCTCATAATGGCTATGAATTGAGCTATCTAGGTGTGTTCCAGTTACAAGTTACTTTCTATGTCTAATTGTTGTTGTGCTTTTTGTCATGACCGCTTTGTCAACATTCTAATTTCTCATTATTCCACTTCTTTTTTTCTAGCTACTATTTCTATTTCCATAATTAACATCTACTATGTATTTAGGATATGATTGCTCGTTTTGGAAAACAAGAAGCAATGCCAAGGGAATTCTTTACTGATTTTGTTAGAGTTGCACAGGATGAAGGTAGACACTTCATCTTTCTTGCCACCCGACTTGAGGAATTGGGCTCCTGTTATGGTGCTTTGCCAGCCCATGATGGTTTATGGGACTCGGCCATTGCAACATCAGATGATCTTTTGGCACGGTTAGCAATTGAACATTGTGTGCATGAGGTATGCACGTTTTGTCCTTCATACTAACATCAACTGTTTGCTTTCCTTGCACTGCTATCATGAAGTTGGCCCAATACTTTCTGTTGTCAAATGATTTTTATGATGATGCCTTTGTGTTGTATTAGAGCACTGTTATCATGTTTCTAAACTTTGATCACCATATTAGGTGCATAGAAATATGCTTTGCTCTTCCGACTAACAATTATGATAAATCTCTAAATCCGATGACCTAGAACACGCTGCTCAGGGATTCTGTAGAAGAAATACCAAAAATGAGAGCCTGCTGACAAAATATTTTGTTGCATAAAAATGGGAGATTTGAGCATAAATTTCTACCTTATCGTGAATTCATACATCGTGGAAAGGTTATCTAAGAATGCCCTTGGGCCTTAGATTAACAAGCTTGTGCTAAGGTTTAATGATTTACCTTGCTTATATATGCATGATGTGTACGACAAACCAGAATTATAAGCTTCTAAATGCTTCACTCCATAAATAGTTCTAAGGGATAATGACTTCAAGTTCAAGTCACCCTAAATTTATACAAGGGTCCCATTACTGTCAATCTCAGCTAGAAAAGTTTTTCCATACTCCAAAGCATCTGTCCTTCTTGCTGCTATTCTATCAGTTGTTCGACTCTTGCCTGGATCAATTTTTGGAGAATGAAGTCCATTCCGGCCACCTGAAACTATATTGAATGAACTGGTACAGTGTGTATGACTCCCTCCCTTAGATGCTTTCCCTGGTTCTGGATCATTTAGTGCCTTCATTCACCACATCTTGGAGTGTTCCTCCACCTGTGGCACTTGCAGCATTGACATATGGATCTCCCACTGGAGATTGACCCACATTTGCGTCCTGAGGTGGTCGCACCTCTTCACCTTGCCCTTGGCCGGGCTTGCGGCATTGGTTGCCTTTTACTTACATTTTCCGCATTCAAATATGCTGATTGGAAAACTGGTGCTTATAACGGTGGATTAGTGACCTGGTCATCAGGCTCTATGAATCTTTCAGTCGATGGCATTGCTCTTAGATGAAGGGAAAACATTGTGAAGTAATGCTCAGATTGGAGGAGTGAGATTCCCTTATATAATTACTCTGCCATCTTTGCCTCGATCTTTATGATTCTCATCCGAATTCCTCGTGCATATAGTGTACTTGTGTGAATGTGCCCGCATCAAATACAACATCTCCTCATACTTGAATTATACCCAAATCACAACTCCATTGTCTAATTTCAGGAATCAAAGGTTCCGCCACCTTGAGCTTGAAATGGATCAGACATGATCCTAGGCACTAAGAGTCGCAAGAGGAGATCCCGTTATCGTAATTGCATAATTGATATGAGATGGTAGTAAAGGAGGATCTGCAAATGGAGTTATTGTAAATCGCAAGAGAATCTCTCTCTCTCTCAACTGTGGTAGCATGAGATATTCTTTTATCATTGATGAAACTATTTATGTGTGTGCGTGTGTGCGCGCGCGCGCATGTGTGTGTGTGTTTGTGTGTATTCTTCATGATTTCAACTATTGACAAGCTCATGAGACAAGGTTGAGTCAGTTAATCATGTCATTAATAATCTATTCAACTCAACTTTTCTAAGATCAATGTGTAAATTATAATTCTCAGTACTGCTATATTATGTGATAGTATTTAAATTCTGGCTCTGCTGAAGTATGTGTACCCTGCAAAATATGTTGAATACAGGCTAGAGGACTTGATGTGATACCAACAACCATTGCTCGTTTCCGCAATGGTGGTGACCATAAAACAGCAGATCTACTAGAAACTGTGATTTATCCTGAGGAGATCACTCACTGTGCTGCCGGGGTGAGATGGTTCAAGTATCTTTGCTTGAGATCTACAAATGTTGCTCCTAAAGAAGAATGTGTGGTTGAGGAAGTTGCAGACGATGATGCAGCTATTCAGAAGTTTCACACAACAGTCAGAACTTTTTTCAGGGGGCCCTTGAAGCCTCCTTTCAATGTAGAAGCAAGGAGAGCTGCTGGATTTCTCCCTGAATGGTATGAACCTCTTGCTGTTAAAGAACTGGAAGTTTTTCCTGCAAGCTGAAATTCAAAGTTTAACCATTTTAGGAGAGTGCTTAGCTTCTCAAAAACACCTTTTCTTTTTTTATTTTTTTTTTTATTTTTTTTTTATATCTTGTTTTATTCCCCCTTTTCTCCTTTTTATGATTTTTTTTTTTCTTTTTTGAGAAAGTAAGATATACAAAGATTAGGGATGTTTTTTCTCAATCCTACCTTATTTCCTTAAATGACTAGTTGTGGGGTAATACCCATAGGCATAGGCTCAACATTAGTTCTTAATTTGTGGGGTATTTAGTTCACATTAGGTCAACGGAGTGATTTCAGAAAGGGATAAACAAGGTCTCCTACCTATTTGGATTTGTCTCATTAATGAAATGAATTGCTCCTGGATTTTCTTTGTGATTGTTTGATTCAAAGCTGGGAATCAAATTATAATTTGTTTATTCATTCTTCATGAGTAGCAGCATGTATTTTTTGTGAACGAGGCCATATTAATGCTCTAGCAAAAAAAAAATAAAAAATAAAAAAAATAAAAAAACTATTGAACATTACCAATTTTTTTTTTTTTTTTTGGTAACATTACCAACTTAATATCATATTAGTATATTCATTAATTGTTATGTGCAACTTTTAGGTATTATTTGTGAAATATAAAAATTATAAAAAGTTGCATATAATAATTAATAGAGGTATTATTAAATTAATTACTACCTCCATTTCATATTTTTTGCAACTTTGGAATATTTTATCTCACAAATAATACCCCAAAGTTGCAAAAAATATGAAACGGAGGTAGTATAAGTTATAATTTAAAGTGTTGGCCTATACAATATACTATACTACTACTTCCTCTGTTGTATAAAGTTTGTGGTTAGTTAAAAAAAATAACAAAAAGGGAAAAACTAAAACAAGAAATGCCCCAGCAGCACCTAGCCACCTATCCGGCAGCCCCGAGCCCAGCCCTCGTCGACACCCTAAAGCCCCTCCCCCTTGTCGGCTTCGACGCCGCCCTTCCCCCTACCCCCAACCACCTAATTCCCACCCCAAAACCCTAAAACAAACCCCCCCCCAAAAAAAAAACCCTTCCCCACCTGTTAAACCCCCTAATCAGCCCTCCCCCACCCTCGAAAACCCTAGTCAACAGGGTTCCAAGGGTGAGGGAGGGCCAATTGGGGGGTTTATGCGATGGGAGAGGTGTTTTTTAAGGGTTTTGAGTTGGGGTATTATGTCGGGTTTGGTGGTAGAGGGAAGTGCGGTGGCACCGGTGCGGGGGAGGGTGGGTCTGGGTGTCGGTGGGGATGAGGAGACTCGGAAGGGGGCCTTGGCTGGTGGTGGGGAGGGTGGTCATGGGTGGGGCTGAGTTTTTTTTTTTTGAAATTTTTTATTTTTTAAACTTTCAACCAATCACGTGCAGACACGTGTCACTTAACTTTTATAACAAGTTGGATGACCAATTGAGACCATTTTAAGCGAATAACACCCAAAGTTCGGATTATTTAAAAATAATCAATAGTTGATATTATTTTGAGCAAACGGGCAAAATTAGGATTATTTTTTTACCAATTTTTCCTTGAACTAAATGGGATTGAAAAAATAAGGAAGATGAATTGAAGGATAGGAAATGATAAAAAAAAAAAAAAAAAAAAAAAAAAAAAAAAAAAAAAAGGAATATGGGATTAGTGAGGACTCTTAAGATATGACAATTAGAATAGGATTAGAATTCAAAAATTTGATCTTATAAGAGTATGACGTAGACTAAAATTCAAGAAGAGTTAGAGCTCATGAGAAAAAACAAATAATATAACATTAGAAAAAAAAAATCTACAATTTTTATCTTGGAGGTTTGACATAGATTAGAATCCTAAGCGAAGTAGTAGAAGATTGACTATAACTTATTAGAGGATCTTAACACGAAAAAAAAAAAAAAAAAAAAAAGTTGAAACTTAGATACAAAAAGATAGAATTCCTCCTTTCAAAAAAAAAAAAAAAAAAAAAAAAAAAAAAAAAAGATAGAATTCCTAAAATGGACAGATTGTAGTGTTTCGGTCTTAACTTCTGATATGTTACTCTGATCGGGACGAAACTAGTGTCAAATGAAAGATAAAATCTAAGGCTACGTATACATAGGTGGACCAAAACAAATTCACCCCTTGTACAGAATACGAGAATGAAAAATGTGTGTTGACCCAATTTTTTTTAATTTTTTTTTTATGTTTTTTTTAAAGGATTCCTATGACAAAACTCTAATAAAGAAAAAAAATAGAAAAAAATTAAAATGATTAAAATATGCACATAACAGCCCGTAGTCACACATGATACAATGAAGTTTGCAACCAAGAGTTTGGCTCTATGTTCATTCAAATGGTCGGCTTATTAGGGTGTCAAGAGGTATAATGGGTTAAAGTTTTGGTGTGAAAGCAAGCAACCTCCCTTGAGGTTGTATGTTCACAAACTGGTCAACAACTTCATGGCTTGGTGAATCTAACATCTAAAATGAATCCTAATTGCCAAGAGCGTTTTCAGGTCAGTAAAAGAATCAAAAGTCAGAATCCGGTTAATTGGAAGAAATTTTTTTGAATGGGTTTCTTCTTGCCAATTTTTTATTCTTGCCAATTTTTTATTTTTAATTTTTTATAAGGGTTTATCACAAAAACCCACATTTAAAAAGAAGTTTACGACATTTATTATTTTGATGTACCATTTACATACTTATTTGTACTATTAGCAAATATTTTATACCATTACAACATTTAATAGTACTATTTACCTATGAAATAGTACTTTATTTTCATGGCCTATGCATGAAAATACATATAGGCGCTATGTGCCAGTAGTTTTCCGATTTTGTCACATAAAATCGTGCTGCAGGGTAGGCAAGTTGGTGTGGGCTTCGTGATGGGATTTTTTCCCAAATTAAGCTTTATACGGAAATTATTTACGAAATTGGTCTCGTGGCAAAAGTATTTCCCAAACTAAGCTTCTGAGGTGAAACGCTGTCTCGGACAGCGTTTTACACTCAGTTTCAGTTTTTTTAAAAAAAAAATTCAAGACATAAAACGCTGCCTCAGGCAGCGTTTTATGGTAGTTTGACTTTTTTCATAAACTTCGTATTTCATACCTGTTTTATACAAATAAACGCTGCCTGAGGCAGCGTTTATATCTTTAAATGAAACGCTGCCTCAGGCAGCGTTTAATGTACAAGCATAAAACGCAGCCTGAGGCAGCGTTTTTATCTGTACATTAAACGCTGCCTCAGGCAGCGTTTCTTGCGGGAATTATAACGAATTCCAGGCCTTTTTTTCTCAATCTCTTTCCTCTCTTTCACGCAATTTACACTCTCTCTCTCACTAACTCTCATTGTCAGCAACAAAGAACCACAGCCGTTGCCAACGCCTCCCCTGCCGTGTCGCCGCCCCTGCCGCCGCCAAAGTGAACGGAAGTTGTTGCCGGCATTGTCTCACTCACTCTTTAAATCCGGGTAAACCCTAAATTCATTGAGCTTTGGGACCAGCGGTTGGAGTCCATCGTTGACGGTCACCTGTTTCAGGGTGTTATGGATCCGCGTGATCCTTACATGGTATGGTACAGGCAGATTACACGCCTTTTCATCAACCCTACCTACACCCCACCGTCCAGCTTATGATGTTATCAGCGGACTTGTGAGTTTTTTCAGTTTCTTGTTTTCCAAAATTATTTGAAATTCTATATCATATTACTAATTCATGGATGATTACTGCAGGCGGGGGATATGGGTGCGATGGTTGATGCACTTTCAGATGCCTTAGCAGCCGTACCCACCAGAGCCCAGGTTGAGCGGGTGCGAGATATGGGTATACATAGCTTGCAGAGATATGGCCATGGCCATCTCGTCCACCCCAGGGACGATCATGACCCCAACTCCTTCCATTCACAGTTCGACTTCGGACAGAGTAGTGGTGGAGGTCATACTTCGGGCTCTACATAGGCGGAGGATTACTTCATCCATAACACCGCTCCCGGCCACAGCCAGGGTGACTCATCGTCTCTCCAGCTGACTCCTCCATCGCCCCGAGACCCATTCACCACCATTCAGCATTACACGAGGCGTCCGAGGTGTGTTCGTAGACGGACGGAGGACACACATGATGGAGATCAGTTAACTCCAATACATGAGTCCGGATAGTATTAGTTAGTTGATCCTTTTGTGGTACTCAGATATTTAACAATGTTGTATATAACGCTTACATTATTAATACAAGAAATGTTTTCTAAATGTCTCTATGTACAATTTGAAGTTTATTTCCCTTATTTGTCCGAATTTGACTTTTGTTAGTAGATCTTTTATATCCGTTATATGTATCAAGCAGCATATATTTGGTCTCCTGCACTTAAAGTGCTGTTTCACGATGGTTATCATGCTGTTGGGGTTGTTTCCAGTGTTTGATGGTTGTCGGTGGTGGTCGATGGTGGTGGAAAGGTTGGGGCTGGTGGTGGGAATGCTCTTGCGTTGTTTAGGGTGTTTTATGGTAGTTTATGGGTGGTTGAGAGTGGCGGGCGATGGTGGTGGGGGAGGTGGTTGATGGTGGTGGGGGTGGTGGTTAATGATGGGGATGGTGGGAATGTCCTTGCGTTGTTTAGGGTGTTTTGCATTGCATAGGGGTGGTCGAGAGTGGCGGCCAGTGGTGGTGGGGGAGGTGGTTGATGGTGGTGGATGGTGGTGGGGGTGGTGGTTCATGGTGGGGCTGAGCTGATGCTGCTGGGTGAGGGTTATGTGTAGGGGCAGCAGCAGATTGCAGAAACTGCTGCTGATGTAGTGTAACAAATGCTGCTGGTAATGCAGTCTAGCAGAAAAACGCTGCCTGAGGCAGCGTTTTATGCTTTAACATAAAACGCAGCCTCAGGCAGCGTTTTATGCTTCAAATAAAACGCTGCCTCAGGCTGCGTTTTGTGCTTCAACATAAAACGCTGCCTCAGGCAGCGTTTTAAAGCCCATATACATATTCCAGTATAATTTGGCAAAATATACTAGTATATTTTGCCAAAATACATACCAACAGGTCAACAAGGTAAAACGCTGTCTCGGACAGCGTTTTACTTGATTTTTTTTTAAAAAAAAACTGGGTGTAAAACGCTGTTCGAGACAGCGTTTCACCCCAAAAGCTTAGTTTGGGAAATACTTTTCCCACGGGACCAATTTGGTAAATAATTTACCAATAAAGCTCAATTTGGGAAAAAATCCTTCGTGATGCTTGGGGAGGGCATAAGAAATAGGAAGCAAATTAAGCAAAAGTGCAAAATATACAATTGTTCAAACAAATCTCATCCTTTTGTGTTTTTTTTTATACAATATATTTTAAAATTTAAATAGCAGAAGTTTCAATTTTTTTTATCATGGCAACACCAAGCGAGATACTTTCTTTAATACTCAATATTGCATTAAGAAGAAGAAAATAGACTTACATTATACAAAAGTACCGTGTTCTACACAAAAAAAATGAACAATGCAGCCCTTAGAGCTTGCAACATGCAGCAAATATGGAAGCTATGCATGTCCCCGTATAGAGGGAAGCTGGTTATCAAAATATGCTACCGCCACCAGTTCACCACCATCCCCATCCTCACAAGGAGACAAACTGTGTCATAGGCAAAGCTGATAACATTCCGCTGCCACCATTAACACCATCTACATAAGGAGGCACTTTTGGTAATCAGCAATCAATCTTTTGTCTTTTCAGCTTTCTTGTAAAAATAATCCAATTGCCGTTCCAACTGCAAAGAATAAAGACATCCTATGACAATTGTTTTATGTGAAAATGACTCCAGTTACACGGGAAACCATTACCCAGCCAATTTACACCACCCTGTGTCCACTTTCCTATTTTCTTAGTGCATCGCATCTTACACATTAATAGCTATAGGCAGTAAGACAACATAAATTAAAAAGTAAAAAAGAAAGAATAAACAAATAATTACATAAATTTTATAAAACAGAAACAGAGATCAGCATTAGATTCTGCATTCTACCAGTTGAAAGCATCCATAGTAGGTAGGGAAAACAGAAATGAAAGACAATGGTAATCATCCATGCTTTAGATCAGAAGATTATAAAAGTAGAAGCCATTGCTCGCTACACTGTGAAAAATAGCTTCCCTTTGAATGCTTAACAGTTTGGATAATCACTTGTGGCAACATTAGTTAACAAGAATCATGATAGTGAGTTAAATTATGTGACTCAGCAGGGAGAAATTTTGAATAAAGTGGTGTTGAATGTTTGATTATACTAGAGGCTAAGTTGGGGGGGAAAAAAAAACCGAACATGTACAAAATTGTTTGACTTAGATCTCTCTATTACCAGCTTCAAAAATGAAACTTAAGAACCCAACTTACCTGAGCATTCTTTAATTTTTGTCTTTGCAGCTCATCTACCAGGCTCCCAATTCTGTCATGTAACCAAAAGAAGTTAGAACAATTACAAATCTGTCACATAACTAAAGTTCGATTACTAGACTCTTATTTCTAAGAAATATAAAGAACATGTGTGGGTGTAAAAAAAAAAAAAAAGTGGATAAAGTAAAAGAGAGTGAGGGCAAAAGTATTAATATTGTGGGGTAAAGGGTGCACGATGGGTGATAAAAAGTTGCCAAAAAATAGATTTATAGTAAAAGTGAATCAAACTATATATAAACAATGTGTCTAACATTGTTGCCAATGAGGCCTATGCAAACCTCCCATTACAAAAGCAGCGTTAACAAAACTCACAATCTACAATCTTTTTGATTTCTTTTCATCAGTTTCAATTCAACGATATTTTAGATCTCAACTGTGCCTTTGTTGGGGCTACAATTCTTGAAATTTTTTAACACATGTAGTATTGAATAGTTGTAAATATATCTTCCTTTTTTGTTGAATAAAATTTTTCAGTGTTGTTATAGTTCTTGAAATTGTTTTAACATATTTTGAATAACTTTGAGATTTATTGATTGGTTTCTTTCTATTTGATTTATGGATTAATCTGTAGTTCTAGATTTTGAATTTTATTCAATTTGACTAGGTCATTCTTAGTTAGTGATTTGCATTAAATGTAGGAGTAATATATAAACAAAATGCATCATTTTGGTGCTTAGAGGGAGTAATTGCATACATTCTAGGAAGGTGAAGTAGGTATTCTAAGTATATTAATTGAGGGCATGCAATGTACTTGTGTGTAGTGGAGAACTGGAGAAACTATGATGAGGCTTTTTTTGTGAATATTGTGTTCTATATTTTGGTAATAATGAGGCATGGGTTAGGATTGATATCAAAGATGAGCAAGATGTGACAATACTTTTTTCTGTTTTGGCGTGTTAGAATCATGTTTGTTTAATCACATAATGTAGGTTCGAATCTAATGTGAATCAAGTGGGAAATGTTGTAGAAAAGCCAATTATATTGCTATTGAGTCCAACTGGGTTTCATATTGGAGGGAATGTTCAAGAGTGGTTCAATTGCATAATTTGGAAAGAAGTACAAATTGTGCAGTTGGATTCAGATGACGATTGTGGAGGCCACACGCCGACTTAGACCCCACGAACCAGCTCCTTAGCACCATCTTCGACACACCTACACGGTGGTCAGAAGTTTTGCTTGCAAGTTTTTTAGTTAGTTTATTCTAGAAGTTTTGCTTGCAAGTTTTTTACCTTTCATTTGAAAGAATTCTTCTTGTTTTGATCACTTGGGGTAGTTTAATTTCTGTCATTTTAGTTGGTTATGTTTCCTTAGTTTATTAGGATTTGTTTTAGGAAATAAAGACCAAGTCAAACTACGTTTGTTACTAGTTTTCTAATCTAAGTAGAATTAGTTATCCTATTCTATTTAGATTACTTGGAGCTAGAGACTAGGGGCTTGTCCTAGTCCTAATAGGTTTATTATTAGTTATTTTAGTCTATAAATACTCTTGTAATTCGTGGGTTTCATACACACAAAATTCCGATTTATTCAATTACTTTGTTTAGCTTTTGCTTAAACTTTCTTGGCTAATAATCAATTCAAGGAGCTGTTGAAGATTAGAAAGATCAAGGAGTTGGTCTACATTATTGCACATCATATACTTAGTTCTAGGAGGAAGTCTAAGTAATTTGATTAGGATTAAACCATTAACAAATTCAATTACCGATAACCAAAATTTATAAAAAGGTTGATATTTTGAAAATATATATCGTGACGAATCTAACAAGATCTAACCTAACCATATTTTTCATGACATTTTATTCACAAAATACGGTCAAAGGGAAATGTGTGAATAGTGCTAAAGTCAAAATGTGTCAACTTAAAAAAATGGAGGTAATATAACAAACCTTTGTTGTAATTGCATAACTTGAGACAAAAGTTCACCTTCTGTAGCAGACACCGGCAATGTCTGACAAGAACAACATAACTATCTTAGTGTTAGATAATAACTGAATAACAATGTTTAAAAATTCTGTTCTCAAGTGCCACATAAAGTCACTTTAGAACCCCATTTTTCCAACAAAAGGTTGTCATGACCCAGCTGTGAACAGCCAGAAGATACTCCTTATTGGCGATGTAAGAAAATTTTCCACATTCTTGATTCATCGTACTACTAATGTTACATAGATGTCATAACCCACTCCCCCCTATTCCTTAAATCAGTAGGAAAAGATGAAACATATTAATTTAAAACTGAAACAAGAATACATCATATGTCCATACTATTGTAAATTATGATTATTATTATACAAACGGTATTTGAATTATTTTTTGTTCAAAAAGTTTTGTAATAAAATTTGATTCAATTCTATATCTTGTACTCTGTTCTACATAAAATCCCCAAACACAATGCTTTACGAATTTCTTTATTGAAAAAACCCTAAAACCTCATGATAATGGCTACATGTGAGGAAAGAAAAGATTAAAGAAAAATAAACCTTAGAGTAGATGAAGGAAGATTGCAAAGGTAAGGTCTACTTCAAATGAGAGGTGTGCTTTATGACCTCAGGTCTACTTCAAACAGTTTGTGATCAATTTTTTTTTTTTTCTTGAGATTTTTGTCGAGTTATTGAACAACTAAAATTCGTCCCCCACCCCCCCTCCCCCTCGTCCGCCACTGGGTGGAGGTTGCTTTGGAAGTGGTCATAGTGATATGCACTCAAGGTTATATTGGTGGGGACAAAGGATGGAGTATCGGAGAAGCCTCCCTAATTTTTACGTGGCTTTGTGGAAAATCTTAGATGTTACTAAGAGAAATTGGTAAAAGGGATAGATGTGGGTACATCCTTAATGAGACAACCTATGTCTAACCAACTTACTTTTCAAGATCCAAACACCCATCCCTTGTTCAGTCTACCCAGCCAATGCAACATAACCATTATATACCTTCATCTACCAACAGACTTACTACTCCAATGCCAAGCAACTCCTGGCAATTCAACCAATGGAATGATGACCAATGTTATCAACACTTAAATGAAGACGGTTACAAACCAACTTAAGGATAAGGTGGAAGTTTAGGAGGATGGTAATGTAATAATAGCCATGCTTATTAGAGAGAGCTATTGTAAGCAATGCATACAGATTAACTGGTTAGAATTAATTTGAAGAGGAAGAAGCAAGTACGTTAGACAGAAAAGTGCTATATAAAGAGGAGATCTGTGAGAAGTAAAAAGGGAGGATGAATATTATAGTACATTTTCATTAGTGATTATAAGAGAATCAAGACTCTCAAAAGCTTGAATATCTAATATTTATAGTTTTATAGTTTGTAATTTCAAATTATAAATCCTCACAACTTTCCCTATAATTTTTAGTCTAGTTATGTTAGTTCTTAACAGTAAGTTGCCAAATTTTCAACACGCTCAGGTGGATTAGATACTTCATAGGACTTCTTAACATAATTATTATCTAAATTCAAACTAAGTCATAGAAGCTAATTAAGTGAAAGTGAGCCTACAACAAAGTGAAAATAAAGAAAAATTTAGAGAAATAAAATCACAAAAATTGCATTTTATTTGTTACTAGTTCTTCCCCCTTCTTTAGACAATCAAGTGGAATAATTATCAGAATAATTATCAGTATAGTAGATACTGATACACAGATAATTTTACAGTTGGTACTTTGTACAATAGTACCTGTGAAATGTTATTACTCGTTGCATCAGCAGACTCACAGATGTTGCCTGCATAGCAAGAGAAAATTGTGAGGTCCACTACAAAATAATGGAAACAAAAAAGGAGTTCACATTAAACAGCAAAGAACAGTATTACCTAGCTCCACATGCTTAATTAACTTGATTAATTCATCCTGTAAAGAAAAAACACATATTATAACCATAATAAATACCTCCTACCTAAATGCTACCTTTTCAAAATTAATATATACGAACCCTTTGCAAATTGTTCTGCTGCAAAACATACTGCAAGGTTGGAAGGATTGTACTAGCAGAAAGGTATGGAGGCATGAGCCCAGCTGTGCTCCCAGAGCTGAGGCAAATTTGGCCCTAAAGAGATTTAAATGGCAAAGTTATAAACTCATGCCTACAAGATAACTTACTAAGCTCAACTCCATAGAAAAACGATGATACACAAACAAAGGAGCAACTTTAAACAATAAGTGTTAGCAACTCAATGAAAAACCACTCCCTCTATTCTTCTATATTCTACTCAATTGCTATAGATACAACATTTAAGATAATATTGAAAAAGGTGAGTATAGACTAGGTAGGATAAAACAAGAAATAGAATGTTAGAAGGTGGGTGGGTATAAGGATAAGAAGAATAAAGTAAGAGGCAGTGAGTTGAAAGGTGAATTTACTGAGGTAAAAAGGGTATGATGGTAAAAGGAACAAGCCTAAAATAGAATAAAGCAGAGTAGAACAAAAAAGAACGCATTAAAATGGAAAGTGAGTTGAACAAAAACGAATGGAGCATTATCAACTAAAGATTTCATACAGTGATGACCCAAAGTTCTCGCTCTGATAATGTGCATGTTATATTGACACAAAGACTTATATTCACATGCTTGCTTGACAATGTAGTAAGTGAATCCTTACCCGACACTTTAATCCTTACTTAGACACTATTTGAACCACATAACCATAGAAGAAAAGGTAGAATTAAAAGGAAGAGAAAAATAGGTGCAAGAAATAGGCTTCCTATAAACATTTTAACAATCAAGTCAGCCTAAAAAGTGTGTTTTATGTATTTCTACAATAGAATTCATGCTAAATGTCTTTACAGGAATATGTTCTACTTATGCAAAGTCCCCAAATTCTAATCCAAATTTAGACGACGTCCCTATTTTTGAAATTTCTAACCTTGACGTGTCACGGATATGTACCTGCTCTCGCACTTGTGGACTTGTGTCTGAGTAACATAGCTATATAGTATATCTAAGTGAACTCCAAATGTGTTTGCAGCATAAGAAAAGGAATACATAAAAATTCCAATCCAACTTCAGTCCTGACCTTGGGTGCTTTAACATAAGTTCATACAAAGGATAAAAGAATTTTACTAGAAAAAACAAAAAAAAAAAAAAAGAAGGTACACCTTCTGGCTGACATCAGCTGATGTGACTTGAAAACGACCTTTGCGCTTAACAACAGCCCCTTCTGAAGAATCCTCCACTGCAATAACAAGGAAGAAAAAAGAGAAGAGAGACTTGTTTCACAAAGAAAAGAAAGATTAAAAAAAATAAAATAAAAAATTCTGAGACATAAGATTTGGCAAATAAGAAACCTAATGTATTGTTATTGGTATCTCTCCTTTGACGATATGAGATTGGGCCGCTGTAATTTCTATCAGCGGGATGCCTTGGTTGCATGTTGTCCCTGTGATAGAAATTCAAATGAATCATAATAACAATTGAGAATTCTTATTATACCACAACTTTTGAAAAAACCCATTTTACCAATTGCATTCCCTCCAAAAGCACCTTATGTACCCTGACATATCAAATTCTGAATACTACCGAAATACAATTTTAATTATTCTTAACACTATGTTTGGATAGAGAGAAATGGAGGGAAAGGAAGAGAAGAGAAAAGGAGGGATGCATTATTCTTTGTTTGGATATCTAAAGGAGGGAATTGAAAGGATCCATTTTCCTTCCCCTTTTAATAAATCAAATCCCTCCATCGTTGGAGAGATTTGGAAGGAAATGGAAGTTCACTTTCTCCCTCCCTTCACCTCCCTTTCCTTTCCCTCTTTTTCCTTCCCCTCTCTTACCCTTCACCATTGTTATCCAAACATGGTGTAAATGTTCCTTTATTTTACTACATGCCACAACCTACTTCCCTACCCCCACAAAAAAAAAAAAAAAAAAAAAAAAGCTTTAATCCTATCATTCACACAACCGAACAAAAGAAGATAATACAAAACAAAAACAAAAAAACACCATTTCTTTCTCTCTCAACTTACAATGTGTTTAGATAGAGAAAGAGGAAGAATGTTGTGTTTTTTTTCCAAATCTCTCCATTGTTGGAGGTATCAATTTCTTACAATTTAATCCCTCTATTTCTCTCCTCACCAATTCCCTCCCTAACTCATTTGTTATCCAAAGATAATCCATCCCTTCATTCCCCTTCCTTTCCTTTCTCTCGATTTCCTTCTATCCAAACAAAGTGTTAACCTAATTTATACTGACAGTTTTTCAAAAAACTTCATTATGTTAAGCTTATGTGTTCTTCAAAGACAATAAAAAAACAAAAAATAAGATCATATTGTCAAATTAAATCTTAACTTTTATTACTTAAATTTCTCTGAAATTAATTTTTCTTATGGTATCAATATCCCGTGCATTAGGCACAGGTACACTATAGTATAATATATAAAGAATTTGGAAATGCAAAGCCAGAAAAAAAAGTTAAAGAATAAATAAATAAAATTTAAAAAATAAATAAAGAGAGAGAGATAGAGAAATGCAAGATAGAATTACCTATCCCCATCAGTGATCATCTTCCTTGACGAGCTCACATTTTCATATAGGAGAGGACCACTAAGAACCTTTTTCTGTCCGGCATTAACAAATTGCGGTAGGGAGCTGCTCCGAACCAAATTGTCACCATTAGTTCTTCCTACTTGCTCATTTTCAGTTTTGGAAAAATTTATTTCAGCATCAGTCAGAGATGCATTTTTGTATCTAATACTCTTCATGTCATCTTCACCAATATCAAAATACCCTCTGCAGAAATAATAGGAAGTGCTGGTAAGCACCTATGTAGCATAGAACTGGAATCAAAGCCAGTAACAAGTGGTAAGAATCAATTCTTAACATATACACACACACACACGGATACACAAGCAAAAAAAGACACCTTAGTTAGAGTATTTTTACATATCCAAAGAGAGCGAAAGAGGCTTTAAAAAGCTGAGGAAGGCTGCCAGAGGATCTAGAGAAGCTAGTGAGGCAAAAAGAATGACGGAGTAAGAGCTTAACAGAGTAATAGAGCAGACAGAAGGAAATGAGTCTGATGTACTGACTTCTGCAAGTAGCTCTTACAAATCACGATTCATTTCTTCTTTATAACTATTTTACTTTACAGATGAAAAATTAGAACCTGTATATCAAGAATATTTAGAAACATTATATCAGCAAGTGATTTTGGCATTATTAAAAAAGTCCCATCTGTCAAGTTGATGTTTGTTTGAAAATCCTTAGCAGTTTCTGGGCCTCTACAAAAAATTTGCAGCACTGAAATTTAGGATGCAGAACGCTCCCACACATCATTGGTGAGCAAGGAGGCATAGGCTATTGGTAGTTAGAAGTTAGCTTATGTAAGTGGTTCTTAATGAAGTTCATGAAGATTAATACAAAATATTATTAGTCAAAAAATTTAAAGACCAGCCCATTATGTCCCCATTGCAGGAAAAAAAAAAAAAAAAAAAAAAAAAAAAAAAGGCAGTATATCACATGAAAGGTTCATTGAATAATTTAAAATGCACCATCAGTTCTAAATGGAATGAAGGTGGTCAGGAAGCTCTTAGCCAATGTCTCCAGTAGAGCAACTTAAAATAGAAATCAAACTTACTTAAGTGCCTGCAGGGGTTGAATAGGAAATGAAGCCAGTGAACCTTCCAAGCTATCAAGATCATCAAACCCATCCTGAGATAGGAAGTGTTCTCAATCATCAAGGATACATCAAATAAAAATGCCAACCACTTAGTGTGAATGAAATAGCTACGTTACCTCATGACTATCTGAAGTATTTGAATGAATCGTTCCCTCGGAAGACGGTTTATCTGTATGGAAAGATTGTTCATTGAGCCCGTCTTTCAACCCTAAATTAGGGTTTTCTGCAATTAAACTATTGTCGTCATCTTGAATCTGCGGCAACACTTTAGTATTCAAAACATAATTCACAAGATTGCAATTCACTAATATATATGGTAATTGCATAAAAAAACAAAACAGGTGCTTGTTTCACACCTACACTTGCATCTACACATAGATTCATAGCAAGGAGATTGGAGTAAATTCAGTGAACATAAGAGGCTTACAAGGGCTGCTTGATTCTTCAAATCCTCCAAGTTGAAATTCCAGGCACTTATGCCTCGAATGTACTCTTGCTGCATAAATCACCAAAAGTAAGAATGTGGCAACTATATCTTAAAACCCTAAACTATGAGAGTAAAACACTATAAAGGCTTGAGAAACCTTAACAAAGGAAATGAGTAGAGTTTGCAAAACATGAGTTGAGTAAATAATAGAAACTAAACACTAAAAACAAATAAACCAAAAATGTAATTTTAAATCATAACACGCCTCAATGTGAATATTTTTCTTCCACTCCGACCTATCAAACACTATAATTTCCTCAATCCTCAAAGTACTCATATCACTCTCAATCACACAATTCCAACTTTTTGGTAGGTCTTCCCCTACCCCTTGCAATCCCATCACTTTGCCACTCTTCAACCAGACACTTGGCCTCCATTTTACATGGTCAAACCACCTTAGGCGATTCTCCTCAATTTGTATTCAACGGGCGTAACCCCTACTTTCTTCCTAATTATCTCATTGTTCAACCGATCCTTTCTTGTATGGGTACACATCCATCGCAACATAGGCATCTTCGCCGCATTCATCTTATGAACGTGACAATGCTTTACCGGGCCTAATTGGGCCTACTAGTCATTCAGTTGAATTAACCATTCAATCTATGAGGCATGCCAGGATCACATAAAAACCCCATAGCACCTTCCATTTAAACTAACCTGCTTTGAACCCATGAGCACATCTCCATCCAATTCCCCCATCCTTTTGAATAACGGATTGTGGAAGACCTCTTGAACAATTTTTCGATCAAAGGTGATCGCCTCCCCGTTTCCAACGCCACTAAACTTACATTCCAAATACTTAGTCTTACTTCTACTCACCTTAAAGCCTTCCAATTTAAGATTCCAAAAATTGTCTCCACAATTCCAATTTAATTTCCACGCATTCTTGCGTCTCATCAATCAACACAATATTATCAGCAACAATCATGCACCATTGCATATCAACTTGAATTGAACCCGTAAATTAATACATGACTATGACAAAATGAAAAGGGGTAGGTGTAGAACCTTAATGAACTCAAAGTAATTTTAACAGGAACTCTTCAGTCTTCCCAATAGTGGTATACTATCTCGCGCTAACTCTCGCATATATGTCCTTAATGATGTTAATATAAAAATATATTTCCGCAAAATGTCTTTCCTTGTTAAAGCTCACCAAAGTATTTTCTTTGGTACTTTTATTACATGCCTTCTCCAAATTAATGAAAACCTTATATAAATCCTTCTTATCCCGTTAAATCCTTCTTCTTAATTTAAAAAAAAAAAAAAAAAAAAAAAAAATTACTCGAAAAAAAAATTAAATGGACACAAAAAATAATATAGCAAAAAAACTACCTTAAATTTGATTTATACATGTACCCATCCTTTTCCCCAATGACATATTGAGATTAACCAAAAATCCAAACCCACTTATTTAAAATTAACTTCTAACTGACACTTCACCTTTGACGTCATTACTACAGCCCTTTTATCCACCCTTTGTGCATTCCGCTCCTTCCTTCACCTTCCACTCCTCACTGAGCATGAACAAATACAACTATACAAGTGCCTATACCATAGCAGCATATCACTATGAAGGCCAAGCTGACCACTATTTTTTTTAGTTCCTATTTTTGCAATACGAACCCTCCTTTCCTCAATAGTCAATACATTCAAATAATCCCCTCATACAAACACATAAACGAACAGAGTGCAATGGATAACACATCACATAATAACAGCATCCCCTCAAATTTACTTTATCTACTTTCATGCTATAATGTTTTTTACTTGAACTGTACGTATCACACTTCTTCCTGGGATAGTGGTGTCCATACAAGACTTTAACTCTTAGGCAATAACATTTAAAGAAGAATAAGAATCTTATTGTGGATTTAAAGCACGTGATGAGATCTAGTGAAGAAGAAAATTGTTTGGGAAGTTCATTGAACTAAGTGCATTATCTCTACAAGGCAAGATAAGTTGTTACCTGAGACAACTGATCCTTGTCCCCATACAAATCTTTGTTCTGAACAAGAAGATCTGCTTCTTTTGCCTACAACGGAAAACAAAGAAGAAAACAAAACTTAAAAAAAAAAACATTTAATAAATATAGAAAATTAGTAGATTGGCAATTTGAAGCTGCCAGCAGAGGCAACACAAAAGCAGCAAACCTTAAGCATTTGAAAACGTTCACCAAGTGGAGGCAGGTAGTCAAGTATTGAGCGAGCGACAAAATCAGATGATTTTGCATGTTTGAAAAAGGGATGCTTAAATAATTTCTCAGAAGTGGGTCGTTTCTTTGGATCCTTCACCAAGCATGCAGCCACCAATTCTTTAAAAGACTGTAAAATTGAGGGAAAATGGTGAAAACAGTTGCAATTTGTGCAAAGTTTATCTCTAAACGGCACCCCCCTCCTCACAAAATAAAAGAAACAAAGAAAAGGAATAGAACCACCACCTTTGAGAATCGCTTATCTCTCTCATAATCAAGACCTGGTGGTGCATTTTGCAAAGTCATCAAAAGAACCTATAAAGTTCCATAAAAAAGAATGAAATGATGATCTAGACAAACGCATTGGTCTCTGATATTAGTAGGTAAACATTAATACACCTTCATTGGAGGGTACTTGGAGAATGGGGCATGACCATGAGCAAGCTCAAGAGCTGTTATCCCAAAAGACCATATGTCTGCTCTGTTTACACATAAAATAAACTTTTAAATATTGCACAAACCTACAGGTCTTAAGTAGTAAAATTCTTGTTAGGACTTAAGCAGGAAAAAGTAATAAAACAAAAAAAAATTTAAAAAAATGCAGAACAAACAGACTCAAAACCAATATCAAAACTACGAATCCCTGAAGACGAAAACAATGATAGTCTCTAAATCAAACTTGGGTTATGGTATGAAACACTGATGCATTTTTAGGTGTCAGAGTCAACACTTTTTATGGATATTTTGCAGACATTGGTCCGAAATAAAGCGTCCAACCCCATGTCCGAGAATCCATTTGATATAGATACATGAATGGAAAAGGTTAAAGACAGGTTATGACCAAGTAAGTTTCACATTAATTTAAGATTAAAAGGTAACAAAATTTTCTACTAAAGGGAATGACATTGTTGAGATTGCCATGCACATACTTAAAATCATATCCATGCAGTTGTTGCATAACTTCAGGGGCCATCCTGCAAAAAAATCAAAGTAATCCTTAAGAGGAATTGATACATAAAAACTAGCAGATAATAAATAAATGAAATAATTGACAAGTACCAGCACGGAGTACCAACGAAGGTATTTCTAGTCCGCTGCCTATCACCAGTATCAAACATACAAGCTGAGACACCAAAATCTGCCACCTTCACTGTGCCATTGGAGTCAAGTAATATATTTCCTGCCTACAATGACAAATTCAAAACCACATCATGATTCAGACATCACGAGCAAATCCAATGTAAAGTTTATACCGAAACATCACATTAGAAGCAATAAAAATAATTTATTCAACAAATCAACTTGTTATTTGGTTTCTTTTCTGTAACAAACTTAGAAGTCTATCCTTCTCACACTTTGTTTTGATTCATGATTCCATAAGAAGGCAATCAAGGAGAAATTAGAATATGAATGATTACAACATTCATTTTTTTTGAACAACCTTACAAGGCATAATGCTCAAGAAATTCAGCTAATATTATAATATGTTAGGTAGGCGGTGATGGAAATGGTGATGAAATTATATGTAACTATATAAAATAAGATACGTCAATGTCCTGCCCCAAATCTTTCTTTTTCACCATGAATTTCAATTACCTAGATTTCTTTTTTCTCCATGATTGGCCAGCCCTAAATCTCTCTTTTTCTTCATGAATGCATTACCATTTCTCATTGTTTTAAAAGTTTTTTGAGTGGTAGTAGAAATTTCTGAGTATAAAACGAGTCGAGGATGGAATTCCATTAACATGTCATTGTCATGAGAAAATTGTTGCAAAATTAATTAGAGAATAACTACCATTTCCAACATTTGTTATTGCCAACCAATGGGCCAAGGAAGACAAAGGGCAAACGATTACCAATACTATTGCAAACAATTACATGAGTTCGAAAAGGACAATCCAACGATTCCCAACCAAAGTAAATCAAAATATGTCCTCACTAGCAAAATACAAGGAAAAAGTGAGGAGTTAATTTCTTCTGGGGTCTACCCTAAGCATTAATTTCAGCTTAATTAGAAACTGAAACAAAAGCTTTTATCCACTTGAAAACCATACTCTAAGTAAAGGATCTTGAAATTATCATTCTCCAAAAGTGCTTATAAAAGCAAAGACTCTAAGATTCTATCATGGGAATGTGACAAGAAAAAAAATAAGGAGATCTCATCAAATTAGCTAGCTCCTTCAACTCATGAGGGTTCCTTCGGAAAGGAACCTCCAAGAAAAGTAATACCATCCCTCAGAATTGATGAGTAGTAAACAATTATTTAAAATAAAAAAGTTAAGGTTGTACTCTATTGATATATCTAGCTATAAAGATACTACACCCTCCACTGCTTTCCTTGAGTTTCCTTTACTTAACCAAGGGAATATAGAAAAGAAATTTGAGAGCCGAACATCCAAAAACAACCTAAGACCTTATTAATGCATCCATATCGTTGAAGACCATACCTACTTAATGAAGCAGGGTGGAAAAAAAAGGCTGTTGCAAAAAACTCCACAATGCTTCCCCATTAAAGAGTTTTTTTTTTTTGACATTAAATTAAAATAAATTACCAGAAGCCACACCAATGTAATATCCACATAAGCCTACCCAGCTTTAAATAAAAAGTAAAGAATAATTTGCCTAGAATAATCCAACCTTTTTCTGGTTGTCTAAGAACAATCCAACCTTTGGATTATCAGAAATAATCAAACCTTTAAGGGGTATTATCTTCTACCGAACCTAAATGGTTGGTTACCCAAACAACGGGTCATTTTTTTTTTCTTTTTCTTTTCAATTTATTGTATAAAAAAAGTAACTTATTTTCCATCTTTAAAATAAATATAAAAAATAAATAAATTACCCTCCCACCACCAACAACAGAACCACCCTCCCTCCGCCTATGTCATCACCAGTACCACCACCTTCACCACCTTCTAACACTAAAACAACCACCTTGCCGCCCTTCTTAACATCAAACAGACAAACACCACCTAACTAACATGAAAACCACCTCCTAATCACCGCCATAGCCACCACTCTCCCACCACCACTAGCAATTTCTCTCTCCTCCCAATCCACCATTAGCAATTTCTTGCTCCTCCCATCCACCAACAACCTCCTCTTGATCCCCTCATCCTCTACCAAGAAACCACAACAATCCAACACCATCCTCTACCCAGAAACCACCCTTCAAAACCCAATAACACACACAAAAACCACACCTCCGCCGTACAATTTTGTGCATAAGCGCCGCCACAGCCACCACCTCTGCCACAACCGCTGCTACACTCAACATCACAGCCCCTTTAAAGAAGAAAAAAGGGTGGCCTTTGTTCGCAGATCTACAATATAGTGCCCTTCTTCAACAACAACAACTTAATTCCCAATCCCATTTTCCTCAATCAAACCCTAATTGCCATTCTTGATCTGCTCATCAGATCCTTAATTAACCTGCCCATATTACCGACGGTTCATGTGGGGCATGAGGTACAACAGCAACAGGCTGCCGTGGGGTTGATGGTGGGGCAACGTATGTTCCAAGGGAGGGGAGGAGAGAGAAAGAAGCAGGATAAAGAAGAGAAAGAATGCCACAGGTGGTGTTGGCAATTTGTGCCATGGCTGGTAAAGGGTGGTGGTGTATGGTATAGGTGGTGCCATAGGTGATGGATGTGGCGGATTCATGGAGTAGGAGAGAGAAAGTGAAATAAGGGAGAAAGAGAAAATGAGGGTGTTGGGGTGTGTAGTGGAAAGGGAGAAGAGGGGTTTTTATTTATTAAATTAAATTATTTAAACTAAAAAATTAAATTAAAATTATTTTTAAATTAAAGATAAAAAGATCAAACCAACAAGGAAGTGACACGTGGATTGGCAAGTGGCTACCAAGGGTTTGATGGCTTACTGTGGTTGCTATGAGAAATGGGTATAAAAGGTTGGATTATTCCAGAATAATTAAAAGATGGGATTATTCCCGGAGGATAATCAGACAAAGGTTAGGTTATTATAGGCAAATTTTCTAAAAGGAAATACTCCCTCCAATTTTATGTGTTCTTTACATTAGGAATCAAGAAGTAAATTAAGAATATCAAATCTTAATGAGAGATATACAATTAGAATAATGAAGATTCCAATTTTTACATCAGATAGTCCCACTATTCAAAACATAAAAAAAAATGAAAAAAAAAAAAATGAAAACGATGAGAATAGGGACAAGGTAATTAATGTGGCGATTGGGAGGAAAGAACGATGATTAAATTTAAAATCATGCATGGGGAATGCATGGGAAAATAAAAATAGTGGAATTTTGTTTTACAAAATTGTCTGAAAAAGAGAAAAAAAGTAATAAATTTTGGCACATTCACCAAATATATAAAGGAAGATTGAAGGAAATATTTTAACCATATATGGAAATATTCCAAATGAAAAACTTTTTGAACCCTCCTTATTGGAAACTAAGAACAAAGGGAGTACAAAATTAGATCTTTGGCATTATGAGTCATCAATAACCGTTGGCAAGAAGTCGGGCAAATTCAAGCAATGAACAGTTGCCTAAAAATTTTTTTGCATTATTTCAGGAACTAGCACATAAGCATACAAAGACCTTAACTATTATTTCTTCTTCCTTCAATAACTCACAATGCCGAAACAAACTAAAATCTAGAGATGCTTGATATTATAATTTCAAGCTTGCTTAAGAAGAGGCAGGACACCCACAAATCTCCAATGTAAAAAGGCATCAGAATATGTTGAACAAAGATTTTAAATAATTAACTAAATAAATAAATCAATAAAAAAAATTAAAAAAAAAAAAAAAAAAAAAAAAAAAACAACAGAAGATACTACCTTCACATCTCTGTGTATATGACCATGAGCATGAAGATAAACAAGTGCTTTAAGAGTTTCACGAAGTAATGTAGCAATAATAGGTTCCTCAAAGCCTTCTGGATATGTAGACTTCATTATGTGAAGGCAAGATCCTCCCGCCATATATGGCATCACAACCCAGAGGCTGTGGCCTGCTGTAAATGAGCAATGAGCACGTAACACATTTGGATGATCAATCAAACTCATTGTATGGACCTCACGACGAATTCCATCCTGCATAAGATGAAGCACATGCACTCAGTAGTAAAATTAAAATTATGCCAGAATACCAGATTATATCAAGCAAAAAACAAAATCTTCATCCTATATATTTGGGCCTGGATAAGACATAAAAAATAAACATATTATAATACTTTCCACTAAGAAAAATACAGATATTATTTCTGTTGCATCACATAACATCAGAGGAGGTCAAAGCAGAATCAAAAACATCACATACCTCAATGCCTACAGAGTTCAAGAGCTCAATGACAGAACTCTGTTGACTCAAGTACATCATACGGTCAAAATATGCCAATACATGGAAGGACAAAGAATATCTTTTATTTATTGAGTGACACCTAACATGAAAGGCAACAATATAGGTCCATGATATTTCTCCAATCACCTAGTTGAGTAAATGATTCATTCTTGGAGACCACTGCCATCACGGTATTATATATTTCTGAGTTGTAAGGGGTTATCAAGTATTAGTAGATGGCCAACACAAATTACAAGGCTAATGCTTTCCCAAATACTGAAATTAACCAATATATGACCAATGCAAACAATTATATCAAGTATCATAAACCGCCATCTTTCATACAGCAATGAAATACAGTGGATTTTCACAATACTCAACCATTGCTAAGACCACATCTGCAGCAGTCATTCAATTCTATTGCAATATGGCCCTCTTTCCACCTCCATAAAATGTGTGGTTCTCTGATAATTAGGAAGGTTTGTTAGTGATTTTACTTATTTAACCAAAAGTAAACCATAAAAACCAAAAGTTAGCCATTAACAAGTACAAGGGCACGTTGGAGATAAACTCAAAAGTAGAGGGTCAATTTAGAACATGCCAAAAAATAAGTAAATAAAAAACATATAGAAAGTAAAATAATGAAAGGCCTTAATGTAGAATTTTTCATAAGGTGGCCATTACTTGAACCAATTTTTACTTCATTCATTTTGTCCTCCACTCAATGACATACAAGACTGCCTTGACGGGTACACTCCAGAACTCGAAGAAGTCTCTAATGTTTAGAAATTAGAATCCATGTATCTAAAAAGCCTCTTGGCATTCATCAATGTACATGGTATAAGACTACTAATCAGGTCATCTCCCATACAGACCACCATTGTAAATTTGTAACTCTATCGCCCTACTCATATTTATAGGGACTCCAAAATCTTTACAACTTTAAATAATGAAATAGAGAACACATACAATAGTAATCACATGCTCTAGAGAGAATACTTCCAATAGGCAATAAGTAAATGGAATGGTTGCAACAACATTCAAATAATAGTGATCACGTGCTCTAGAGAGAATACTTCCAAAAGAAGTATTTTACAATAATGAAAATGTAGGCAATAAGTAAATGGAGTGATTGCAACAACTAGATTCAAATAATATTTCGAAGTCATACAATAAGCGCAGAAATAATAAGGTAAGCACATACCAGGTCATTATTGCATCTCTCTAGGTCAAGAACCTTAATAGCAACTACCTCATTGAACGGAATACAAAGAGCCCTGTACACAGTAGCACTCACACCTTCCCCAACTTCCTCATACAACTTGTATTCCTTTGCATCAACGGGATATTTATTCTCTAGGACCTCCATTGTCCTTATAGTGCCATTCTGTTATCCTCTTCACTCTCAGATGCTGCAGACAGCATAGGGAAAAAAAAATGAACGCAAGAACCGAAGCAAATATAGACATCCTCCAGATCGACAGCATATTCCCACAACTCAGCAGCTTGTGGAAGGCATTGCTCACAAAAATAATAGCCTAGTAGAGACAAGTATTTTACCTATGAAGGAGCACCCACTAGTAGTAACACAAGTCCCAATTGCTGTAAGCTAAAATAGCTAGGCTTTTACAGAATCCACTACCTCTGGCAATACACAACAGAATCTTGATTCTCTTTGTTGTTACCTAATATCAGATACAGTGCTAAACTCCACTAAATCACGTCTGAAAAGAATGTCTAGAAGCATTAGTTGGGGATAAATATCACATTTTTGGATCCAAGTCCATTTTATTTCCGAAAATTGGCAGCAAATAGATCTAAAGATACCAAATAGGGACACATGCCAGTAGTAAGCCAGCAGAAAAAACACCAACAGGAATATTTTTGCACAAAGATACAGCAGTTTTATTAAACAATTATGTTCAAAGTTGTCTAATGATAGAACATAAGATATACCAGAAAACCACTATAAAACATCATCAGTTCACACTACAATTTTAAAGCATATACACCCTCCGTCCCTTGCACTTTGTTTAACAAAGAAGGAAGGAAAGAAAGGGGAGGGAAAGGGGAGGAAGGGGAGGGAAGAGAAAAGGAGGGAAAAGGTGAGCTCCATTTTCTCTCCAAATCTTTCCAACCTTGGGGGATTATGCTTATTAAAGAGGGAAGAAAAATGGATCCCTTCCTCCCCTTCACTTCCTTCCCCCAAAACTTTAGCCAAACAAGAAAAACTGTCCTCCTCCCAGTCTCTTCTCTGCTTTTCCCTTCATTTCCTTTTGTCCAAACAAAGTGTAAATATTAACTCCATATGCTAATTGAGAGTCAAAGTTTAAGTTTGACTTTGACCACACATTACATTAACCTATAAGAAGAAAATTAATTCGTCGTAGCGTGTAGTTTCATGATATCTATTATTTTTTAGAAAAAAGTTGCCCAAAATAATACAACATTTTTCTAGTTCTCCCACAATAATATTATCTTTTGATTTTTTCAAAAAAATCCAACCTATGATACCCATGTACTTGTAGCAACCCAGCAGGTCACCGACCCTTAGTTTCTAGTTGCCAATCTATGTGTCATGTTCTAATTTGTTTAAATTTTTTATTTAAATATGAAAATAATTTTATTTTATTTTTATAATTCTAATAATTACAATATAATAATAACCCTCCCCCTTCTTTCTCTCTCTTCCTCTCCCTAGTTCTTTCTGTATCTTCCTCTCCCTAGTTCTTTCTCTCTCTTCCCCACCCATGGCACCCCACCTCCGTAGCTTCCTTTCTTCCCCTTCTTCCTCTCTTCCCAAATGCCCCTTTGCTCCTTTCTCTCTCCTCCTCATCAATCCACCATGCCACTTCCTCTTTACCCAACCTTAATTTTAACAGTTGCCTTCTCATTTTCTCTCTCCTCCTCTTCTCTCTTTCTATTTTCGAGTTGGGTGGTTTCCAAGGGGGATTAATATGGTCTTTGGGGTGGTTAGGGTGGATTCCATGGGGCGATGGCGATGTTGGTGCTTGGATTTTTTTTGGGGAATCTCACATGGATTTGAGGGCGAAGGGGTAGGTGCCCAGATAGTGATGCAAAGGCGTTCAGTGGTGATTTCCATGTTGGGTTGTGAGGTCGAGATGGGTGGTTGGTGTAGAGAGGAGCAAAGGTGGTGATATGGCAGCTGGGTTCGGAGTTGGTGGTGGTGGTGGGGGAGTGGTGGCTATGGTAGCTGGGTTCGGAGTTGGCTTCAGTGGTGGCGTAGATGGTGGGTTGGTGATTTTGGTAGAGGTGGTGGGAGCAATTTTTTTTTAATTTCATTGTAGGGATGAAAAATAAGTTAATTATATTAATATGTAAATAAAAAGGAAAAGGGAAAAAAATAACATGTTTATGTAATCGGTCATTTAGATTTGTACGAGTATAAAACCCCTAAAGGTTGGATTATTCTAGAATAATTAAAGGGTGGGATTATTTTGGAAGATTCAGACAAAGATTGGATTATTCTTACTTATTATATTATTTAAGTAAACTATAGTTTTAGGTATTGTGCAAATGTAGGAATACTAGAATATTATTTACATACATGAATAATAGAACCCTATTCCGATTCCCAAATCGGGCATAGACTAGTTGCAAAATTTATAATGTGCTTCGATGCAACACGTGTAAGCTCATTAATACATTGTGCACAACAATTCATTGTGCACAATAATTAAATTCATTTTCGGAAACATGTAAGCTCAGTAATTTATTTTATGACCCATATCAATGTATCATGTTTGTCACATAAGATTTTACAAATCATTTATCTGTAACATACAAGTGTCTTCTCACATGCCTAATGATTTTTGCACCTTATATAAGCAGGCCCATCCCTGAGCAAGGGCAGGTGGGGCAGCTGCCTTGCCCAGGGAGAAAAGGTCCATTTTCATGGTTTCGTCCTGACATTAAAGAGTATAAACCAAAGCCTGAAACACATTGGCAACCAAAGTTGACTTAATTATCAAAGTAAGCTCAAATAAACTACGTTTAATTCTTATTTCATAGTTCGATCTTAACATTAAAGGGTTCTGCAACACATTAGCAACCACATTTGATTCAATTATCACATAAGGCTAGAAAAGTCACATAATTTTAGGAAGAAAAGGCATATTTGATTCAATCATCAATTAGGCTCATAATTTTATCTACTAACAACATAATCGCTGGTTATGATCTTTCATAATCATAGTACTTAGAACCAATAGTTCAGATTTCCGAACCCTAAACTTACTACACTGAAAATTAAATTAAAGTAAACCCTAGATTGTGATATTGATACGATGATTACAAAAGGAAACAACAACTTACCTCAGAAGCTACTTCAAAGGGGGATACAGGTATTAGAAGGCGCTTCAATGGAGAACATCATATGCTCTTCAATGGAGAATTGAGAGAGAGAAGAGGAGGTATAGCTACGTTCATCCGGGTTTTTTTTTCCCCCTTTTTGAGTTGTTGACATTTGACAATTAGAGCAATTCAATGGGTTGGACCGTTGGAGCTTTGAAGGTACCGATGTCAATTCGGGTTAACTATTCGGTTTCGGGTTGGATTTATCAATTTCGGGAAATAACGTGTTGGTTTATAACGAGTTCAATGATTAGCGGGTCGGTTCGGGTCAATTTTGAAAATTATTGAGTCGGCTTGGTTTGGTTTTTATATTGCATTTTCTATTTAAATTGGGTTCTAATTAGGTCAGGTTGTAATCGGCTCGAGTTATATGGGGGTTGATACCTCAACGTAATAGAGGCTTGTTAGGTAGGACTTCTTGTCCTGCACCATAGCAAATCCTTGCGGACTAGTGCCAAAGAGGACTATATGTAATAGTGGGTCATATTGACCTGGGTGTTACATTATATGTTGTTATATGAGTGATTGGTTATTGGCTCTAAATATAGCAAAATATATTTTTTATTCATGTAATTGACTAACTTATTTGTATAATTCATTAATTCTTCCTAGAGCTGTCAAAAATGACCCGACCCGAGAACCCGACATGAACCAGCAATGATCTAAACCAGACCTGTACCCGAACATGAACCAGCAATAATCTAAACCCGACACGAGAACCCGATATGAACCAGCAATGATCTAAACCAGACCTGTACCCGAACATGAACCAGCAATGATCTAAACCCGACATGAACCAGCAAGGATCTAAACCCGACCTGTACCCGAACAATGGGGTGAAACTAGTGACCTGTAACCCGACCTGAACTCGACCTGATGTTAATCGACAATTGATTTTGTAATACTCTGTATTTTTATATATATAAATTATTTATTTTATTTATTTTTATAAATCAAAATGATTCATTTCCTTTAAAAAGAAATTAATTATTTAAATATATTGTAAGTGTGTATAAAATAATATGAGTCATTAATTGAGGCAATAAAAGTGTTTTTGAATTAGGTCATTCTTATTTAAATAGTTGGATCAACTTGTTGGGAATTAAGAACACTTAAGAGCCTAACAAGTTGGCCCCAAAGGAAGAAGTTAAGGGGGAGTAGAATTTAATAATGACAATCTTGTAATTATGATTTTTTTTTTTGAAAGGGGAGTATAAATACTTCAAAACCCCAAGGTTTTTCACTCAAAAATCATAGTTGTCAGATTTCACAAAAAAAAAATCCCAAAAGTTTTCTCTTTATTTTCTCTCTCCTTTTTCTCTTTCTTTTTCCCCTCTTTTTCTCTCTCTCTCTCTCACGCCTCTCTCTCTCCCCTCACCATCGACAGCCATCAACGCCACCACTAGCCACCGGCAACCGGTGACCACCGCCCTCCTTCTCTCTCCTTTTTGCCTGGTTCGGTATTATTAAATAAAATTAAAAAAAAAAACTCTTTTCTCTCCCTAATTTAATTCTATTGTTTTGTTATTTTTAAAGCATAATTTCGATTATGTTTTGGTATTAATTTTGGGTATTTGATGTTGTTAAATTATTCATATAATTTTCAGATTTTTATTTAATCAAAAACCCTAATTTACAAACCCTAGAATTTGGGAATTTAATGTATATGGTTAGGGTTTGATTCTAGGTTGTTGTTATTGTTTAATTAATTATTTAAACATGTTTTTGATGAGTTTAAAGCCCTCAAATTAATGCTGGAATTTATTTATGCACACTATATTTTAATTATTGAGTTAGGGTTTGATTACCCATAAAAGGGAAAAAGGTTTTAATGATTTAAATATGATTTCCTAGTCTATTAGTGATGTTTTATATTAAATAAGTATGCTGGAATTTTATTTAAGTCATATAAACTAAGTCTTTTTGAAAGGATTTGAAGTACCCACTTAAAGAAAAGGTTTTATGGCTTTTATGTCATTAAATTGGGTTAATTAGTAAGGTTTAAAGAGTATTATAGTTGCTGGAAATTTGTGAGAATAGTGGATTAATTATAGTTATGTATTTTTATTTGTAGGAAGCTTTGAGCTAGGTGATTTCTAGCGAGTGTGGCCGAGTTTAGGCATTATTCAAGGTATGTATGTGCACAAGAATATTTGTGTATGCGTAGTATCATGCTAGGATTGTAAAGTATGATTTAAGTGATAAATTAGTAGCATGTTTGGTTGATTATATGCTTGGAATTGATGTTGGTTGAGCATAAATTATTATGCAAGTATGTGATTATGCTATTTGAAGCATGATACAAGTTGAATATGTATGAATCATGGAAGTATGTTTTATTTTGAAGTATCAAGAAGACATGTATTTAATAAGCAAGGCTTATATATGAATTAAAGAGCTAAACTTAGAATTATTGAGCATGATTCATTAATTTATTTCTCACCTATTTATTATTGGTGTTGAGTCAAGAATTTAATTTATTTATTTACTTGCTCATGTAAGTTGAGTTGGAGTCAAGGAAGTTAGTAGTGCATTTTATGCACCAAGGTAGTAATCGTGCAATTTTGTACACAAAACTAGGCAAGGAACCTTAATTAAAATAAATTGTATGTGCTCACTAATTAATTCAAGAATGAATTGGAAGTTTGTATTGAATGTTGTTGTGTTTATTCTTGATTGATTGGTTTGAGTCATCACATGTTAAATTGGTATATCACGTAAAGTGGAAGAGGATACGCACCAAAACTCTTAGAACATATATACCTTGAGTATGTACATATGGGCGGAGTTATGGGGTTTTATATTTAACCATAGCTTCTACAGGGGTACAGGACGCTGTACTTTCTTAATGCGCCGGAATTCTGTCACAAGGTGACATAGTAGGTGCCAATTGGGGTAGTTCCATGATTGGAAGCTCAATATTTAAATGGGCTATTTTCAAGGAAGGAAACCCGTTCGATGCCTAATCCCAAATTATTATTAATAATTAATATTGCTAGTTATGAGTCAAAGGTAAGTTGATTTGTGTTTGTATGGTGAGCATGTTTTAATTATTTTATTTAGATGATAGGAAATTCATGTTAGTGTGGTGCATATGTACTCAGCTTTGCTAATTCGTACTTTTGTGTTTGTGTTTGTGTTTGACTTTCCTTTGGATTGACCCTACTATGACCCATTTATATGGTGAGTAGAGGGTTGAAATAAAGAGAAAGTAACAGGTATTTGAAGCATGAAGAGCATGATAGGAAAGAGTGTAGAGAGTTATTTGTTATGTTTGTTAGTTTTGATATTTTTGAATTATTGGTTATTGTTTATAGACTAACAATATTGTGTTTATTTTTAATTAGTTTTTGAGAAGGGCCATGTTTAAATTGGTTCCAACTTGTGAATATTTTATTCTACTTTTGTTTTGAGGTTGTGAACTCAAGTTTTGCTTTGAAAGTTGGTTTTTGTTTTTAGACTTCCGTTGTGTGACTTTGAAAATTAGCCTTAGCCGTTATCGCGGTGACGGTAATATTTTGGTTATTTCCTAAAAAGAGTTATATATCGAGAAAATGAGTATTTTAAAATAAGGAAATTTCCAAGGTATTACAAAGTGGTATCTAGGAGGTTTGGTTGGATTTTAATTACCACTAAAGCCAAAAACGTTTTTTTTAGGTACCTATTGTTTCGGGGGTTTTTTAGTGTCCAGCGAGAGAGTTACAACACCAAAACTAACCTCCGGCCGCCTGTACCTGCAAAACAACGTATACTCTCGGAGGTGGGAGTTCCGCCTCCGACGATCAAGTTAGAATGTGTATGAGGAGTATAGTGCGGAATGTAAATGTGATCGGGCTCATCTTAGGAGAGGAGTGATCTTCCGGTTGTTTGAGACAGCCTCGGTATCTAAGTGTTTCACTCTCTGATTTGTGGATTGAATGTGTATTCAATATGAATCTCCCCTCAACTGATGTAAATGATCAGTATTTATAGAGTTTTGGGAGAGGTGCCTCTTAGGTTATTTAACCTAGTTTGATGGGCTTCCACCGTTTTACGGTTTCTAGGGTTATGAGCTTTAAGCCCGTTTTTTCCTTTGAGATGACACGGGTCATGCTCTAATTGGCCCATTGAGCGCTGAGCTTAAGGACACGTGTCGCATTAGCATAGGTCCATTTGTCAGGGGTATTTTTACCCCCAAACATTAGCCCATCGGAAGGAGTAATCTCTCTTTTAAGAGGGATTGTTCCTTTCAAATATGAGACCCCTTAAGCCTCTTTGGTTGGCATTTGTCTAGTTCAACGAAAAAGGGATTTGATTAACTTGGAAAATTTTGATACCTTGAACGGTATGACATTTTCAAAGTTAATCAAATCATAATAATTATTGCTGCTGAACTAGACAGATGTCGACTCTTATTGCTTTTAGCCCCACTATACTGATAGCCCCAGACCAGGCGGACTGTCGACCATCGAGTAGGGGGTAAGCGCTCAATATTATTCGGCCATTGGCCTCTTTAGGTTGTTCGTAATGGAATCAACACTTAGCTGCTAAGATTTTGGACTTAGCTTATGTCTGCTCATGTTTAGAGCAGACGATTTTAAATATAATCCGGCCATTGGCCTCATAGAGTTGTTCTAAAAAGAACAACCCTTAGCCGCTAAGTTTTTGACTTAGCTTATATCCTCAAATTTAGCCGACGGTATTGCTTTTGAGCAACAGCAGGCGACATCTGACCAAGATAGTAACTGGGTACCGCTGGTATTTAACAACCGGTAGTGTTGTTATCTTAGTCTTATTTGATCAATTCAAACGGCTGCGAACTTGCCTTTTTTTGACAGTCGGTAGGGCCATTTGTTTTAAGTTTATAGATCAATGTGCCACCCGAATGGGAGATGCTCTCTGCAACGAATTCACCCAAATGGGCGTCGCCGGACGCCTCCTCGTGTTAGAGCAGACGGATTGTTTAATTTAATAAGATCATCCGGCCATTGGCCTTGATTTGATCATTCCGGCCATAGGCCTCAATTTGATTATCCGGCCATTGGCCTTCTTTTGATCATTCCGGCCATAGGCCTCAATTTTATCATCCGGCCATAGGCCTCAATTTGATCATCTGGCCATTGGCCTTCTTTTAATCATTCTGTAGGGTTTCGTAGAGTCCGACTCTACGCGAAAGAGAAACCCGCCCAAGATCCGCACACTGATTAAAGCGACTAAGCATGCAATCACAAATTAAACAATAATTAAGAAGGAGAAGGAAAATACATTCTTACCCTTGGTGCGTGCTTCGCTTGAATCCCGAGCTCTTACTTCAAAACTCGAACCCCGCAAATGCGAAGGTCTCCGACGGCTCGTACCCACGAACCCGACCCGAATGATCCAAGTCCCGAAGTTTAGTCAAGACCCGACTAATAAAAACTAGAGTTTTACGAACTTAAGGTTTTCTCACTTTTTTTAAGGAGATGCCTTTTTAGTTCCACTCAAGTGTTCATCCTAAATCCCAAAACCTTAGTATTTATAAGGAAATGAACCTTGAATTCCCACTCTCAATCAATGTGGGAGATTTTCAATTTTCCCATTTTATTTTAATTAAAACAAAATTAAAATTGCAATTCAATCAATAAGTTACAAGTGGCATAAGGAGGATGAGAGATTAGGTGATAACCATTTCTAAGGGGGGGGGGGACCATAGCCTCAGTAGTACATAATTGAGTTTATGTAACACATTTTTGGTAACACTTTTTGAAATGCGAAATTATAGATTTATAAGTAACACTTTGGTAACACTTTTACATAGGTAACACTTAAAGTAACACTATTAACATAGGTAACACTACAAAGTAACACTTTTAAAATAAGTAACATTTAATGGTAACACTTATTTATTTATTTATTCAATTTCTCCACGGTTTTCTTTAATTAACCCGATTTTCATTCACTCTTAAAAAAAACAAAAAAGACTACAACCTCTTTTTTCATTCACTCTTCTTCTTCTTTCTCCTCTGTCAATTAAGCTGATGGTTCGAACTTTGAAGGAAGATAATCAAGGGAATCTACAACTTAACAATGGTGGTCGAACTACCTATCCTCTCCCCTTTTTCTCTCTCTTATCGAACTCTTCAATTTCTAGGGTTCTTCATTTTGAACACTAATTCTATCCCTAATTTGTCTCTTTGACAGTTTAGGGTTCCTCGCAGTTTGGAAAGTCTGTTCCGATCTACCGACGCACCGCTGCACCACTGAATCGCCGCAACGTTGCAGTAATGGTGGTCCGTGGTGGCGGCGGCAACGTAGATGCGGTAATGATGGTGCTTATAAAGGTTCGTTCTTTTTCTTCTGTTCTTTTTGGGATATTTGTAATTTTTACTTGGATTTTTAATTGTTGATAGATTTTGACGAATTTTATTGTTTGATGGTGAATTTGCGATTACTAATTGGAGTTGTAGTTTTACTTTGGAGTAACTAAAAATTCAAAGTAAAAGTTATACTTTAATTTGTGCTAAATTCAGTTTGATTTGCATTCCAAGCTAATCAGATTTAATAAGCTAATTAAAGAGCTGAAATGTCTTACTAGTTTGATTTTATTAACTATTAGCTCCCATTTTAATTTTGTTACTGGGTTTGATTAGAAATGCAATTCTGGCACTTTAAATCCTGTCACCTAACTAGAATGATTAGAAACTGCTCAAGCTGTAATATTTAGATTGAGAGGTACTTGTATTATATTTCTCGAATCGAACTAGATTGGGCACTATGATAAAATTGTATATGTTTTCTTGATAACCAACTTAGATTGGCATAATATTAAATTGAATTACTTGTGTGTCATATAGATATTATAGTTTGTCCATTATTTCCAGAATGAGAAGTAATTGTATGGACACCGTTTCCTCAAAGCTTAGGTAGGAGATTAGAGAGTGATGAAGCCATTAGGTTGGTGGTTGATGTTGGTGGGTTCATTGCGTTTAGCTTCTGTTTGGTTTGACTTCTTTGATATTTGGGTTCTTCGTCTTGCTGTTTTCTCACAGTTTGACAGTAAGCTTTTCTTTTCTTTTTGCTAATTACAGACTTTTAGTTTTAATGCGGTTTTTAATTTTTCTTCTTGATTTCCATGGGTTCTGTTTGATTAATTTTATAATTCTGTGATAGAAATGCAGATCGTTTTTAGAGCTAATCATTTTGGAGATCCGAACCCATTTATTTTTTTAATTTTCTACTGTGATGGACTAGAACTAGAATGTTTGAAGCGTTGAAGTTCATGGTGCTGATTGTTGGAATATTGTCACTACACTCATGGTAGTTACATTAGTTGATGTAAGCTATGTAAAACAATAATTGCAAGCTTGTTTTGCTTCACATTTTTATATGAAACTTTAGGATTAGTCCCGCTAGTAGGCTCACTAACTCTTAAGCTTCATGAATAATTTCTACATTATTCTATATATATGATTCATTCCGAAAGTTTTATGCTCTGATCCTCCACAATTCCCTAATAATGTCAATTGAAGGTGGATTTATCGTTAAAAGCATCCAGTTTATTAGGAAAGTATATTTCCTTGCAGAGAACGAAAGTGGCATTTGATGCCAAATCATTATCTTGTCATAGCCCCTTAGATCAGAAGTGATTGCATATGTTGCCGAGTTCTCTTGATAGATATTTCATGTTTTTAGGCTCTAACGTAGAAAATGAGATGATTGGCTTATGTGCTCCTCTGTGCATAAATAGTTGAGATGATCCTTCTCACAAGAAATTGGAACTAGTCTTCTGAACTTATTTATAAGATTACTAGATATTTGTGGGAATCACCCTACCCTTTTTCTTAATTATACATCATACAAATTGATGTACGCTTTTCTAAATAGCCAATGTTGTTAAATGGGGAACTTTTTATTTTTATTAAAAATTTAAACACTTATGCTACTATGGAATGTTAAAACAAGTTTCTATCATCAGTTGGTGATGATTTCAATGCTCTTAATTTTTCAGATGTCAATTTTATTGCAATTTAAGACTTCTTAGGAGCAGCTACAACAGCCACAACTTCCTGCTAGTTGTAGTGATGACTTTGTTGTTAACAACCACAACTCTTCTTCCTACCCGGTAGGAATGGTGAGGTAAGCCCATTTAATACTGCTATGGTAGGTGTTGCTACTGCCATTTTTCTCATTTTTAACTTGAATTTACTGTTGATTGACCTAGTCACTCCTCATTAACCTAGTAACTCAGGCTACGTGATTGGTTTTTCTAAAAGAGTATATCTAATATCAAGAATTGCTAATTCTGTCCACATCAATATAAAGTTCTTCAAGACCTGGTCGTTCCTTCAAGAAATTGAAATAATGAAAGGCAAGAGAGAATTGACAATCTGCTAGTCATGGATCAATACTCTTATGTTTATTTTCTTTTACTGTCTTTCAATAATGTAGGAGTAGTGGACTTGGATTGTTTTAGATGAGATACAACATGCTATAAACCACTTTTATTTCATGTGATAGATTAGCCTCAATGTCTTCCTTTTATTTTAATAAAGCAAGAATATTGACAAATGTTAGTTTCTATTTTTGCAGTCTTGTTACTACTGTCTGCTGATGTCACTGCTCTTACTGATGCCTACTGCTAGTACTACTGTCTACTGGCCTGGTACTACTGTATGCTGTTATTGTTACCTGTTGCTATCTGTTGTTACTACGTTTACTAATGCCTACTGCTGTTTGCTGGCCTGTAGGTGCTGCTATTTGCGCGCTGTTACTACTAGCTGCTGCAATTGCTGCTGTCTCTTTGCTACTGTGCTGACTTATGTTGCCTTTAGAGACGAAGTTGATTTCCTTTTTGTTTTGATTACTAGATTGTTTAGCCAAACAAACAAATCGGTGTTTATGGATTATTTTTTAAAAAACAATTATGAAATTGTATCAATTCAAATTATGGTCTATCGTATATTTTAGTTTCATATTCTTGGTTGTTGTACATGTTAATATTATTTTTATATTTAAAAAAATAAAAAATGTTGCATATTTTAAATAATCATAGTAGTACTTGTAATAATAATATGTTACTTATTAATTAATAATGTGTTACATTAGTTTATAAAAAGTGATACATAATGTCAAACAAAGTGTTATTATATGTCAAAAGATAATTGAAAAATGTTACCTAACAATGAATAAGGTGATACATTAGTTTGGAAAAGTGATACACAATGTCAGATAAAGTGTTACTATATGATGAAAAAATGATACTAAAAGGTAAGTAAGTGTTACATAAGAAATAATAAGTAACACTTTAAAAATGATACTAATAATATAAAAACTGTTACATAAGAAGGTTCATAGTAACACTTTTAAAAGTGTTACCATATGTTACCCAAAGTGTTGCATAAGATCTTAGATAACATGGGCGGATGTATCACTCACTAAAGTGTTACCTATTGTTTATAATAACACTTTTACCATTTTATGTAACACTTTTTGGGTGTTACTTAAGGTTAGTTATGTACTAGTGCTTGCTCCCCAAGGCAAAGCTCATTCCCTTGGTCCCCACGAGCAAACCGCCTCTCCCCATCCAAGTGGCTGGCTGGTAGCCTGCCTTTGCTGCCAAGGCTGCCAACTGGCGCCTAGCACCAAGGCTGGGCAGCCTGGCCAGCCAACCAGCACACACGTACAGCCAGCCAGCCAGTGCATGCGTGCTGCTAGCGAGCCAGGCATGTTGGGCGCTGCTGCTAGGCGAGACAATGTGAGCTGCTTGGTGCGTCAATGCTGGGCACTGCTATGCGAAGCACATGCATAGCCCAGCACGCTGCTGGCTGGTGCATGGTGTTGTGTGATGCTATGCGAGGCACACGCACACACACGCATAGCCTAACACGTTGCTGGCTGGTGCGTGATGCTGTGCGATGTTATGCTAGCAATGCGCTAGCACCTAGCATGCTAGCAAGGCCTAGCCTTGTGATGCTTGCTTGGCTAGCTGTGCGCCAGCGCCTAGCATGCTAGCAAGGCCTAGCCTTGCGATGGCTGGGCGCATGGCACGCTAGCACACACGCAAGGCTGCGATGCTTGTGGTGGCTAGCTATCATGCATGGGCCTAGCACGCCTAGCATGCTAGGCTGGCGACTAGCATTGCGATGCACATGCTAGCATGAGATAGCCTAGCCTTCGCATGGCTAGGCCAATGCAAGGCTACGACCTAACTCAAACTTGTAACTTGATTGATTTCATGTCTCGTCGAATTCTAAATTCAACTCGACTTGCGACGCTCGGTCTCGACGCTCTAAGCTCGATATCCGACGTCTTTGTTTGTAAAACTCTGACGACTCATCAAATCCTTCGGATTGATTTGTCGTTTCAGATCGGTTGTTCGATTGGGTTCGACCCGAAGGGTTCAGTCAAGATTAAGCTGTAATATTAATTGTACATTAATATTACTAATCGGAAGCGGCCTCCACCTAGGCATTCCGATCACTTGACCTTACTGAAGAATTAGCTTTCGAATAATTCTAAACCCTCTACCAGAATAATACACTTGTTGGAAGGACACCATTCCTTTCAATCTCCCACTTGTCCTTCCGGACAAGTGTGCAATTTGTGTATAGCCCTTTTCCTATGTCGCTTAATGTCTCTTCATGAACTATAAGGTAAGATCCTTCGTCATCCTTATTACGTCCAGAAGTGTTTCTCAATTCCAGAGTTTGACTGTCAATAAACAGATGATTTCTAAAATCCATCTGAACACGGCCATGCATTTTCACAGTCTCGCTCATCGAGAGGCCTTGTAAACAACAAAGACATGTTCCCTATTGTTAATAGGGGACATTCCAAGTCTTGTACTGTAAGCTTCCCTTACTAAGAGGACCTAGTCGTCTGAGTGTTGCCATTATAATCCCCATTTATGGCAGATGTTTGACAACATCAAAACGACTAGTACTCAAACAAGAGAACTTGCAATACTCATGGTCGAGGAAAAAGGTTCTGATAGCTATAATGAGAAATATACTTATGACGATTTGATATCTCTTAAAGTATTCTCATAGGTCTATCCGGTATAGTTCAAAACTAGTACCTGTGCAAATGATTTATGACTATTAAGTCCTTATAGCACAAGAAACGGTGTTATAAATCATACTACACACAAATCTCAAGTGGTCATTAATCGTCCATCGTTTAAATGACCTCGATTAAGGAAAATTTTCGATTAAAATATTCAAAGTTCACTTAACAGGTGTTTCTTTATCCAAGACATGGTCTTGATACCCTGTTTTGAATATTCTCAAAAATCGAATGGACTCATTATTTAATTCTAAACCACAATTAAATAGATATGGAGTAATCATAAATTTGCAGAAAAATTAATTGCTCCAAAATTGAATGGTTCAACATAGTGTTTTACATTAAGACATCGAGTTTAATTAAAACATCTATACAGGGAAATCAAAGCCAATCTCCAATATTGATTCCCATTACCTCAACGTGCTTGTTGTGCTTCACTTGAGACAAAGGTTTAGTAAGAGGATTAGCTACATTGTTGTCCGTTCCAATCTTACAAATTTTGATTTCACCTTCGGATTTCCATTCTCTTATCATGTGAAATCGCCGCTTGACATGTTTGACCTTCCGGTGTTCCCTTGGCTCCCTGGCCTGAGCAATAGCTCCATTGTTATCACAATAGAGGTCTATTGGACCCTTAATTAAGGGTTCAACACCAAGTTCACCAATGAACTTATGAATCTAAACTGCCTCCTTAGCTGCTTCCGAAGCTACCAAGTATTCGGCTTCAGTTGTAGAATCTGTAGTGGTGCTTACTTAGCACTCTTCCAACTAAACGCTCTTGCATTAAGGCAGAATATGTACCCCGACTGCGACTTGGAGTCGTCTTTGTCAGTTTGGAAGCTTGCGTCAGTATAACCTTCAACAACCAACTCATTAAAGCCACCATAGACCATGAATTTATCCTTGTTTCTTTTCAGGTACTTTAGGATATTCTTGGCCGTAGTCCAATGCGCCTCTCCTGGGTCTGATTGGTATCGGCTCGTAGCACTCAAGGCATGCGATAGCCTAGTACATATCATGACATACATGACCGATCCAATAAGCGAAGCATATGGAATATGACTCATTCTCTCTCGCTCATCAGGTGTCTGTGGACACTGTTTCTTGCTGGGAGTTATGCCATGGGACATGGGTAGGTGCCCTCTCTTGGCTCCTTCTATGTTGAATCGTGCCAGTACCTTATCTATATAAGTACTTTGGCTCAATCCAATCATCCTCTTAGATCTATCCCTATAGATCTTGATGCCCAATATATACTGTGCCTCTCCCAAGTCCTTCATTGAAAAACACTTTCCCAGCTAGCCCTTTACGGACTCTAACAGTTTAGTGTTGTTTCCAATGAGTAATATGTCATCGACATATAAGACTAGGAATGCAACGTCACTCCCACTGACCTTCTTGTAGACACAAGATTCATCTGGATTCTTGATAAAACCAAACTTGCTAATGGCTTCATCGAATCGCAGATTCCAACTTTTGCTTTCTTGCTTTAGTCCATAAATGGACTTCTTAAGCTTGCATACCATCCCAGCATTGCTTGGATCAACAAAACCTTCCGGCTGTGTCATATACACAGTTTCTTCCAACATCCCATTAAGGAAGGCGGTTTTGACATCCATTTGCCATATTTCGTAATTGTAATATGCAGCAATCGCTAGGATGATCCGGACGGACTTAAGCATTGCAACTGGTGAAAAGGTTTCATCATAATCAACTCCATGAATTTGCCTGTAACCTTTTGCCACCAGTCTAGCTTTGTATATAGATACATTTCCATCTTTGTTTGTTTTTAATTTGAAAATCCATTTGCAACTGATAGGTGTGTAACCTTCGGGCAAATTAACCAAGTCCTAGACTTGATTTTCAAACATGGTGTCCATCTCGGATTTCATGGCTTCTTGCCATTTAGCAGAGTCGGGGCTCGTCATAGCTTGTTTGTATGTCGCTAGCTCATCTCCATCCATAACTAGGATGTCTTGAACTTCGGTTAAGACAATACCAAGTTATTTGTCTGGTTGAGATCTTGGCCGTTGCGACCTACGCAGGGTAATAGGTTGAGCATTTGCATTGTCGGTTTGACTCTGACCAATGTCAACAGCTGCTTCTAAAGCACTTTGATTGTCAATTTTGTCATGTTGACTTTGTTGCTTTACCTCTCGAACTTCGTCGAGTTCGATTTTCCTCCCACTTGTCATTTTGGAAAGGTGTTCCTTCTCCAAAAAGACACCATCACGAGCAACAAACACTTTGTTCTCAGATTTATTGTAGAAGTAATACTCTTTGGTTTCTTTTGGGTAGCCCACAAAGAAACACTTATCCGATTTTGGGTGAAATTTGTCAGAAATTAATCTCTTGACATATGCTTCGCAACCCCAAATCTTAAGAAAAGACAACCTTGGAGGTTTCTTCGTCCATAATTCATATGGAGTCTTTTCGACAGCTTTTGACGGAGCACAGTTTAGTGTTAGTGCCGTAGTTAGAAGTGCGTGTCCCCAGAAAGAGATAGGAAATTCACTAAGACCCATCATTGATCGAACCATGTCTAACAAGGTTTGATTCTTTCGTTTGGATACTCCGTTCCATTGTGGAGTTCCGGGAGGTGTCAACTCTGAAAGAATACCATTTTATTTTAAGTGATCGTCGAATTCATGGCTCAAATACTCTCCACCTCGATCCAATCGAAGTGCTTTTATTTTCTTGCCAAGTTAATTTTCAACTTCTCTATGAAATTCTTTGAATTTCTCAAAAGATTCAGATTTGTTCAACATAAGGTAGATATAACCATATCTACTATAGTCGTCGGTGAAGGTAATGAAATATCGATAACCTTGCCTTGCAGGTGTACTTAGTGGTCCACGTACATCCGTATGTATTAGACCCAATAAGTCACTTGCCCTCTCTCCCAACTTGGAGAATGGCTTTATCATCTTGCCTAATAGACATCCTTTGCAATTTTCAAACGACTCCAAGTCGAATGAGTCAAGAACACCTTCTTGAAGAAGTTTCTTGATGCGTTTGACGTTAATATGGCCAAGACGACAATGCCACGGGTAGGTTTATTTTGACTCGATGGTCTTAGTCCTTTTGGAGATATCATTAATGTTATAAACTTGTTTGTCTAGAGAAAGCACATAAAGACCATTTTCTGAATATGCCTTACCATATAAAACATTATCGAAATAAAATGAACAACTATTGTTCTTAATTTGAAATTCAAAACCTTTGGCATCCAACGCCAAAATTGAAATAATGTTTTTAGTAACTCTAGGAACATGATAGCAATTGTCAAGTTCTAAAACAAGCCGAGAGGGCAAAGACAAACTGAGAGTTCCAACGGATACGACAGACATCCTTGCTCCATTGCCGACTCGAAGCTCGACCTCTCCCTTCTCTAGCCTCCTATTTATCCTTAGTCCCTAAGCATTGGAACAAAGGTGTGAGCCACATCCGGTATCTAATACCCATGATGTTTTGCTAGCGAAGTTTAAGTATATAACAAAAATACCTGATGAAGAAGCAACGGTCTCATTCTTCTTATCTTCCTTGAATGTGAGGCAATCGCGCTTCCAATGTCCCTTCTTCTTGCAATAGAAATATTCGGAATCGGATTTAGAAGAGGCTACCTTCTTGTCCTTGCCAATCTTAGCAACACTTGACTTAGGCAGTAAGTTCTTCTTCTTTTTCCCTTTAAAGCTTCTCTTCTTGCCCGAGCGCTTAAATGGCTTGCCCTTTCTCACCATGAGCATGTCATGCTTTCCCTCATCTTTGAGGGTTTACTCGGCCTGCTTCAACATACCATAAAGCTCGGTGAGAGTTTTCTCCATGCTGTGCATATTATAGTTCATCTTGAACTGATTATAGCCTTTGTGCAGCGAGTGGAGAATGATGTCAATTGCCATCTCGGTCGACTACCCAGCATCGAGCCTTTCCATGTTCTCAAATAATCAAATCATTTTAAGAACATGCAGGCTGACTGGCTCTCCTTTCTTGAGCTTGCTCTCAAGGATCTGCCTTTGGGTTTCGAACCTTTTAGTTCGGGCCTGCTCTTGAAACATACTCTGAAGTTCAGAAATGATCTCAAAAGCCATCTCCTTTTCAAAGAAAGTCTTTTGAAGGTCTGGAGACATAGTGGCCAACATGATGCACTTGACATCCCGATTGGCACTTTGTCATCGGTTAAGGGCAGCCTGGGTGACCTCCTCATTGGGAGTGTCGGGCATTTCCTCATCAAGGACGTATTCCTTTTGTTCTTGCATGAGAACAATACGCAAATTCCTTTGCCAATCAAGAAAAGTTGGCCCACTCAACTTCTCCTTGCCGAGAATCGAGCGTAATGAAAATTGGTTGTTTGAGTTGCAGACATGTTTCTACAATTGAAAGAATTTTAAATGAAAAACCATTCATAAACCAATAAGTTTGAAATTTATAGCGTTCATGCAAATTTTCAATCTTATTGAGCATTTATCCACGCATTAACAATAGTCCTGTTTAGGCGAGAATAAAATGATTCCAAGATCCCAAAAATCAAAAAATGTTTAACCATGCTTTGGCTTGTCTTAACACTCAATATTTTAGGGTAAGCAATCCAATTGCTAATAACTCTAAGCTACTCTTGGTTCGATAAAACGTCGCATCTAATGCTTCCTTGACATTTTATCTCCATTGCCACGACATCTAAGGACTCCTTACCGATATCGTTGAGCTTAACCAAGACAACTTGTATACCTAATATACCTTACGTTCCTAGGGAAGTAGTGATGCCTCACTTTGGCGTAGCCCATCACATACGCGCATTAGTTCGGTAAGTGTTGTTCTTGGAATGGAATATTTTAGCTTAATATTTTAGGGACCTAGGGTTTCTATGTTGGTTAATTTAAGTGAACTCAATTAATCATAGCAACATTTGAAATCCTAAACATGCACCTAACATATCATTCACATATATACAAAAAAATTATATATATATAGAAAACATGAAATAAGATGCATTTGGCAACTAGCATGACCCCTTGAAATCTTCAAATCTTCAAGAGTCTTCATCTTGGCTCGTCTTCATAGAAACTCCGTCTTGAGACATTTTCGCCAAAATAAAATTACTAGTTACTACGACTAGGATTAATCTAAATATTAAGGTACAAAAATACGCAACGGTACGCAAACCGTATTTAGATTTACAAAAATACATAACGGATCGCAGTCCGTATTTACTATTTTAATCGGGCCCCACTAGTTGCCATTTTCACGAAACCTGTGAAACAATATATCTTCCATTCATCCATTAACTATATGTGAATGGCCCATGCATTTTACAACGAAAAACAAGTAACAATGCATAACGCACGTGAACTAGTAACTAACTTAGGCGGTTAATCCAATTAACGCGCCTAATTAAAACTAGTCAAAGTTGTTTAACATTTTATGTGATTAAGACGCAATTATTTCATGCAATTAACGAAGTTCCCACTAAATTCCACATCCAACTTAATTAATCTAATTAATTAAGCTGGTTAACCCAAATTTTGTCAAAATCAAAATTTTGCTAAGGCCGGATAAACCGAGGCTTAGCCTCGTTAAAATAATTAAATAAAATTAAAGCGGAAAAATTTTGCAAAAATCGATAGCCCAATTCAAGCAAGAAATCGACCCACCCAAAAATCGTGGGATGCGCACCATGGCTGCCTAGCAGCACTTGGGAGATACGGCTGCCTGTGCTAGGTGCTGGCATGCACCAGCAATGCATGCCACGCTTGCTAGCACCAGCACCTTGTTGCGCATGCTACGCATGCTGGCTGCTTGCTGGTGCTGGCAGGCGAGTGGCTGGCTTGCTGGGGCTTGCTGCCTCGCTGCCCAGCAGCACGCACAAGCATGGCAAGCAGCCATCCGCCACGCACCACACACATAGCAGCACACACACGAGCTCAGCCACACAGTAACAACAACATTTTGAGGTGGAGCACCCTTGTGCGCACCTAAGGTAGCCACATGTGGGCTGAGTGAGCAGCCCGGCTAGCCTTGGTGGCGCTTGGGTGTTTTTCCTCGATTTGCGTGCTTTTTCTCTGGATTTTAATTCTTTTATTCGTGTGACATAAAATTAATTCTAAATTTATTCTAGAATCAATTTAGGCCAAAAATGAAATTAAAACAAGTCCAACTTAATTAAATTCAATTTTTAATGGTGCACAAGCCTAAATTATTCAAGAACCATTCTTAAAACAATTTAGGTATTTCTTTATGCTACAAAAATTGAAGGGCTACGATATAATTAATTCAATCAAATGTAAATTAATAATGAGATTTGACAAAATTAAAGGGGTTGGAAAATTAAACCCTTTCATCCAATGGAAAAATTTCCCAACAATAACTTGTGTAAAATTGAAAAAATACATCTTCAAATATGAAGATTAATCAAAATTCAATCACAAGTTTTGAACTTTAAGGACTTTAATCAACATAAAAATGATTAAATCCAAAAATTAGTTCAACATGGAATTTAGCAATCAACGTTCCAACCAAATAAACAATTAAAGATTGGATCTTTGAAATATTAGGGGCTTTAAAATTGCAAGTTCACCATAAACATTCACACTTGAAGCAATTTATTTGCAACAATGTGAAAAATTTAAGTTTATGTGAAAAATGAACACACCAAATTAAGCACCAATTATGACTTCATAAACATGCTTAATGAGGTTTATAATTGCAGTAGATTAGGGATGCAACCATACATTTATTCTACCTTCAACACGCAATAATTAATCAAGGTAAAAAAATTTAAAATTTTTCGTCAAAAACGAAAAAAAAACCTCAAAAAACATAGTTCTGAGTGAATTTTGGCTTCTGGACAACCCTATAAGGATTAAAAACGATTTAGAACATCGATTCCACCCAAAAATCACTATTTTTGAGTCGAAATCTGGGTTCGTCAGCCAAAATTAGAAAAATACGAGATTAAAAAACCAATTAAAACGAGCTTCTAATCTAATTAGAAAGCACAACCAGAAATTTAAATCCATTTTAAATCACCTTAATTAATTATTAGTCACAATAATTAAAGTGAGCGTGGCTCCGATTATTGGATTTTGTAGAGTCCGACTCTACGTGGAAGAGAAACCCGCCCAAGACCCGCACACTAATTAAAGCGACTAAGCATGCAATCACAAATTAAACAACAATTAAGAGGGAGAAGGAAAAGACATTCTTACCCTTAGCGCGTGCTTCGCTCGAATCCCGAGCTCTTACTTCAAAACTCGAACCCCGCAAATGCGAAGGTCTCCAACGGCTCGTACCCACGAACCTGACCCGAACGATCTAAGTCACGAAGGTTAGTTGGGACCCGACCAATAAAAACTAGAGTTTTAAGAACTTAAGGTTTTCTCACTTTTCTAAGGAGATTCCTTTTTAGTTCCACTCAAGTGTTCTTCCCAAATCCCAAAACCTTGGTATTTATAGGGAAATGAACCTTGAATTCTCACTCTCAATCAATGTGGGAGATTTGCAATTTTCCCATTTTATTTTAATTAAAACAAAATTAAAACAAGTGGCATAAGGAGGATGAGAGAGTAGGTGAGGATCATTTCCAGGGTGGGGGGGGGGGACCATAGCCTTGCTCCCCAAGGCAAAGCTGACTCCCTCGGTCCCCACAAGCAAATCGCCTCTCCCCATCTAAGTGGCTGGTTGGCAACCTGCCTTGGCTGGCAAGGCTACCAACTGGCGCCTAGCACCAAGGCTGGGCAGCCTGGCCAGCCAACCAGCACACACGCATAGCCAGCCGTAAGCATACGCAGCCAGTCAGTGCATGCGTGCTGCTAGCGAGCCACGCATGCTGGGCGCTTCTGCTAGGCGAGGCAATGCGAGCTGCTTGGTGCGTCAATGCTGGGCGCTACTATGCAAAGCACACGCACACACACGCACAGCCCAGCACGTTGCTGGCTAGTGCGTGGTGCTGTGCGATGATATGCTTGCAATACGCTAGCGCCTAGCATGCTAGCAAGGCCTAACCTTACGATGCTTGCTTGGCTAGCTGTGCGCCAGCGCCTAGCATGCTAGCAAGGCCTAGCCTTGAAATGGTTGGGCGCATGGCACACTAGCACACACGCAAGGCTGCGATGCTTGCGGTGGCTAGCTATCATGCATGGGCCTAGCACGCCTAGCATGCTAGGCTTGCGACTAGCATTGCGATGCACATGCTAGCTCAAGATAGCCTAGCCCTCGCATGGCTAGGCCAATGCGAGGCTACGGCCTAACTCGAACTTGTAACTTGATTAATTTCATGTCTCTTCGAATTCTAAATTCAACTCGACTTGCGACGCTCGGTCTCGACGCTCTAAGCTCGATATTCGACGTCTTTGTTCGTAAAACTCTGACGACTCATCAAATCCTTTGGATTGATTCGTCAATTCGGGTCGGTTATTCGATTGGGTTCGACCCGAAGGGTTCAGTCAAGATTAAGCTGTAATATTAATTGTACATTAATATTACTAATCGGAAGCGGCCTCCTTCTAGGAATTCCGATCACTTGACCTTACTGAAGAATTAGCTTTCTAATAATTCTGAACCCTCTACCAGAATAATACACTTGTTGGAAGGACACCATTCCTTCCACATTTCGGCCATTGGCCTCAATTTGATCATCCGGCCATTGGCCTTCTTTTGATCATTCCGTCTATATGCCTCAATTTGATCATCTGGCCATTGGCTTTCTTTTGATCATTCCGGCCATAGGCCTCAATTTTGTTGTTCTAAAAGAAACAGCACATCCGCTAAGTTGTTTAGACTTAGCGTATATCTACTCATGCTAGAGCAGATGGTTGATTTAAATTTTGCCGCCTGCACATTGCACAGGCGGTGGTTCTACTTAAGCCAGTTCAATATACTTTTAGACCTTTTTCGGTCGGTATGCTGTCCTTAAGGGAGACTTAAGCCAATATTAAATGTTTAAAAAATCAAGTAGGATGCGGTATTGAAAAGCAATCAATAATAATAAGGAAGCACACAATACTCATACTGAGTTATTAGAATGGTACCTTCCGATGGAGGATTTTTGTCAATATGCTGGATGATATTGAGATGCCTCCGGCTTAATTCATAATACCAAGCTCTTCAAATGGTGACAGGCGGCCATGAGACGCCGAGAAACTGAGCTCGAGAAACGAATTTGCTCTCGGCTTATACAGGTGGCTCTCTATTGAGATGCCTCCTGCCTTGAATAATACTCATGCTAACCGAACTACACCAGGCGGTTTATTCTACCATGCCGCTTGGTTTAATTTCAGATTCAATTTCAAGCGCCAGGGGGTTGTCAACCCATATACAAGCAGTAAGACTCCAAGCCACATACACTCGGAAAGAAAACAAGAATTGTTGAGGTACCTAGGCGGCACCATCTCTAGACCTTTTCCTTGAAGATGCTTTGGAAATGAAAAAAAGTTGGCTAGCTGAATTAGCAGGCGAAAGTCAATCAGTTTGCTTGTTAGGTACCCAGGCGTTTCCTTGAAGCCTTGCTTGATGATACCCCAGACACTGTTGTAGTTTAAAATCAAGGGAGCTTGCCGAAGTACACCCAGGAACGATGATGGCACAAATGGTTGATTCAGGCGGCAAGGCCTTAACCCAATTCGGCTAGGCTTCAACCCATATATATACAACCGGCTTTAATGAAGCATGGTCATGACGTCGTAGAGTATGCAACCACAGGCGGTTGCAAGGGTGCAACACCTGCGACACTCATCCGGTTTTTCAATGGCTTAGTTTGATATATACAACCCTTTTTTTTTGAATCATAATAATGATGAACAACACTTGTTACAATCACAAGGCTTGTTACAATCATGAGACTTTTCTTGATAGCTTTGCACCATAGCCGGTTTCAATGGTGTACCAAAAGTATCACCCAACCGGATAACTCATGGCTCAAACCACATACATACAGGCGGCTTAGCAAGGATGTACCCATAACCGGAGTGGATGGCGTAATGCATACATGCACCATTCATCCGGAAATCTCAAGGTTCATCTCGCATTTATACAGTCGGTCCTTTTTTTTTTAAATGGTTTGATCAATGATTTAAATAATCACAATAATGACCAACCATTTTCTAAATAATGATTTGATCAACGATTTGATCAATGATTAAAATAATCATAATAATGATCAATCATCATTTTTTCTTTTTTTTTTTTTGATAAATCATTATTTTAATCAAATCATTATATTTTAATAATAATAATGATTCTCATGATTATGCTAACACTTGCTCACTGAATGCTTGTTGAGAATTATGATCACGAGACTTCGCTCATGCATATACAACCGTGTATTCATGGCTTCACTCATGTACGTACACCGGCTGACCCCCTTGCTAACCACCACAAAGAAGACCGTCTCTAATGGATGATAATGCTAGTTGCACGTTGCTTAACCCGTTTATACACACAGCCGACGATAATGCCGGTTGTGTTGCATAGAGCTGCCGGTGCTTGGTGATTAAAGGTTTGCCGGATTCTCGATGAGTAACATGCTAGACGCAAAGCTTAAACACTCACAGCCGGCTTCCATGGTTTTGCTTGAGTCTCAGCCATCCGGACTAGTCGTGGCTATTTCGCATATATGCAGCCGGTTTAGGACCTTTGTCGGACGCTTTCATTGGCTGGAGGCATCAAAGAACTCAAGTACCTACAGCCGGCTTCAATGAAAGCCATACCGGCTGTGCTTGCGGGGTTAAGAAGCTTTTTAAACTCAACTAGAAGCTCCCTCTATAATGTCGCTTGGTACAATCACAACCGGCTTGATAGCTTCACACCACAACCGACCTTGGCGTTGAAGTCATGGGAATTCGACTAACAGCCGGTTGAGGGCTGCCTTCCCCATGCTGGATTGGAGAAGCTCTTTCTTTCTTTCTTTCTTTTTTTTTTTTTTTTTTTTTTTTTTTTTTTTTTTTTTTAACTGGTGGAAAAGAGTGAAGGCTACCTCTATGATGCCGCTTGTGAGTTAGCCGATGGCTTTTGAAACTTGGCACTCACATAGCCGGATGCTTGGTTATTGGTTTGTCGATGATTAATATGCTTAACGCATAGCTTAACTACTCACAACCGGCTTTAATGGCTGCTTCTCCCATGCCTCTGATTATCGTGCATAGGTGAGTAAAGAAGGCGGACGAAGCACACGCATTCCATTCGGACTGCCCATGGCCTAGCTCGCATATATACAGCCGGTGCTAACGCCGGTTGTAAGGTTTGGGCTGGGATAGGGCCAATAGACGCCTGGCCAGATGCTGGGTGGCTGCGGCTGTGCTATCAAACACCATACTAACGCACTTCACAGCCGGTTTAATGCTAGCTGTTTAAACATAACCAACCGGCTGCTCGCTAAATCTTGCTGGCTTTTTCATGCGGTTGTTGCTGCCTGCTAGCTTGAGGTACGACATTTAGGTGCCGCCTGCTCAAGCATAGGCACCCATGCTCAGCCTCATACTCACGACCGGGTTCAATGGCCGCTTGTATGCATGGAAATGGAGGCCTGCTGGTTGCATACTCTTAAATCGAGCTCATTGTATCATAATGCCGGTTGAGTGCCTGAATTTGGGTTTATAAGGCGGTTGTCGGCTGTACCCATTGAGGGTCATTCCAGTTGCATGTAACTTCTCATATATATATAACCGGGTGTGGCTATAGCCGGCCATGGCGGTATCAAACATGCCTCCACAACCGGTTTCAACGGTGCTGCACATGCACCACCCATCCGGATAGTGCATGGCTCAGATCGCACACACACAATCGGATGTTGCCTGGCCGGATGCTGGAGGTTGGCCATCTGTCCTCGTGGCGCTAAATTGGCATGCTCACCTTAAGATAATGCCGGCTGTACCATTGACTCGCTTAGATGCTCTTAGCGCTTAGTCATGCCAACCGGTTTACCACACAAGTATCTCAACCGGTCTTCTTCGCAAGGTGCAGTTTACAATAATGCTTTTTTTTTTTTTCTTTTTTTTTATATACATCAAAATCATAATAATGATTAAATATCAAAATCATAAAAATGATCAGCTTATAATAATGCCGCTTGTATGCTTATTGAGGGGACCCATGCTCGGTGATTGAGTTGTTACATGCATCCCATAACTTACATTTATACAAGTGTACATATTTGAACAACACTCATGCTGCGATCTACCCTAGTCGGCACTATACTTGGCCGGCTGTGTTACTTGAGTAGAAGACTGGCTGTGCTACTAGAGTGGTAAACCGGCTACCGCCTAGTCAGAGACTGGGCATAGCCGGATGCTCAAAGGTTGGATTTGTTTGACGTGTCACCACACAGCCGGCTACCTTCTAAGTGCCAGCTGACCCCATTGGCTCAACCAAGGTGCTTGACCGGCTCTTATAGTCATGAGGTCGGCTGCTCTTTATGATATACCACATTATGCCTAGGGTATGATGCCGCTTGTTGCTGACATTTAAGCTTGGGCATGTATTACGCCGGCTGCCCCTATTCAGTGCAATTGCATGCTCTTGTTAGGGAGAGTGCCAGCTGTATGGTATGCTTGCAAGGGAGCTTGTGGACGACTGTGTATTAAGCAGCCCCTGCTCACACGCATGGACAAACCCATTGGACTCAGCATTGAGGCCGCTTGTATATAGCTGGGCTTAAAAGTATTTGAACTTCCTTTTGTCGGCTTGGCTACCGCTTGTATGCCAACATGCCTAGCATGCCGGCTGACTGAGAGACTACTTGTTGGCATGAAGCCGCCTGTCTAAGCATGGAACAAGTATGACTTCATGATGCTTGTAGCACTAGACCTTTGGCCTCATGGTGCCTGATGTGCTTGACAATTGGCTTGATGACGCCTGTATTATTTGGCGGTCTAGCGCTTTCACACCAGAAGGTTATTTCTTTGAGAACACAAAAGGTTGTTCCCTAAGGTTTTTGCAGGCGGAGCTGCTAGTCCTAGTGGACATTTTGGCCGACTAGCCCCTGAAAAAGTAGCCGGCTGCATGCATGGTTGTCCACACGACATGTATGGCTGCTGAGGCACATCGGGCCGGGTGGATAATCTGAGTCGGTTTAGATGGACATGCCTCCCGACTGACCGTCTCGGTTAGAAAGTGAATACCCTATTGAGGTATACTGAAAGCTGTCTGGGTAGGTCGACGTTTAAGCCGACTCAGACATTTAGGATAGGGAGGAGGCACTCGGTCCTTGACTTCGACCGTAGGCCGCCTCCTATCAGCAGGCGGTAAAGATTGTTGTGAAGTCATCTCAGTAGTACTCTGCCCACAGACGGCGCCAAATGTTTCGGGGTTTTTTGAGTGTCCTGTGGGAGAGTTACAGCACCAAGACTGACTTTCGGCCGCCTGTACCTACAAAACAACGGAGACTCTTGGAGGTGGGAGTTCCGCCTCCGGCGATCAAGTTAGAACGTGTATGAGGAGTATAGTGCGGAATGTAAATGTGATCGGGCTCCTCTTAGGAGAGGAGTGATCTTTCGGTTGTCTGAGAAAGCCTCGGTATCTGAGTGTTTCACTCTCTGATTTGTGGATTGAATGTGTATTCAATATGAATCTCCCCTCAACTGATGTAAATGATCAGTATTTATAGAGTTTTGAGAGAGGTGCCTCTTAGGTTATTTAACCTAGTTTGATGGGCTTCCATCATTTTACGGTTTCTAGGGTTATGGGCTTTAAGCCCGTTTTTTCCTTTGAGATGACACGTGTCATGCTCTAATTGGCTCATTGAGCGCTGACACGTGTCGCATTAGCATAGGTCCATTTGTCAGGGGTATTTTTACCCCCAAACACCTATGTTTTAAAGCTTTGTCAAGTGCTTATTTAATTAAGTTTGAAAATATTTTTAAAAGGTCGATTTTTTTTTTACAAAGGCCGAAATTTTATTTTTTATTTTATTTATTTGGTCCAATTTTTTTTAAAATTATTAAGGGCCGAAATATTTTTTTTTAATTCAAGGGGTTCCGAATTTTTTAATTATTTTCGGACAATTTTTTTCGAAAATAAAGTTCCATTTTTATAAAAAATAAAATAAAAATTGTGTGCAGGTTTACGAAGGAATTAAGGTATGTAATTATGTGTTAATTGCTTTTTAAAGCATGTGGTGAGATTGAGTAGGAAAGAAAGGGCATAAATGTTAGAATTGTATGTTTTCCTATGTGCATATTTTATTTATGCAAGGTGTTCAAGCATGTTGTATGATAATATGTATCTATGTGAAAGCATGTTTATGTGTAATAATATAAAATTGTATGATTGAACACCAAACTTAAATTTTTGCAAGGAACTGTATATTGATTGAAAAATAAATATCTCTCATTGAGTCATAACCTGAAATACCTTGCAGGATGTTTGATTTACCTACTAGATTCACTACCCCAGGTACTTTAGTAAAGAAGGACTATGAGCATGTGTGGGATTATATTCGTAGGATTTGCTTTTACTGTACTTATAAATCTGATGTGTTTGGGGAGCGTCATCTTGACCAACTAGACTATCTCTCTGCCATAATTGTTCATTGTTTGCCTAACTATCCTCCCTATGAGGCTATTAAGAGTCGCTTTCGTGATTTTCATTTGCCTAATGGTGTAGCTAACTATCTAAGTATAAGGACTCTAATGGTCAGTGGGGAGCAGATTGGAGATATTTATATCGTTACACCGCTTAAAAAGAATTCATTTACCTTAACCCTCAGTACCCTTCTTATCCTCCTCCTTACCATAACTTTGGTGATCCAGCACCACGACAAAATGCACCTTATAATTCTTCAGAAAACGATGATTCCATGTGTAACACCCCCAAAATTCGAGTCGTTGCAAAACGATAAGAGTAACCTTTTTACCTTTCAAAACCCAACCATCGAACCTTGGGAGTGTTACTGCTACACTTATTTTCCATAGAAAACAAATGCAAAGCAAAACAAAACACCATTTTATAAACTAAGTGATGTGAGGGGCGACAAAAAATAAATAGTCGTTACATCCAAGCTATAAAACATTTTAAAAACATTAATTAAAAAGAAAATAAATAAGTTCGAAATGAATCTAAATTGCCTTAGCTACGTGATTATTCTAACGTCTCATCACACGTAACTGAGTACCCCTTTACCAACTTGCAAAATAAATCAGAAACAAGGAAAGAGAGAAAACTCCCAAGATCAGATAAACTGAGTAATTCCAACTCCATCCCGTAAAATACATAATTTTAGTTCGAAAACCATTTTACACCACACAATTTCATCGACATTATAATGCTAAGCCAAAATCAAGTTGTCACATAAAAAATTTATTCCTTTAGTTAAGAAAGGGAAAGAGAACACCAGTAAGCAAGGACTAGTCCCTGTCACCACCTACTTTACAGAGGGTCGCGCGTAACCCCAAATGGCCATAAATTAAACAAAATGTCCCTAGTGTGCACACTCCTCACTAATACCCATTGATTAGGAGGAAGACTAAGCAACAAAATATTTTTAAATTAAACCAACTAGTAGCAACCATAACTACTAGTGGGCAACCTGTTCTTAACCCTTTCGAGTTTCATTTCCCTTCTTAATTCAATGTACATTTAATAGATTAAATTGTCCGATCACATTGCACACAAGTATTGCACAAATCAATTTAATCCCAAATAACAATGAATTAATTTCAGTATTATTAGAACATAGTCATTCTACATGAACACACTAGTTACAACTTGTTACCCAATAGGCCTTGGAGACCATCAATCCAATATAATCAATAATTCCATTCCCAAGTTTTTTTTTTTATTTTTTATTTTTTTATTTTTTAATTATATTAAAACTGATACGATACTAATTAATCAAATTTTTGAAAATACTTTTTTTAGTACACAATATATAGAAAACTAGTATAAAATATAATTCCATAATATCATACGGTAACATGCTCATCACATATAATTACGTAAGCACATAATTGGCACAAAATAATTTAAAACAATTTCCTAACGGGATTCTAAAGATGATAGACATTGAAAATTACCTTGAGTTGCGCGTAAATCTCAAGGTAAGTAACCTCCGAAACGTTCACCTAGTAGCCTCCGTCTACAAATAAACAGATAATAATACTAAGTTAGTAATACTATACACTATGCCTCCAACTTGTTTACATATGTAGTACGAAAGATTTTATTATTTTTTTCTAATAAAAAAAAAGAAATGAAAAGGAAATCAGTAACAAAATGGTATGGAATATGTAAATGGTAAGGAAATCAGTAGTGCTCCCTTCTCTCTCCTATTTTATTGAAGTCAACTAACTTTTTCAATGAAATGGTATGGAACTCCACCACCATTTCTACGGGATTGCAACCAACAATTCAGGTATGATAACTTGCTTCCCCCTTCGCCTCTTTATTATTACTCACTTATCTGTTATTAATTTTTTTTTAGAAAAAGGATATATACTAAGAGCAATTTGGTGAATTTGGCAATTTCAGAAGTGGGTGTGCTAATACGGCAACGGTGTTGTCGGTATGGGTTAAAGCTATGGTGGTCTAAGATGGAGACAAGAAACAAATTCAATTTGAGTGCCAAAAGGTCGGGTTCGTCGACGGAGTTACGGGTTTAGCAATGAAAGGTGTTAATTAAAGATTACTAGTCGTAAAATTGAAGCTTAATTGACTTGTTAAAGTCATCTAAATAAAGAAGGGATTATGAGTTAATTGAGCTCTCATACCTATCAATTAATGGAGATGAAGGGTGGAAGAAGAAGAAGAGTAGTTTTTGTGATCCCTCTTTCTCACGGTCAAACAATTTGGGTGATATATATATATATATATATATATATATATATATATGTATATATATATATATATATATAATAAATCCAAAAATAAAAATATTAATTATTAAATTTTTTTACTATAAATATCAATTTGAAAATAATTATAAATTTATAACTTTATTCTAGAAAAATTGTTGATTAAGTGTACTAAAAAATTTGGAATATTACATCTACTCACCCTAAAAATGAAAGTTTTGGGTATTACATCTACTCCCCTCGAACTTTAATGTTAGTTAGCTCTTAGAATAAGGCTCACACGATGACAAGGCTAAGTTAGTATTATATTCTACCCCTCTTTTAGAGTTTCGGCCTCGAAACTCTGCGTACCCGCTCAAAAAGTTCTGGGTAGTGCCTTTTCATATCATGCTCGGCTTCTCAATTTGCTTCTTCAGAATTCTGATTAGACAACAACACTTTAACTAAATTTATCGCCTTATTTCGAGTATTTCTTGTTTTGGTATCAAGAATTTTCATTGGGCGCTCTTCGAAAGTTAAGGTCTCATCTAGCTCAATAGTCTCGGGTCGGATAACATGGGTTAGGTCATGAACATACTTCCGGAGTTGGGAAACATGAAAAACATTGTGAACATTGGCTAACTCCATGGGTAAGGCTAGTTGGTATGCCACCTCTCCAACTCTCTTTAATACCTCATACGGCCCAATGTATCTAGGACTTAGTTTCCCTTTCCTACCAAACCGCATGACTCCTTTGGTAGGTGAAACCTTAAGTAAAGCCTTTTCCCCGACTTCAAATTCCACTATTCTCCTATTTTGGTTTGCATATGAATTTTGTCGATCCTGAGCTGCCTTCATGTTTGCCTGGATAAGCCTAACTTGCTTCGTTGTTTCAATAATCAATTCTGGCCCAAAAGTCAAAGACTCACTGATATCACTCCAACATAAGGGACTTCTACATTCTCTCCCATACAATACTTCATAAGGTGCCATTCCTATGCTCGCATGATGACTATTATTATATGAAAATTCTATCATAGGTAATCTTTCGTCCCACGATCCACCAAAGTCCATCACACAAGCTCTCAACATGTCCTCCAAGGTCTAAATTGTTCTCTCTATTTGTCCATGTGTAGCAGGGTAAAACGTTGTGCTAAACTTCAAGATAGTGCCAAATGCTTGCTAAAACATTTCCCAGAACTTTGATAAAAATCTGGGATCTCTGTCTGAAATGATATCTTTAGCAACATCATGTAGTCTCACAATTTCTTTCACATAGGCGTCTGCCAACTGATTCACATTCCAACTGTCCTTTATTGCTATGAATCCTGCTGTCTTCATTAAACAATCAACTATGACCCAAATAGAATTCTTTGCTGCCCTTATAAGCGGTAATCCCATCACAAAGTCCATAGAGATAGACTCCCACTTCCATCCTGGCACATCTAACAATTGCAGTTTCCCTCCAGGTCTCATATGTTGTATCTTCACTTTCTGACATGTAAGGCACTTTGCCACAAACTCAGCTACTTCTAGCCTTGTACTTGCTAAGCCAATCCATTTCCAATATTACATCAAAGTCAGTTAAGTCAAACTGAATAAGGTTTGCAAGCAACTCAGTTCCAGTAATGTTAACTAGAATGCCTTGATATATGGATTTACAAGGAACTACCTCCCCAGATGGAATTGTTATGTTGGTTTGATACAAAAATGAAGGTTTTAAAGTATGTTTATTCACAAAAGAAGTGGCTATAAAAGAATGAGATGCCCTAGAATCAAAAAGTAAGTAAGCAGGTTTTGAGTTCACGAGAAAAGTACCCGTCACAGCGTTAGCATTGGAGTCAATCTCGCTCTGGTTCATGAAATAGATTCTTCCATTACTGGTCCCACCATTGCCATTGTGGTTGCTTCCTCCGTCGTTTTTGTTGTTGTTTAAGCCTTTCCCTACTTGAGCATTGCCATTTTAGCCTTGAGAATTATTGTTATTGAAGCGGTTGTTGTAGTTTGAGTTCCTCCCATAACCACCTCCATTATTGCCATTGTTGTTACCTTGCCTCTGAGCTTGATTATTACCATTCTACTTCTTTGGTCACTCAAATTTCTTGTGACCAACCTCCCCACATTCAAAGTAAGTAAGCAAATCTCCATTGCAATTGCGTCCTGGATGACTCTTGTCACATTTATGACATGGTCAATTGCGAAATCCTTGCTGATTCTGTTGTCCCTAGCCTCGGTGGTTATTGCTTCGATTGTTGTTGTTACGGCCTCCCTGCTGACCATTTCCACCATTCCCATTGTTATACCCCCGAGGAGTGGTCTCTTATCATATCCTTGATGGTTCGATGAGTTCTCACCATTCCCCTTCCTCTTGTGCCTATCCTTGACCTCCTGATCACGCTTTAAAATCATTTCGATATTGCAAGCTCTATCATAGGCCTCCTTATAGGTAGCAGCAGTACCAGCCCCAATCACCTTTTTTTGGATCCTAAAAGTCAATCCATCTTCAAACTTCCGAGCCTTGGATCTCTCATGAGGCACTACATTAGGACAAAACCTAGCATACTCATTAAATTTCTCAGCATACTCCTACACACTCATAACAATAGTGTGGTTAAACCTACTGAACTCGTTGTACTTCTTTCTCTTGATATGTTCAGAAAAGAAACGATCCCTGATTGCTTTCTTAAAAGCCTCCCAGTTAAAGTTATGTTGAGCTCTTATAGTGGCTCTTTCATTTTCCCACCAAATATTAGCAGCCTCATGTAAATAGAAAGTGGCTTGGTCCACCTTCTGAGCATCAGGGATACCAGCAGCAATAAAAATCTTGTCAAAATCACGTACCCAGTTCTCAACCAACACGGATCTTCCTTCCCCATGAATAGTGGAGGTTTCAATGTAGCAAGTTTCTTAGCCATAGCAGCTTGAGGGTCGTTGTCATTGTTGTTGTGGTTGTTGTTGTTGTTCATCTGGTTTTGCAACAACATTCCAAGGTTCTGGTTCATTTGCTCAAGAGCTCTCAACCTTGCAGCAAGTCGTTCGGGAGTCTCAACCATTTGTGCAGTTCTCGAACGAGACCTAGTGTAAACGTTGTAATTTTGCATACACAATCTGCACAATGTCAACACTAGTGTAACCATACACATTTTAACACGACTTATTTAGATCGTGTGAATTGCAATTAAATTAAAAACCACATTCTTCCATGTAACACATCATTAGTACATATAGACAAGAATTAAGCAATTATTAAATTTCAATAACATTTATGGAGTCGGCCAATTTCCAAAACAAATAATGCATCAACTTAGCATTAGCCTATGGATTCGCGCATTGCTTTTGTGATCCCACTATGATCCAACCCAGTCATTACTATACTTGACTAAAGTAAGCACAAGAAAATAAGAGCCTTGTTTTATATAAATACAATAGATAAAAAAATGAAATGATACTACTTTATTAAGTTAATTAATAAACATAAAATGACAAATCATAAATATGTTTATCGAAAATTATTTTATTGCAAAACCAAGAGAGAATGAAAATCATCTTTAAAATAACACAATAGCTAGTGCTAATTAGTTAATAAACTATTGGTTAAAAATAAACCAAAACTATACATAGTCTCTAATCATAAGAAACTAGCTTTTATTTGTAAAAGTATTATAAAAGTTTCAACTAAATAAGCTAAATGCAACTTAAAAAAAAGATTTCAACCATCATTTTCCCCTTGACTCTCACGAGCTTCATTTTCCAAAGGCTCCTCCTCCTCATCATCATCCAAGTTATAGTCAAATTCCCGCTTCGCTTCCATCATCGCCTTCTCAAGGTATTCCACAATAGGGATCCATCTTCCATTATAATAGTATTTATCATTTGGTTCACCTTCAATGTATAAATCAGCATACTTCTTCTTAAGTTGAGAATAGGGTCCCCTCACACGTAGTGTGTGTAAAAGAATTTGAGATCGTCTCTCCGGAGTGAGGTAATCGGATTGGCCCTCAAGTACATTGTAATGAAAATGTTCAACGCAAAGATTTAAACGGTAGACATAATGTCGAATGTCTTCATTATACTTCATACAAATCATATAGGGAGAATCGAGTAATACATATGTACTCTTCCTAGCACTCGACTTTCTTGCAGTTTTACGCTCCCGTACCATCGTCTAATAAAAGAAAATAAATAACCACATCATAAGTACTTAATAAAAGTACTATAAAACATATGGATCCCTTATCGTAATTCCCACACTCACGACTTTCCTAGGCTTAAATCAATTTACAAACTTTTATACAAGTTTTAAACCTAAGCCTTTAGTTTAATTCATTTAAGTCCCTAAATTTTGAAAAACCTTGGCTCTGCATACCAATTTGTAACACCCCCAAAATTTGAGTCTTTGTAAAACAATAAGAGTAACCTTTTTTACTTTTCAAAACCCAACCATCGAACCTTGGGAGTATTACTGCTACACTTATTTTCCATAGAAAACAAATGAAAAGCAAAACAAAATACCATTTTATAAACTAAGTGATATGAGGGGTGACAAAAAATAAAATAGTCGTTACATCCAAGCTATAAAACATTTTAAAAACATTAATTAAAAAGAAAATAAATAAGCTCGGAATGAATCTAAATTGCCTTAGCTACGTGATTATTCTAACGTCTCCTCACACGTAACTGAGTGCCCTTTTACCAACCTGCAAAATAAATCAGAAACAAGGAAAGAGAGAAAACTCCCAAGATCAGATAAACTGAGTAATTCCAACTCCATCCCGTAAAATACATAATTTAGTTCGAAAACCATTTTACACCACACAATTTCATCGACATTATAATACTAAGCCAAAATCAAGTTGTCACATAAAAAATTTATTCCTTTAGTTAAGAAAGGGAAAGAGAACGCTAGTAAGCCGGGACTAGTCCCTGTCACCACCTACTTTACAGAGGGTCGCGCGTAACCCCAAATGGCCATAAATTAAACAAAATGTCCCTAGTGTGCACACTCCTCACTAATACCCATTGATTAGGAGGAAGACTAAACAACAAAATATGTTAATTTAAACCAACTAGTAGCAACCATAATTACTAGTGGACAACTTGTTCTTCACCCTTTCGGGTTTCATTTCCCTTCTTAATTTAATGTACATTTAAAAGATTAAATTTTCCGATCACATTGCACATAAGTATTGCACAAATCAATATAATCCCAAGTAACAATGTTTTAATTTCAGTATTATTAGAACATAGTCATTTTACATGAACACACTAGTACAACTTGTTCCCCAATAGGCCTTGGAGACCATCAATCCAATATAATCAATAATTCCATTCCCAAGTAGTTTTTATTTTTTATTTTTTTTTTTATTTTTTATTTTGTTTTATTTTTTTAATTATATTAAAACTGATACGATACTAATTAATCAAATTTTTTAAAATACTTTTTTTAGTTTACAAAATATAGAAAACTATTATAAAATATAATTCCATAATATCATACGGTAACACACTCATCACATATAATTACGTAAGCTCATAGTTGGCACACAATAATTTAAAACAATTTCCTAACGGGATTCTAAAGATGATGGACATTGAAAATTACCTTGAGTTGCGCGTAAATCTCAAAGTAAGTAACCTCCGAAACGTTCACCTAGTAGCCTCCGTCTACAAATAAACAGATAATAATACTAAGTTAGTAATACTATACACTATGCCTCCAACTTGTTTACATATGTAGTACGAAAGATTTTATTATTTTTTTCTAATAAAAAAAAAAGAAATGAAAAGGAAATCAGTAACCAAATGGTATGGAATATGTAAATGGTAAGGAAATTAGTAGTGCTCTCCTCTATCTTCTATTTTATTGAAGTCAACTAACTCTTTTAATGAAATGGTATGGAACTCCACCACCATCGGGATTGCAACCAACAATTTAGGTATGATAACTTGCTTCCCCCCTTCGCCCCTTTATTATTACTCACTTATTTGTTATGATTATTTTTTTTAAGATAAAGGATATATAATAAGAGCAGTTTGGTGAATTTGGCAATTTCAGAAGAGGATGTGCTAATACGGCAACGGTGTTGACGGTATCGGTTGAAGCTATGGTGGTCTAAGATGGAGACAAGAAACAGATTCAATTTGAGTGCCAAATGGTCGGGTTTGTCGACGGAGTTACGGGTTTAGCAATGAAAAGTGTTAATTAAAGATTACTAGTCGTAAAATTGAAGCTTAATTGACTAATTAAAGTCATCTAAATAAAGAAGGGATTATGTGTTAATTGAGCTCTCATACCTATCAATTAATGGAGATGAAGGGTGGAAGAAGAAGAAGAGTTGTTTTTATGCCCCCCCTTTCTCACGGTCAAACAATTTATAAGGTGGAAATTTGGGTGAGATTGAGGTTTGAGATAGATTGATGTAACTAAGTAAAATAAGATTAAAATTCAAATTTTTAGATAAAGTTAGCTTTCAAATGAAATGGGATTGAATTACATGCTAAAATCAGTTTCTGGAATTTATCTAAAAATCAGTTTTTTTTTTTATTTTTTTTAATAAATCCAAAAATAAAAATAAAAATTATTAATTTTTTTAACTATAACATATAAATTTGAAAATAATTATAAATTTAAAAGTTTATTCTAGAAAAATCGTTGATTAAATATACTCAAGAATTTGGGGTATTATACCTTGTCTTAGTTAGAACCTGAGCAAACTTATGAGAATCAAGGTGCGCCAATGGAGCAAGATAATGAGTCTGGGGATACTTCATGCAAAATCATTCTTAATCCTCCAAGCCCTCCAGTAATCATTAACTTAGAATTTGATGAGTCTAACGAAGATCCTGAGGAAGATGACGATGATGATGATGGTGGCAATGATGGTATTAATGGGAGTGATCGTGAGTATAATCCAAGGAAGTACAAGGAGATAAAAGACAAGATTGACAATGTCAACATTTTAAGATTTTAGACTAACTTTCTTTAGTGCTTTGAGTATTTATTTCATTCTTCTTTCATAGTTACAGTTTAATAAAGTACTGCGTGAGTATAAGTAGCAAAGCTACATTTGGGATATTCCAAACATTTCTTTTCAGTATTTCACGAAAGTATCATTTATTCTTTTTATATTTATTTCCATCTTCAAACAACCTTATCAAACGTCATTTATTACCTTTATTTTCTGTAAATGGTATCAAGGGAAATGACTCAAAAACATTTTTTTTGTGATGTGTCTACTTAATTGAAATGGTTGCATGACAACCAAAACAATATGTTGAATTATTAGTAGGAGAAATGAGTAGTTGCTTCTACTATAATTCAGTATGACTGCTTGTATGCTTGAATTAAAGTAGCTTGGTTATCGTCTAGTTATAAGAGAGTTGTGACCAACCTAATAGTAGTCATTTCTTTATTCAGGAGGACTAGGATGGCAGGGAGATACAACAATAATAATGATCTGAATGAGGTAGTAAGACAATTAGCTGTTGTAGCTCAATAGTTAGCTGAAAGGAATAACAATAACAATCCTGACCCTGCTGCGGAGTTGTTTAAGAAGATAGCCTAAAGCAAACCTCCTACCTACTAGGGAGAACCCGACCCAACTGTCCTTGAAAACTGGCTAAGAGATATTAACAAGTTGTTTGTGGCAGTAGCATGTCCTAATGAGTTCAAAGTGAGTAGTGCAGCTTATTACTTAAGGGGTGGTGGCAGCAGAATGAACAAGCTGTGAGAGCGTTACTTAACTTTAGATGGAATGTGTTCAAGGAGGAAGTGAGGGATAAGTTCTACCCTATATTCTTGCAAAAGTTGAAAGCTGATGAGTTCCTGGAACTTAAGATGGGGAGTATGTCGGTGACTGAGTAATACACTAAGTTTATTGAGCTGTCTAGGTTTGCTGAAGATACTGTGGCTACTGATAGGCAGAAAGCTAGAAGGTTTGAGAGGGGATTGCCTCTTTCTCTCCAAGGCAAGTTGTCAGGGATGAGTTGTATGGTAGGGCAGTGCATTTACATGCATTGGAGTTGAAGGAGAAAGCTGAAAAGGCTGAGTTGGAAGCTAGGGAGAAAAGAAAGGAGCTATGACCAGTTCTGGACCCTCTGGGAACCAGAATAACTTTAAGAAGCAAAAGTTTAACAACCACCAAGGTAATAACTTCCAGAACAATAGGAATAACCAAGGTGGGCACAATTTTCCTAAGGGAAATAGGAACCAGCCTGAAGATCGTATCAGAGGATATATTACTGTAAGAGCTGTTCTAACAACCACCCAGGGAAAGACTGTGAGGGTAACTTAGCCAATTGTAACCTATGCAACAAGAAAGGGCACAGGGCATATGAGTGTTTCTCTAAGAATAAAGGGGGTTAAGGAAAAAATCAATTTAAGGGTAGTGGACAGAACTAGAATCAGCAAAAAGGAGGTCAGGGTAGCAATGGGAATCAAGTGAACAAGGGGGCACAGTTTCATAATGGAAATAAGAATACCAATAGTAGTAACACATAAGGCAAGGGTGGAACACCAGGAAAGCTTAATGTGATGGGTTCGCGTGAGGCTTACGTTGCGAGAGATGTCATTACTGGTACATTTTCTATCAACTCAGTTCCTGTTAAACTTTTGTTTGATTCTTGTGTAACATATTATTTCATTTCTAAAGCTATGCTTCCAAAACTATCGTATTGTCTGAAAATTGTAGATGGCATAGATATTCCTATAGAACTTCCAACTGGGGGTGTAGTTTATTGCACTAGGGTCTATAAGGATGTTCCCATAAAGATTAAAGGTAAGGAATTCCAATCCAACCTGATTGAATTTGAACTAGGAGACCTTGATATAATTCTAGGAATGGATTATATTGGTTATGTCGTTATCATGCTGAGATTCGATGTCAGTCACAGAAAATCCACTTGAAAACGGCTTAGGGAGAGCTCGTAGCCCATTGGAGGCATGGAAAACCCAAGTATACTAAGATCATTTCTGTGATGAAGTTGGAAAAATATATGAAGAAGGGGAACCCAATATATTACTATAGTGTGAGATACTTGGAGTATAAGGAACCATCTAAACTAGAGGATATTGAAGTAGTAAAGAAGTTTCTAGATGTGTTTCCTAAAGAGATTCCGAGTATGCCGCCATCAAGAACCATAGACTTAGTTCCTGGAACCGCACCTATCTTTAAGGCACCATACAGGATGGCGCCTGTTGAGATGAGCGAATTGAAAAGTCATTTACAGTATTTGTTGGAGAAGGGATACATACGACCAAGTGCATCACCATGGGGAGCTCCTGTATTGTTTGTGAAGAAGAAAGATGGTAGCCTTAGACACCTAAAAATGTCTCCCCAAAACCAAACCCGATGATGAATAACCTTTCACCGCCATTATTGGGCGGGTCGAGTATTTAATCTCGGGAGTGCTTAAAACCCATGTTCAGTCAAACATATTCAGTCGAAAAATCAATCAAACCATTTGTTCAAACTCAGTCCAACTCATATCCTAGCCCAAACCCTTTTAATTCATTTCATGTTATTTATTAATTAAGCCCGATTAATAAATAATAAAAACCCTAAGCTTGAAATTAATCCAAAATAGCAGAAATGACCCATAATATATCACGTACTTAATTATTAAACAAGAAATAAATGAATCTGGACTATTTTTAGGAAAACATGTGCACCATGTCATGGCAGACACACCGCGTCACGGTATTTCGCGCCGTGTGGCGGTATATTGCACCGTGTCATGGTATTTTGCACCGTGTCGCGGCACACATGCCGTGACGTGGTATTTTTCTAGGGTTTCTCCGCGGCGCCTTTTCACTTCTAGGGTTCCGTGCTTCACCCCTCATATTTTCCCTATAAATACGAACCTAATTACTCCTCTCTTCTCTCTCTTTAGCCTAAGCACTAGCCTACCCTATTCTCTCATAATACTTCCCTTAAGTACTCCAAGGAGTCCATACTTGACCCTAAGTTCTATACTTAAACTAAGGTGTGAAAGGTAGAATTAACCGAGGGTTGGACCAAATCAACTCTACTTTTCATTTAATATAATTCAATTTGATTTATTATTTATTGAAGTTACTAATAGTTCATTCATGATGTAGCAATTCAAGGAAATGCGGAATGTGAGTAGTTAATTCACTTAGTTACTCTTTTTATTATTCTTGTTGCTAGTATCATGATTAGGTTTATCATTATTTGATTTGGCTAACGTTATTATGGTTAAATTGCTTCCAATATTAATGTTGATCCTATTATATTTATTAATCACCGTATTGCATGTTTAAAGGGAATATATAATTGAATATCACACCTAATAAGATAATTTGGACGACCGGTTTAGGTTCCTTTTTAATCTTGTTGTTTAATCGAAGTGATCACGATACTATAGAATTATATGTTGCATTAACATTAAACCTATTTAGCTTAATATTAGTTTGGAACAAATTAAATCTTTGTTTGAATGCCTTTGAGATTGCATGAATCACTTTTCACAATAAGAATCGAGTAGAGGCCTCTATGGGTGAATGTGACTCCATGACTCACTTCGTACCATCATCCCCGATCCACCTTTCGTGGTTCCGAACCATATTGAGTTAGTAATCTCATGGATTATGAATGGGGTGTAACCTTCACGGGTCAATCGTTATTTCCTATCGTTGTCCCTTAATCGTGGTTGCCTTTATAACGGTCCATGAACAGCTTACAAGTTCCTTAAAAACTTGTTGGTGACTCCCTACTTTATTTGTCCCTAATCGGTTTCCCTAATCGTATATGTTAATTCCCATTTTCTATGAGTGCCAAACATATTCACCACATGCTTACGTAGGTGCGCTTCAAACGACGCCTACAGTAGCATTAGGCTATGCATCGATTATAGGGAGTTAAACAAGGTAACCATAAAGAACAAATACCCTTTGCCTAGGATAGATGACTTGTTTGAACAATTGAAAGGTGCAACAACGTATTCTAAGATTGATTTTAGGTCTAGATATCATTAACTACAGATTGCGGAAGAGGACATTCCAAAAACGACATTTAGGACGAGATATGGACACTACGAGTTTACAATAATGCCTTTTGGGTTGACAAATGCACCTGCAATTTTTATGGACTTGATGAATAGAGTGTTTCAACCTTTCTTACATCAATTCGTTTTGGTATTTATTGATGATATTTTGGTTTATTCAAAGAATAAAGAGGACCATGCGGAGCATTTGAGATCAATATTAGCTACTGTAAGGACTAACCAATTGTATGCCAAATTCTCGAAGTGTGGGTTTTAAAGGAATGGTGTCCTTCCAACAAGTGTATTATTCTTATAGAGGGTTCGAAATTATTAGAAAGCTAATTCTTCAGTAAGGTCAAGTGACCGGAATGCCTAGGTGGAGGCCGCTTCCGATCAGTAATATTAATGCATAATTAATATTACGGCTTAATCTTGACTGAACCCTTCAGGTCGCACCCCTGTCGAATAATTAATCCAAATCGATGAATCAATCCAAAGGATTAGATGAGTCATTAGAGTATTACAAACAAAGACGTTGGATATCGAGCTTAGACCATCGAGACCGAGCGTCGCAAGTCGAGTCGAATTTAGAATTCGACGAGACGTGGAATCAAGAAAGCGACAAGTACGAGCCAAGCTATAGTATCGCATTGGTCTAGCCATGCGAGTACTAGGCTAGGCGAGGTGCCAAACCGCGTGCGTGCTAGCATGACTAGCATTGCCTAGCACACGCGCAATGCACATCACAAGCATTGCAAGATGCGTGCCATGCACATGTGTGTGTGGCTGGGCATGCATGGCTTGGCGTGCTTGCTAGCATAGCAGAACCAACCGCATCATCGCTAGCATCGCAACATGCTTGGGCATCGCACAACACAACATCGCAAGCCATGCATGCTTGTGGCTGTGCATGCTTGCTAGCATATCAGCACCAAGCAGCAGCAGCTAGCTGTGCGTGCTTGCTAGCGAGCAGCACCAAGCACTCGCCATATCATATAGCAGCGCCTAGGAGCATCAGCCCGCATGCGTGGCTTGCTAGCAGCATGCATGCGTGGGCTGACTGGCTGGGCTGCCCAACCTTGGTGCCAGGCGCCAGCTGGCAGCCTTCGCAGCCAAGGCAGGCTTCCAGCCAGCCAAGTGGCGGGGTGGTGCGGTTTTGTATGGGGACCAATATTGAGGGAATTTTTTGGTGAGCAAGGGGATTTGGTCCCCCCCTTGAATGATCCTCGTCTACTCTGTCCCTCCATGTGACACTTGTAGCTTGTTAATTGCCTTACATTTTTATTTTGTTTTTGATGAAAATAAAACAGAGGAAAAATGTAAATCTCCCACATTGATGGGAGAAGGGAGATCAAGTCTCCATTCCCTATAAATACCCAAGTTTTGGGTTTGGGAAAAATCACTTGAGTTGAACTCAAAAGGGCATCTCCTTGAAAAGTAAGAAAACCTTTAAGTTCGTAATACTCTAGTTTTGTTTGGTCAAGTTCCGACTAACCTTCGGGATTAAGACCGTTCAAGTCCGGCCGAGGTTACGAGCCGTAGGAGGTCGTCGCACTTGCGAGGCTCGAGCTTTGAAGTAAAAAGCTCGTGAATCGAGCGAACACGCATCAAGGGTAAGAATGTCTTTTCTCTTTCTCTCTCTTATGTTGTTAATTATGTGATTGCATGCTTAGTTGCTTTAATTAGTGAGCGGGTCTTGGGCGGGTTTCTCTTTCGCGTAGCGTTGGACGTTATGAAACCCAACAGAGTTTTGATTGGAGAAGGTAGCATTTTTGGGATATTTTGTATCTAAGGAAGGAGTGAAGTTAGATCCTGCAAAGATCGAAGCTTTGAAGGAGTGGCCTACACTTAAGAATGTGTCGGATATTCGAAGCTTCTTAGGCCTAGCTGGATATTATAGGCGGTTTGTGAAGGATTTTTCCAAGATAGCTAGACCTATGAATTCGTTGATGAAGAAAGAATCTAAGTTCATTTAGAACGATAAGTGTGAAGAAGCGTTTCAAACTTAGAAGAAGAGTTACAACACCAGTGTTGACTTTACCTGACGGGAGTGGTTCTTATGATGTATATTGTTTCGGGGTTTTCTGATGTCTTGCGGGAGAGTTACAATTCCGAGACTGGAACCGGACGCCTGTACCTGCAAAACAAACGGATGCTCCGGATGATTGGAGATCCGCCTCCGACGGTCAAGTTAGTACTTGATTAAGGAGTAATTAATGCGGAAATTAAAGTGATTGGGTCTCTCTAGGTGAGAGTGTTTAATGTGTGTAATCTGCGTTTTTTTTTGCGTCATCTCCCTTAATGAGGATTAAGGGAGGTATTTATAACCTCAGGAAACGTGTCAATCTAGGTTTAGGTTAACCTTGGGCTGATTGGGCTTCCCTCGGAAGTTGGGCCTAGGTGACCGGTTATCCCAGGTGTCATGGGAAGGACACGTGTCGTGTCGTAATTGGTCCATAGTGGACGGATCATTGCTTGACACGTGGCAGGCTCCTATTGGCCCATGTGACGGACACATGGCGGAACCTGATTGGTCAACTTGTCAGATGGTGATTGGTGGGGAAAAATCCTCTAATCATTTGCCCCTCACAGGTGGCACGTGACTGGTCACGTGTTACCTGTGACAGGTATCGCCCTGTAACAGGCGACAGCCGGCTACAGGTGTCACTCGGCGAGAGGCCGAGAGATTCCCCCGCCAAAATTTTGAATTCTGGAAGTGACCCTTCGCCTTCTCACTTCGCCTATATAAAGGAATGTTGACTTTGGTCATTTTCACACTTGAAAACTTTGTGAGAGAACATTCGGACCCTTGAACTTGCTCTGACATTTTGGACCCTTTCTGCCTACCGCCTGCTCTGACAAGCCGACTGCAAAGGATTTTCAGAACTTCATCAATCGTCACTCGTTCAGGTAACCGTCGGTTCTCTTACTCTTAATTTTCTCTTTACTTTATTCTTTTTTGAAATGGCACCACGGAAGCACACGACACGACCTAGGTTAGTGATCAGCCGGTCACCGGGGACGGCTGAATCTAGGACTAGGAGTGCCGCCTGCCCTTTTCTGGACCCATCTTTGCCCTTTATACAAAGTCCGACTGTATCTGTGTCTATGCAGAGCATGATGGCTAGAACAAAAAAGACTGCCAGGATCTCAAACTCAGACGGCTCCTCCCACAGGGTGTCGATTAGTGAAACATCTAAACAGGCGCCAGATGTGGAAGTGAAACAAAGCGGTTTGAAAGCCGACAGTTCTGAGGGAGGAGTCAAAGTGACCCCTTCCCATTTTACAGTTGACAATTCTACATTCTCTCCTGCTCCTTTTAAAGGAGAGGAGGCAGGCCCCTCCGGGAGAGGGGAAGAGTCGTCCTCTTCGGACTCGTCAGAGGACGATTCCGAGTCTAGCTCTTCTGGCCATGCTTCCCTGGACACAGAAGAGAAAAACAGTCGCCTACAAGAGGCGAGGCTTTCTCACGCAGTTGAGAAGGGGGACGATTGGGCGGAGCCATCCGCCTCTCACCGAGAGAAAAATACCCCCTACTACTGCACGGTACCTCGGGGCCGGATCACGGCCATGCAAGATAAAGTGGAGAGCTTTATCGCAAACCACACAATGGGCCCCGGCTTTTTAGTGTTCATGCCGGATCCAGAAGACACAGTCGTATAGCCGGCTGGTACCAGTTATGATGGCGCCTGCTTTGGCTGCTACGAGGCGGCCATCAAGGCTGGGCTGCGCTTCCCACTACATCCAGCTGTTCAGCGGATCTTGGATGGGTATGAGTTGGGGTTATGGCAGTTAGCCCCGAACTCCTGGGTCAACGTACTCGGCTATGTGGCCGGGTGCGAACTGCACGGGGTGGAGCCGAGCTTTGAGGCTTTCGCCCACATGAACTACCTCAGCCGGACCCCTAAGGCAGGCGGTACCGGCTGGTATCAATTGACGAGCCACAGGGGCTACCTCATGACGAGAGGTAAAGCAAACAAATGGAAGGAGTGGCGGAGCACCTTCCTCATCATTGAGAGTTCAGACATAGAGCTGAACAAGCGCTTCAACAGGTGGAACAAGAATCCGCCCCTTCTTGCAGGCGGCCGCAGCATGCCGCCTGTTCCCCCCAAGGCTAAGAAAGAGATCCTAGATAAAGGACTCTTCAAAGTAGAGTCGAAGGTGAACTCTACTTCAGGGGTACGAGAGCAAGTACCCCTGCACTGCGTCCCGAGCTTCAAATGGCTCTACGACGAGTACTTTTGGCCGCCTGTGGCCTCAGCAGTCGGTGCTCAAGAGGTAGCCGGCCTGTCGAATACTCTTCTGTTCCGTGCATTTCTTGTTATGACTTTTATTAACTTTGCTATTTGTTTTTGTAGCGGACGCCATGAGCAAAATTACCGCCTCCAAGACTGCGGCGGCCATGTTGCGGGCCTCCATCATGCAACAGTCTTCAACCGACTCCCCCAACAAGGGGGCGCCCTTGGTGGGCTTCGAACCTTTCACCCTCTTTTTGGAGTTCTGTTTATGCATATACTGACTCTTTTCTTCTTTTTTAGACGGGCGCTCCAAGAGCTTCTTCTTCCCAACAGCCGGACCCCAAGGCCCGGAGGACGACTGTTGCGAGCTCTCCTGGTTCTGCCAGGAAACATGCGGCGGCTGAGAAACAGCCGGCCACTTCTTCTAAAACTCCAGCTGGGCCACCTAGAAGTATGAAATTGTCCTTGTAAATTTTAGACTTGCTCCTTTCTTTACTAGGTCTAATCCGTTTGTTTATGCTTGATGCAGCCGGCCCTTAGGAGCCCGACTTGGTCGAGGTGGCCAAGTCTATGATCAAGGCCGTTCCTCCAGCTGAAAGGGAGGCGGTCAGGGGTGTCGGCACCCTTGACCTATACGAGATTGCAGGGGTCCTTGCTGAGGTATACTTAGCATATTTTTGAGTATTTGAATTCCAGGACGCCTGTTTTCTTTTTGTTTGGAAACTGACGCCTGTTCCCCTTTTTACTTAGGCCCTGCTCCGAGTGAACGGCCTTCGCAAGCCGCTTGACCGGAAGAACAAAGAGGTAAAGGCTGCAAAAGCTATGGCCGCCTCTGACTGTGATAAGACAATGTTTTAAATTGCCCAAAATGAAGTTCTGACCATTGATATTCTTTATTATCAGGCGCAGGCTACCGCCGCTATCCGGGCTCAGTTAGAGGCGGCCCAGAAGAGGAATAGCGAGCTGGAGGCGACCATCAACAACCTCAAGGCCGAGCTGAGACCTCTTCGCCAAAAGATGTCCTCATACGAAACCTTGGAGAAATCCTTGGCGAGCGTAAAGGTACGCCTGGTGACCCAGGAGAAGAGTCTTACTCAGGAGCTCTCGGAAAAGGCCGAGCAAGAAAAGAAAGAGCTGGTCCGGGAGATGATGGAAGACTCTGCTCAAATCCAGCGCATGACTTGGGGCCGCCTCTTCCCCAATGCCGACTTTGCCTCATGGGAAAAAACGTACCGCCAGTGTTCTGATAGATATAATCAGGAGATCGTGGCGGCTGCTGAGGAAGAGGCGTTGGCGGCTGCTGAGGAAAAGGCGTTGGAGGAGGAGGAGCAGCCGGTAGTGGCGCTTGTGCCGCTTGGGGGTAATGCATCAAAGAAGGATGCAGCTAAAGCCGAGTCCAGCAAGAAGAGTGCTGACCAGGCGGCAGCTGCTAATATTGAAGATCTGCCCCCTTCTTAAGCTTTATGTCTTCTTCCCACGGCCTGCGTGTCGTTTGTTTGTATTTACCCGGCCAGGGGGCCGGGGCTCTGAATATTTTGCCGGTCTTTAATGACTGGCTTCCTTTTAATGAATATTTTTGTTTTGCTTCAAACTTGTTCAAGTATTGAATATTCTGATATCCAATTGTACACTATACCGACTGTTTTACATGGCCGATAGTTGCAGACAGGTATAGATAGTTAGTCACGCCGCCTATGCCCCTGGACGACTAGTCGTCTGTTTCCAGGCTAGACGATCAGTCGGCCATTTATCCAATCGGTATTCGAATCATTTTAAAGACTGGATCCCCTTTAGGCAGGCGGTTCTGTCATATAAAATTAACCAAGTAGGAAAGTGGTTTCCTACTTGTCATGTTTTTAGGCTAGAGACTTTAGGCCGTCTAGGCCGACTGTTCCCCGCCATATTTAATCTAGTGTGAGCCGGTGCTGTATGAACACCTTTTTAGTTTCATACTAAATTTTTAAGGAGTGACCAAGTAAACATGATTGTTACCTAGTCGCCAAGTAACTGAGTAGTAGAGGTATCAAGCGGTGGGTACCGGTTGTTCCCCTTTATTCGCCAATGTTTGTTGGCTTTTAACTCATAGGTTGTTAACCTAGCAGGAGTAGTGGTTGAGAGCCCATGTTTGCTAAAAATAGGCGGACGACTCATACCTTTTAGGCTCCATACTAAGTTTGAGAGAGTGACTATGAGTTAACTTTGGAGTTACTCAGTCGCCGTCACTCCTGCTTGAGTAGTAAAGGTACCAGGCGGCAGAGGCCGGCTGAACCTTTTGATTCGCCAATGTTTGTTGGCTATTAACTCAAGAGGTACCCCCTGCATTTATCCCAAGTAATACAGGCGGTCATCTGACTCAGATGTCAACTGCTACCACTGGTTTGGTTAGTGATAGAGTTATCCTTGTCTCAAAAACGGCTACGTGGTTGCCCTTGGGGACAGTCGTATAGGTGCCGTGTAATTAGTTTATAGAGCAATGTTCCACCCAAAAGGGAGCTGCTCTCTGCGACGAATTTCATCCGGAGGGATGCCGCCAGACGCCTGCTATGATGTTGGGACAGGTCGTATTAGTTTTGAAGATTTGATCAGTTGGCTTGGCGCCTGGTCTGATCATTCGGCCTGTGGCCTTGGTTAGTTCTTGGTGAACGTAGGTGCTAAGTAAAAGGAGGGTAGCCGCCTGTTTAGGCACAGGGTCGGCCAGGCCCTGATTATTTTTAGTTAAGTATAAGGGGGGTGGCTGTGTGTTTGGAACCAGTCGGCCCTCTTTTATGGAGAGTAGCCGACTATATGTTCAGACGACATGCCCCTATGGTGATAGAGTAAAATATTCAATGGAGAGTAGCCGACTGTAAAGGTACAGGCGGCATGCCCCTCTGAAGATAGAGTAAAATACTCAATGGAGAGTAGCCGACTGTAAAGGTACAGACGGCATGCCCCTCTGAAGATAGAGTAAAATACTCAATGGAGAGTAGCCGACTGTAAAGGTACAGACGGCATGCCCCTCTGAAGATAGAGTAAAATACTCAATGGAGAGTAGCCGACTGTAAAGGTACAGACGGCATGCCCCTCTGAAGATAGAGTAAAATACTCAATGGAGAGTAGCCGACTGTAAATGTATAGGCGGCCTGCCCCTCTTAAGTAAGAATAAAAATTAAACATGGAGAGTAGCCGACTGTTTGTTAGTAGGCATGCCCCTCTTAGTACAAAATTGAATATTATGTATGCAAACTTTTATTAAGTAGCCCTTGACTATTTACATCATTCAAAAGAAATATTTCTTAAGATTATCTACATTCCAAGTTCGAGGCAACGATTGTCCGTCTGGTGTTCCCAGACGGTAGGCACCGTCCCTGACCTCTTCACAGATTCGGTAGGGTCCTTCCTAGTTGGGAGTTAGTTTGCCAGACTCATTAGCCCTACCAACTGCTTCCATTTTCTAAGTACAAAGTCCCCCACTTTGAGTGGACGCCTGTGTACTTTTTTGTTGTATGATCTAGTCATTCTCAGGCGGTAAATTTCATGGCGCAAGACAGCATTGCCCCTCCTTTCAGGAAGTGAGTCTAATGCCAGGCGCATGGCTTCCCAGTTTGCCTCTTCGTCATATAACATTACTCGAAGAGTCGGCTCGTAGTGTTCTATTGGAAGAACAGCTTCCGCACCATAAGTTAGGAGGAATGGAGTTTCTCCAGTCGCCCCTTTTTCAGTCGTCCTAATGGCCCAGAGAACATGTGGTAATTCATCCGCCCATAGGCCGCCTGCTCGTTCAATCTTTTTCTTGAGACCGTCTGAGATGATTTTATTAAAGGCTTCTACCTGGCCGTTTGCTTGTGGACGGCCAACAGATGCAAAGTAGTGTGCAATTCCTTGGTCACCCAACCAGCTTTTGAGAACAGACGTCTCAAATTGGGGACCATTATCAAAAACCATAGACATGGGAACCCCGAACCGAGTGATGACATTTTTCCAAATGAATGAAATTACATCCTTCGTCTTGATTCCCTTCACAGCCTCCGCCTCTACCCATTTAGTGAAGTAGTCGACGGCAACAAGTATGTACCTCCTTCCGCCTGTAGCAGGCGTATATGGACCCAGAATATCCATGCCCCTTTTCTAGAGTAACACACTTTAAGAAGGGTTGAAGGTACCCCCTTTTGTGAAGTTCTCCCTTTATTATTTCAAAACTGGTTGCTCGTTTTTTCAGTGCTGCCGCCTGTTGATGATCATCCGGCAGGGTACCATTTGTCAGATATGCCTTGATTGGATCCATCCAGGTTGAGCTTCTGTCTAAGATTCCAATAGGTTTTTCCTCAATGCTTCTCCTCTCCATTACTTCCCAAAAAACAGTTCGAGGAGTATCACAGGAGGCGGATGATGCTAATTTTGAAAGTGCATCCGCCTGGTTGTTTTCTGATCTCGGCACTTGGGTCAGATGGATATCCTCAAGGGAGCCGACTGCTTGTCGGACCGCCTGTAAATACTTGATCATGGCCGGATGGGTTGCTTCGTATTCGCCATTGTACTGACTCACTATCAATTGTGAATCGGAACAGGCGTCTATTTTTCTTGCTCCTGCCGCCTTGCACATGTGGATTCCGGCTAGTAAAGCTTCATATTCTGCCTCATTGTTTGAGGCTTGAAAACTGAAACGTAAAGCATACTCGTACCTGTCGCCTTCTGGCGACTGACATATGACTCCTGCTCCACAACCATTTAAAGTAGAGCTTCCGTCCACATATACCTTCCAGACTTGGTCTGTAACTTGAGAGTCCGGAGGACGAGTCATCTCAACAATAAAGTCAGCAAAGGCTTGGCCCTTCACTGCTTTTCTAGGCTCGAAAGTAACTTCGAGGCTCTGTATTTCTATGGCCCATTTGATCATTCGGCCTGACGACTGCATGATGGTCAGTGGCCGCTTGATAGGTTGGTCTGTATACACGACGACTGCATGTGCCAAAAAGTAGGGCTTCGATTTTTTAACAGCCATGAAGAGTGCAAGACCAAATTTCTCCACTAAGGGATATTTCAACTCGGCATTTTTCAGTACATGACTGACAAAGTAGACCGGGAGCTGACAGCCGTCTCTTTCAGCAAGTAGAACAGCGCTTAACACATGATCAGAGACGGCCAGGTACATGTAGAGTACTTCTTTGGGCAAAGGGCTGACCAGCCTCGGCAAGGAATGCAAGTGAACTTTCAATTTCTGGAAGGCCGCCTCAGCATCCGGCCCCCATTCAAACCTTGCCTTTTTCTTAATTGCCTGGAAAAAGTATAGGCATTTGTCACCTGATCGGCTTAGAAATCTTCCCAAGGCCGCCAGACAACCTGTTAACTTCTGAACCTCTCGGATGGTACGAGGCGACTGCATGTCAATGACCGCCTGCACCTTCTCAGGGTTCGCCTCTATTCCTCTCTGATTGATAAGGAATCCGAGAAATTTCCCAGACTCAACTCCAAAGACACATTTCTTGGGATTGAGCATGACATGGTGCCGCCTGAGTGTGGCGAAAGTTTCTCGGAGGTCCGACAGATGATCTTTCGGAAGTTTAGACTTGACAATCATATCATCAATATATACCTCGACATTTCTCCCAATTTGATCAAAGAACACAGTGTTTATCATTCGCTGGAAAGTGGCCGGGGCATTCTTAAGACCAAACGGCATGACCGTGTAACAGTATAACCCTTGATCAGTGACGAAGGCCGTCTTCTCCTGATCTTTCTTCCATAAAGGAATTTGATGGAAACCAGAGTAGGCGTCCATAAACCTCATCAAAGCATGGCCGACTGTTGAGTCGACCAGGTTATCAATTTTAGGCAGAGGGTAACTGTCTTTGGGGCACGCCTTGTTTAAGTCTGTGTAGTCTACACACATTCGCCAGGTGCATTTCGGCTTTTTAACAAGCACCACATTTGCAACCCAGTCTGGGAAGTAACATTGCCGAATGAACCCTGCATCAAGTAATTTTTTAACTTCGGCGGCTGCCGCTTGACTTCTTTCTTCGCCATGGTTCCGCTTCTTCTGCCGTACCGACTTCTTTTTCGGATCCACGGCCAGTTTATGTACCGCCAAATCAGGACTAATGCCTGGCATTTCATGGACTTCGAATGCAAAGATGTCCTTGTATTCTTTCAATAGTTTGTGAAAGTCGTCACATAGGTCCCTCAGAGCAGCCGTCCCAACTTTGACTATTCGGTCAGGACGCGAGTCGTCTAAGATCAGGTCCGTATGCTCACCAGCCGGCTGAGGGCGGAATTCATCCGACCGCTCCTCTGCCAATGATTGCTATTTTCTATCTTTTCTTGCGGCCCCTGTCTGGGATGCCTTTCTCTTCTTGCCGCCTGCTTCTTGAACAGGCGCACTCTCCTTGACATTGTCAAGGTCTATTTTTCCACCACTCGACCCAGTGGCCATAACAGTGGGCTTGACATTCGAGAGATAGCACTCTCGGGCCATCCACTGATCTCCCCTTAGGGACCCGACTGTTCCATTATCCCTCTCAAACTTGAGCAACATAAGAGATGAGATTATAACAACCTTGGAATTATTCAGGGTTGGTCGTCCCAGAATCATGTTGTAGGCCGAGAGTTCTTCTACTACCAGGAACCGGACTACCATGTGTCGTCCTTCCCCTTTTTCACCCAGGCGGATGGGTAAATCCACTCGTCCCACTGGGTGGACGACTCCTCCTCCAAACCCTACTAAAGGGTGGGATGCCGGATGTATGCAATCAGTCTGATATTTTAGTTTCGACAGACATTTGCTACTGATGAGATCTGAGGAGCTTCCGGTATCTATGAGGATTCGGCCAACTCTCTGGTTGGCCACTTTACATTCAATAACGATAGGGTCGTCATGCGGCCCTCTTACCCCTCCTAGATCTTCTTCAGTGATGACAATCTCAGGAAATGAATATTTGGAAGGCCGTTCTTGGTGAACGGAATTTACATCTAACCGTCTGATATTGTCTTTGTTGCCCCTAATAGTGGGGCCGCCTCCTGAGAAGCCGCCTGCAATGGTGTAGACGACTGCATCATCTGTATCGGAGCTGTCGGCCTTTTGATTCTTTTTGGCCGACTGCTTTTTTGAGGAAGTGTTCCCCGTAGATTTCTTGACATAAGTGTCAAGATCACCTTGCTCAGCCAGGCGGTCCAGATACCGCATGAGACTGATGCATTCATTGGTGTGATGACCAACATCTTCATGATAATCACATAATTTTTCTTGGTTCCGGTTGTTTGCAGAACCCTTCATGGGGACCGGCTTCTCAATTGAGATCCGTCCCTTGATTTCCTTTAGGATAAATTGGCTATCCTTGTTAAACGCATACTTTGGGGAGTATGGTTTGAATTCTTTTTTCTTTTTCTGGGCCGGTTGTTTAGAGGAATCAGCCGCCCAGACTCCTTTTCTCTTCTCGTCTTTGTTTGACGACTGTTTCTGTCGTCCTTCTCTTTTGTCGGACCTTTTCCCGTCTGACTGTTTTACCGTACTACAAAGATCAGTCGCCTGTATATAGGCTTCCGCTTCAATCAAGGCCTCTTGAAGAGTCGCCACCCTCTTTCGGACCAAATCAAATTTGAAGGTCGACCCGTCTTTGAGACCTCTGAAAAAGTCAGTATAGGCTACTTCATCCGGTAACCCTTGAATCTGTATTCTCATCAGGTTAAACCGCCTGATGTAAGAACGAAGCCCCTCCTTCTCGCCCTGTTGAATTGTTCCTAAATCAAGGGTCGTCTTCTTCGCAGGGATGTTCATGGCGAAATTGGAGGTGAATAAGTAAGCAAGCGTCTTGAAGTTATTTACACAACCAGTCGGCAGGTTGCCGAACCATTATTGTGCGATTCCTTTGAGAGTCGCTGGGAAACACTTGCACCAAGTGGGATCATCCAACCCTTGAAGGTACATCAGGTTGGTGAATGCTATCAGATGGTCTTCTGGGTTAGTAGTGCCGTCATAGGCGCCTACTAATACATTTTTCACTTTGGCCGGCTGAGCGGCTTCAGTAATTTCCTTGGAGAAGGCCGATGGCTGTTCACCAAGTCTAAGCAACCGTAGCTGCCAGTCCATAGGTTGGACATTTTTTGCTGCATGTCCACCAAACGGAGGTGGCTGTAAAAAATATTGCTGTTGCGGTACAAACAGTAAGTTTGGTACCGCCTGGTCGCTATGAAAGCCGGACTGACGGGAGGTGCCGCCTGACTGACTCTCATGATACGACTGAGTATGCCTCATCGAGGTATTTCGCAGACTGTCTTGGAAGTTTGAAGTAGAGGTCGTCTCTGACAATCGGTCACTCTTCTTCTACTCTAGCAGTAGCCGAGCGTCTGTGTATGTTTTCCTCGACCCGTCCGCCTGAATATGACGAACAGGTTTCCTATTTCATGGAGTAGGAAAACGGTATTTTGTGAAATCAAGGGCAGGTGGCTCCCACTTCCTAGATTTAGGATGAGGGGTCGCCTCTCGCCCTTGAACTGGTTTCCTCTTCCGTGAAGTGGAGGGTTTTTTAGCCGACTGCTCCTTGTCCAGAGCAGGCGGCTTCTTGTTGATCAACTCTTGAATTTCTCCCTTGAAGTCCCTCATGAAGGTCATGAGTTCGTTCCTTGTGATGGGAGCAGACCCATCAGTCGGCTGCTGCCGAACAGGCGATGCGCCTGCTGGCTCACTTCTAGTTTGAAGATGTTCCCGTTCCCTCCTTTCTGTATGATGGGTACGTCGGGCCCTTAGGGTCCCGTCTGAAGCTGTGTGAGCTTCAACTTCAAATTCATTCTCAGTATCGTGGTCCGACTGAACTAGAGGGTCGTCCAGGGACGTCTCTCTTCAGGAGCCGGTACAAACGTGGATGCCATCTCAGAAGTACTCTTCCCACAGACGGCGCCAAAATGTTTCGGGGTTTTCTGATGTCCTGCGGGAGAGTTACAATTCCGAGACTGGAACCGGACGCCTGTACCTGCAAAACAAACGGATGCTCCGGATGATTGGAGATCCGCCTCCGACGGTCAAGTTAGTACTTGATTAAGGAGTAATTAATGCGGAAATTAAAGTGATTGGGTCTCTCTAGGTGAGAGTGTTTAATGTGTGTAATCTGCGTTTTTTTTTGCGTCATCTCCCTTAATGAGGATTAAGGGAGGTATTTATAACCTCGGGAAACGTGTCAATCTAGGTTTAGGTTAACCTTGGGCTGATTGGGCTTCCCTCGGAAGTTGGGCCTAGGTGACCGGTTATCCCAGGTGTCATGGGAAGGACACGTGTCGTGTCGTAATTGGTCCATAGTGGACGGATCATTGCTTGACACGTGGCAGGCTCCTATTGGCCCATGTGACGGACACATGGCGGAACCTGATTGGTCCACTTGTCAGATGGTGATTGGTGGGGAAAAATCCCCTAATCATATATAGTGATGCATCTAAGAATGGACTTGGGTGTGTTTTGATGCAAAATGGGAAGGTGATTGCTTATGCATCGAGGCAATTGAAGAAACATGAAGTTAACTACCCTACTCATGATCTAGAACTGGCAGCAATAGTGTTTGCATTGAAAATATGGAGACATTATTTATATGGACTGAAATGTAGGATATTCACAGACCATTAAAGTTTGAAGTATCTTTTCACGCAATCAACCTTAAACATGAGACAACGCAGGTGGGCTAGAATCCTTCAATGACTATGAAATAGATATCCAATACCACGAGGGTAAAGCGAATGTAGTTGCGGATGCTTTAAGCCGCAAAGCAACTCATGGGGTGAACGCTTTGGTAGTGGCAGATGAACTTTTTAAGGAAATGAGTAAGTTGAACCTTGAGGTAGTACCACATGGAACGTTAGAAGGAATGCTTAATAATTTGAGTATCCAACCAACGATATTTGATGAGATTAATGATAACCAAGTAGGGGATGTGAAATTAGATCGCATAAGGGAGAAGATCAAGAAAGGGAAGGCGACTGATTTTAGAATCCATGATGATGGGAGTATTCGATTCAAGGGGAGATGGTGTGTACCACAAACATGTGAGGAGTTGAAGAAGAAGTTGATGGAAGAAGGGCATAATACACCCTATTCAATACATCCAGGAGGAGATAAGCTTTATAAGGACTTGAAAATGGTGTATTGGTGGCCTAAGATGAAGAAGGAAGTAGCAGAGTTTGTAGCCAAGTGTCTAACCTGTCAGAAAGTTAAGATAGAGCATAAGAGACCACAAGGGACAGTACAACCACTCGAGATCCCGGCTTGGAAGTGGGATTGCATCTCGATGGATTTTGTCACTAGTTTAACTAAGTCTAAGAATGGGAATGATACCATCTGGGTTGTGGTGGATAGACTTACCAAATCGGCAGTGTTTATACCAATGAAGGAGACTTGGAAAATGGAACAACTTGCAAGGCTTACATCAAGAATGTTGTGAGGCTACATGGAGTTCCTAAGGATATCGTTTCTGATAGAGATTCTAGGTTTCTTTCGAAATTCTGAAAAGTGTTTAGGAGAACTTTGTTACGACATTAAAGATGAGTACAACATTTCACCCTGCAACAGATGGACAATCTGAAAGGATTATCCAAACCTTGGAAGATATGTTAAGATCATATGTGTTAGATTACCAAGGTGGATGGGAAGATAGCTTGGACTTGGTAGAATTCTCTTACAATAATAGTTACCATGCAAGCATCGGCATGGCACCATTTGAGGCCTTGTATGGAAGGAAGTGTAAGAGTCCACTATGTTGGAGTGAAATTAGTGAGACAATAATTCTAGGTCCTCAATTGATAGAAGAAATAACGAAGCAAGTGACAGAAATTCAAGCTAAGATTCAAGCTGCTCAAGACAAAAGAGTTACGCAGATTTAATGCGTTAAGAAGAGGAATTTCAAGTTGGTGATAAGGTTTTGCTCAAGGTATCACCAATGGAAGGAGTAATGAAATTTGGGAAGAAAGGGAAGTTGAGTCCAAAATACATTTGACCGTATGAGATTTTGCAAAAAGTTTCCTATAGATTGGCATTGCCTATGGACCTCAGCATGGTACACGATGTTTTTTACATTTCTCAATTGAGAAGGTACATCCCAGACAAGTCGCATGTCTTATAACCTGAAACCATAGAACTAGACTTAAGCATAACCTATGAGGAAAGACCTGTAAGGATTCTTAATAGTAGAGTGCGTAGTACTCGCAAGAAAGATGTCAAGATAGTAAAGGTTTTGTGGTCGAATCAAGAAACTGAGGAAGCGACATGGGAAGCTGAGGATGAAATGAGAAAGTAGTACCCAAAATTGTTTGAGGTTAGTTGAGTTACGAGGACGTAACTCATTTTCTTTAAGGGGGGTAGAATGCGGTAGAATTTCGCGCTTTTTACCTTATTTTCAAGCATTTTTGTGCATTTTCAATATATTTTGCACAATTTTATACAAAGTTTAGAAAGAAAGAGATCAAGAAAGGTTACAAAAACTGCAGCAACTATAAGTATTAAGAAAAGTTTTTACTAAGTGGCTGAAAAAGTACAGTTTTAAATAAGTTTTGAATAGAGTTTTATGATTTTTGTGCTCAAGTTTCGAGGAGGAAACTTTTATTAAGGTGGGTAGACTGTAATACTCCGTATTTTTATATATATAAACTATTTATTTATTTTTATAAATCAAAATGATTCATTTCCTTTTAAAAAAATTTATTATTTAAATATTATGTAAGTGTGTATAAAATAATATGAGTCATTAATTGAGGCAATAAAAGTGTTTTGGGATTGGGTCAGTCTTATTTAAATAGTTGGATCAACTTGTTGAGAAATTGAGAACACTTAAGAGCCCAACAAATTGGCCCTTAAGGAAGAAGTTAAGGGGTAGTAGGATTTAGTAATGACAGTCTTGTAGTTATGAGTTTTTGTTTTAAAAGGAGAGTATAAATACTTCAAAACCCCAAGTTAATTTCACTCAAAAGTCATAATTGTCAGATTTCACAAAAAAAAATCCAAAAAGTTTTCTCTTCATTTTCTCTCTCCTTTTTCTCTTTCTTTTTCCTCTCCTTTTCTCTCTCTCTTCCATGCCTCTCTCTCCCCCCTCTTCCCCTCACCACCGGCAGCCACTGGCGCCACCACCAGCCACCGGCGACCAGCAGCGGCGACCGCCGACCACCGCCCTCCTTCTCTCTCCTTTTTGTGTTGGTTCGGTATTATTAAAAAAAAAATTAAAAAAAAACTATTTTCTCTCCCTAATTTAATTATATTGTTTTGTTATTTTTCAAGCATGATTTTGATTGTGTTTTGGTACTAATTTTGGGTATTTGATGTTGTTAAATTATTCATATAATTTTTAGATTTTTATTTAATTAAAAACCCTAATTTACAAACCCTAGAATTTGGGAATTTAATGTATATGGTTAGGGTTTGATCCTAGGTTTTTATTGTTTAATTAATGGTTTAAACATGTTTTTGATGATTTTAAAGCTCTCAAATTAATGCTGGAATTTATTTATGCACACTACATTTTATTTATTGAGTTAGGGTTTGATTACCCATAAAAGGGAAAAAGGTTTTAATGATTTAAATACGATTTCCTAGTCTATTAGTGATGTTTTATATTAAATAAGTATGCTGGAATTTTATTTAGGTCATAAAAACTAAGTCTTTTTGAAAGGATTTGAAGTACCCCCTTAAAGAAAAGGTTTTATGACTTTTATGTCATTAAATTGGGTTAATTAGTAAGGTTTAAAGAGTATTATAGTTGCTGGAAATTTGTGAGAATAGTGGATAAATTATAGTTATGTATTCTTATTTGTAGGAAACTTCGAGCTAGGTGAATACTAGCGAGTGTGGCCCAGTTTAGGAATTATTCAAGGTACGTATGAGCACAAGAATATTTGTGTTTGCGTAGTATCATGCTAGGATTGTAAAGTATGATTTAAGTGATGAATTAGTAGCATGTTTGGTTGATTATATGCTTGGAATTGGTATTGGTTGAGCATGAATTATTATGCAAGCATGTGAATATGTTATTTGAAGCATTATACAAGTTGAATATATATGAATCATGGAAGTATGTTTCATTTTGAAGTATCAAGAAGACATGTATTTAATAAGCAAGGCTTATATATGAATTAAAGAGCTAAACTTAGAATTATTGAGCATGATTCATTAATTAATTTCTCACCTATTTATTATTGGTGTTGAGCCAAGAAGTTAATTTATATATTTACTCTCTCATGTAAGTTGAGTTCGAGTCAAGAAAGTTTAGTAGTGCATTTTATGCACCAAGGTAGTAATCGTGCAATTTTGTACACAAAACTAGGCAAGGAACCGTAATTAAAATAAATAGTATGTGCTCACTAATTTATTCAAGAATGAATTGGAAGTTTGTATTGAATGTTGTTGTGTTTATTCTTGATTAATTGGTTTGAGTCATCATAAGTTAAATTGGTCAATCACGTAAAGTGTAAGAGGCTACACACCAAAACTCTTGGAACGTATATACCTTGAGTATGAACATATGGGGGGAGTTATGGGGTTTTATATTTAACCATAGCTTCTACAGGGGTACAGGACGTTGTACTTTCGTTTATTATTAAGGTGCTGGAATTCCGTCACAAGGTGATAGAGTAGGTGCCAATTGGGGTAGCTCCCTGATTGGAAGCTCAATATTTAAATGGGCTATTTTCAAGGAAGGAAACCTATTTGATGCGTAATCCCAAATTATTATTAATAATTAATATTGCTAGTTGTGAGTAAAAAGTAAGTTGACTTGTGATTGTATGGCGAGCATGTTTTAATTATTTATTTTGATGATAGGATATTCATGTTAATGTGGTGCATATGTACTCAGTTTTGCTGATTCGTACTTTTGTGTTTGTGTTTGGCTTTTCTTTGGATTGACCCTACTATGACCCATTTATATGGTGAGTAGAGGGTTGAAATAAAGAGAAAGTAAAAGGTACTTGAAGCATGAAGAACATGATGGGAAAGAGTGTAAAGAGTTATTTGTTATGTTTCTTAGTTTTAATATTTTTGAATTATTGGTTATTTTTTTGGACTAACAATATTGTGTTTATTTTTATTTGGTTTTTGAGAAGGGCCATGTTGGAATTGGTTCCAACTTGTGAATGTTTTATTCTACTTTAGTTTTGAGGTTGCGAACTCAAGTTTTGTTTTGAAAGTTGGTTTTTGTTTTTAGACTTCCGTTGTGTGACTTTGAATATTAGCTTTAGCCGTTATCACGGTGGTGGTAATATTTTGGTTATTTCTTATAAAGGGTTTTATTTAGAGAGAATGAGTATTTTTAAAAGAAGGAAATTTCTACGGTATTATAGATTTGATCCAATATTTTACGACCTGAACCCGAAACTGCACCCGACCTGATAGTAACTAATTAGGGGATTTTTATCCACCAATCAGCATCCGACACGTGGGCCAGCCAGGTTTCGCCACGTGTCCTTCATGTAGGCCAATAGGAGCCTGCCACGTGTCATCAAGAGATTCGTCCTCCTTGGACCAATTGCAATGTGACACGTGTCCACCCATGCCAAATGGGAAAACCGGCCAACAAGGCCCAATCATTGTGGGAGGCCCAGTCAGCCTTAGGTTTAACCTAAACCTAGTACTGGCACGCATCCCAAGGCATATAAATATGCCCATTAATTCTCATTAAGGGAGAGGACGCACATTTAACACTCTCACCTAGAGAGACCCAATTACTTTTATTTCCGCATTAATTACTCCTTAATCAAGTACTAACTTGACCGTCGGAGGCGGATCTCCAATCGTCCGGAGCATCCGTTTGTTTTGCAGGTACAGGCGTCCGATTCTAGTCTCAGAATTGTAACTCTCCCGCAGGACATCAGAAAACCCCGAAAAATTTTGGCGCCGTCTGTGGGGAGAGTACTTCTGAGATGGCATCCACGTCTGTACCTGAGCGCGGGGAAATTATGTCGTTGACTAACCTCCTCACGGCCAAACAAAATTTATTATAATCCTAAACTAACCCCTAAACAAGTCTAGTGGTAAGTTCGGAGTCGAACCACAAGGAACGGTAATGTTGGATTGTTCTCGATCTAATGCTTAAGCTACGCCGAAGTCGGTTTATGGATAATGGACACTACAACTACACTAACACACATATAAAGATCAAGATATTACAAAGTCTACTAGGGGAAAAGATCCACTTTGAACAATTAACAAGTTAATGGGAATCGATTTGATAATCAATCATGCAAAGAAAGAATTAAAATGGGAATTAATTACCATCAAGAGCAATCTCTCAAATTCCTAGCCTAGATCCCTCATTGACTAGGTGCATAGAAGAAATTTACCCAAAATGCAATCAAATATATAAATTCTAATTCACAATCCCTTGTCAAACTAGAACTAACATGCAATTAAGTTTGCTATCTTGGGAGATCAATCCAATCTAAAACAAACAACATGCCATCATCAATTCAATCAATTTAATCACACAATTATCATCAAATTTATCTCAAATAACTCAATTAACCATAACAAAGCTTCACTCAACACCTAGTAGAAGGAAATCTACTCAAACATGATTAACAAAGCAATTAATAAAGCATCAAGAGAGAAGAGAGTAAGAAATGCTCATTGATATAAAATGGAGATCTTCAAATCATCAAATTCCTCCTTTGATTATCCAAAATCCATGAAAACCATTGTTTCTCTCACTTTATCTCTCCAAAATTTGAGAGTTTCTCTCTCTAAAAACCTAAAACTACTGAAAATATGAATTCTCCCCTCTAAAATGAGCAAAAAATCTATTTATAGCCCTTACTAAATTGCCTAGGAAGCTCCGCAAAAAGTCGAGCAGCGCGTAGAGGAGCGGGCGTGCACCCCTCAGGAGCGGGCGCTCCAAACTTTCTGCCAAACCTTCTGCCAAACTTCAAAATTGCACACCCTGTGAGGAGCGGGCGTGCGGCCTTGAGGAGCGGGCGCTCCTGGCTGCGGACTGGGCAAACTGCTCAGCTTCAAATGAGCATATCTCCCACGTTTTACATCGGAATTGAGCATATGACCTGTCGTTGGAAAGCTCTCAAGATAAGCTTTCATCTCCAATTGGAATCGCCCCAAAATGTTTTGTAGATCAAAAGATATAGGCGTTTGAAGTATGATCTTTGCAAATCAAGTGCACATTTCTTCATTACTTGTTCTTTTATGCTTTATATTTCTTCAATCTTGAGCAATGAACTTATCCAAGTGTTCCTAAACATAAGAGTAAACCAATAAAGTTTAATCTAATGTCATAAGCCACCAAAATATGCAAGAAAAGCCAAAATTGAGCAATAACGACATTTCACACAAACATGACAAATGTAGTAAAACGTTATTAAAACCAAGTAAAAAGATAAAAAAAACTATGAAAAACTAACTAGAAAACTCCTAAAAATAGCGACATAAATGACACTTATCAAATTCCCCCAAGCTTAACTTTTGCTCGCCCTCGAGCAAAACAAAAGAAACACAAGGGAATGTGATGCATTTTATACAAACAAAGAAAACTAGAAGGGGAAGAATATACACTAACTCACTTTCGTAGGAATCACGAATACATTTAGCGTATGCATCAAGCACTTTAAACCCTTAGATTGCTCTAGAGGACGAGTAAGCTCTCGTAAGGGTGTCCTAAGAGTTTAACCCATAACTCTTGACAAAAATCAAGGCAAAACAATAAATAAATAAAATAAAATAAATCGAAGTAAGAGAAAAGTTACAAGCGTTCTAGAGTGGACTTTGATGATGGAACAAACACTTATGAATGTCAATATTTCTAAAATAATAAAGGTATGCGCGTTCTAAGATGTCCAAGGTTGATTGAAACATAACATATTCTAAGCATAGAGAACTAAAGGAAACACATTCCACCTTTTGTTCCAACCAATCAAACCACGTTCTCTCTACTAGTTTCAAATCCACTTTCAAGTTAGCTTCTCATGATTCCACGAAGGAACCGAAAAATGAATAAGAAATTAAAAACATTGAGAAGGTTACCCGACATCTTGGCTATGCAAACTCGCTCTATAGGCTTGATTCCTATTTCCCGCCATCATTGAATGACTTAACCCTCTAGGATCAAAAGGACTTTCAAGGTTGTAACATATAAGCTAGGAGAGTAAAGGTGTGGAGAACTCTTGAAATTTGCGGTAAACCTATGTGAAGCACGGGTGGAACTTCTTCCACAAGATCCAAACGATTCCAAAACAAAAGTGCCAAGTATGCTTATTAAATAACTTTCCCCCAAGCTTATTTAACACAAAATAACAAAAACAGGGAAAACAACAATAACAAAACCTCTTTTTTTTGTGCTTTACATTCTTCTTTACTTTTTTTCGATATTTTCTTTTTCCAAGCTTTTGCTTTTGCTTTTTTTTTTAATGTCATTGCCTCTTTTAACTTTGGGCGGCTTTTTCACAAAATGCATTTGGTTTTATGAAAAAAATTATATACAACACATACTTGCTTTGCAAATGAACTCATAATTCTAAACTTGCACCATAAACAATAAAACAAGCTCCAAAACAGAATTGCTTCACAAACTAAAGGTAGGAGTTAAAGTGAAACCAAGGCTGGAAGGCTTGTATTGTGGTTAGAGAAAAGAATGTATATGGCTCAAATGGGCTAGTAATAGGGGAAAATGCAAACCAAATCCAAAATTGAAAATTTATCCTATAAAAAGAGAAATGTCTTTGTCATCCCCTAAAGTGGCTCAGTCGCGTTCTTGGGAGCTAAAAGTCAAGTTCTAGATTTGAGAATGCAATAGCCAAGGATCCAAATATGCCGCTCAAAAAAGTATGATGAAGGCTAGAACAATTATACCTCACTAGGGATAGCAATAACTAACTCTTGATTTCATATCCACTATAGAGAGAAACTCCATCTTACCACAAGCAAGTGAACTAGAACTTCATGGTCCCAAAGTTCTTAGCCAACTACCTTAGCATACCATATCCTAGAGTCAACCTAACACATTCTCAAATCGTGCACACCTCTAAAATTTAGGAAGAAAGACATTCAAGAATACAAGTCCAAAAGTATTATGTCCAAAGCAAGAACAAAAGAAAATACATTGCAAATTTGCCTTGATAGAAACAAAAATCTTTTTGTGATTTTCAAGACATAGAAAATGGAAAAGCATAAACAAATGTGCATGGAATATATATGAATCAAAATCTACCAAATATGATAGAATACCCTCCCCCAAGCTTGAATGAGACAACATACTCAAACATAAATCAAATAATCCATGGGAGGGGAAAACAAGGAGATCAATCCAACAACCCAACATATCTCCTATTTCAAAGCCACTTTAGGTATCAACTAATGGAGAAAGAGCAAGGAAAGATATTACCGGATTTTAGGTGGGTGTATATACCCGCAAATGACCCAATTAAACTTTTCAAAGCCACTCTTCTCGAGAATTGAATCTTTTTTTTCCATATGCTAGCAATTGTGGTCCCAAACTTCCTTGATTCTTGATCCAAACCAATGCACCAAAGTATATCAAGTTATGTACCTAGAAAAAGGCACACAAACATTTCCATGAGAGAAAATCTATTCTAAAAAGAAAAGAAAATGGAAGCAATAAAACACGGGTTACTTCCCGAGAAAGGCTTGCTTAAGGTCCAAGCTTGACCGCTCTAGTAAATAATATTGCAACGATCGCAAGAGCTTGTCAAATGCACTACTACACATCTCATAAGATAACAAGTAAGATAATGATATAAGAAGGGCATGCACCAAGATTAGTGCACGTAAAAGAAGGTGAAGAGGGAGTTGCCAAGAAGAAGAAGAATCAAAAGAAAATTCAAGAAAATAAGAAGAAGAATAGAAAAGCAAACTCTCTTCACAAAAATCTTTTTGGGTGGCAAAATCACCCTTTTCCTCAATAGAAGACAAATGAGGGACATAAAAATCTTCATAGTCAAGGGAGTCCCCAATAGGCTCATTAACAAAGGAAGGAAGGGATATAGGAGTGTAGGGGATATGGTTGAAATTCCTTGAAAAAGGGACATGAGAAAAGGGGATAGGAGCAATGGTCTTACAAATGGTCTCTTCTTCACCATCGTTCCTCAAATCACCAATTTGAGCATGAAAATCAATCATAGAATCCTCAAAAGAAGAACACTCATGATCATGATCTCCCTCAAACATCCAACTTCCAAGAGGAACTACATAATCCTCTTCACTACAATCATGAACAACAACTCCCTCAATTTCCTTAAAGCCTAAAATCTCAAAGTCATGCATGAATGGATGCAAATTCATTTCAAAATCATCTCTCTCCCATGAAGCATTCTTAATGAACTCACTCAAAAGGCTATGGGTTTTCATTTGACACTCAATAAACACATTAGACATAACCTCAAATGAATCCAAATACTCATGGATAAAAGGATCACAATCATGCACTTGAGACTCATCAAGATGGGAAAGAGGGTTAGGATTTTCAAAATCAACTCTCTCTTCATTCTCAACTCCTTCACCATCACTCATATGCTCACAAATGGGATCCTCACACTCTCTTGGTTGCTCAAAATCATCATCATCATCCTCAACACACACATTAAATTGGGATTTTTCACAAACAAGCATCAAGGGTGACAATTGGCTTTCTAACTCCTCTTTTCTTCTCCTTCCCTCCTCAAGACGCTCCTCATTCTTTTTCATTATCTCTAATTGACCTCTCATAGAATTAAGAATCATTTCCTTACTAGGCCCAAGCTCATTATCAAGCTCAATGCACCTAATTTGAGATTCAAAAGTAGAAATAAGGGATTCAAAAGGTGTTGAAGGTTGAGGCTCAACAAGAGAAGAAGAAGTACAACCAAGATTGGAAAAATCAACATTAATATCATGAGCATATACATCACATTGGGGAGTGGGGGCACAATCAAACACATGAGATTCATCATTAAGGGAACGAAGCACATCACAAGAAGGCATGGTAAATAATGAAGAATATTGAAACACACATTTAGCATCAACTTGAGCATGTACCTCATCATCATGAACAAAAGAGGAAATAGAGTTGAAATCATGTGTTTTAGGCTCACTTAAGGGATCATGTAACAAATCATGGGAATTCATGCTAATATTAGAAGTATCAACACATTGCATATCAATAATAGAATCATGATTTGAAGTACCCCCTTAAAGAAAAGGTTTTATGACTTTTATGTCATTAAATTGGGTTAATTAGTAAGGTTTAAAGAGTATTATAGTTGCTGGAAATTTGTGAGAATAGTGGATAAATTATAGTTATGTATTCTTATTTGTAGGAAACTTCGAGCTAGGTGAATACTAGCGAGTGTGGCCCAGTTTAGGAATTATTCAAGGTACGTATGAGCACAAGAATATTTGTGTTTGCGTAGTATCATGCTAGGATTGTAAAGTATGATTTAAGTGATGAATTAGTAGCATGTTTGGTTGATTATATGCTTGGAATTGATATTGGTTGAGCATGAATTATTATGCAAGCATGTGAATATGTTATTTGAAGCATTATACAAGTTTAATATGTATGAATCATGGAAGTATGTTTCATTTTGAAGTATCAAGAAGACATATATTTAATAAGCAAGGCTTATATATGAATTAAAGAGCTAAACTTAGAATTATTGAGCATGATCATTAATTAATTTCTCACCTATTTATTATTGGTGTTGAGCCAAGAAGTTAATTTATATATTTACTCTCTCATGTAAGTTGAGTTCGAGTCAAGAAAGTTTAGTAGTGCATTTTATGCACCAAGGTAGTAATCGTGCAATTTTGTACACAAAACTAGGCAAGGAACCGTAATTAAAATAAATAGTATGTGCTCACTAATTTATTCAAGAATGAATTGGAAGTTTGTATTGAATGTTGTTGTGTTTATTCTTGATTAATTGGTTTGAGTCATCATAAGTTAAATTGGTCAATCACGTAAAGTGTAAGAGGCTACACACCAAAACTCTTGGAACGTATATACCTTGAGTATGAACATATGGGGGGACTTATGGGGTTTTATATTTAACCATAGCTTCTACAGGGGTACAGGACTTTGTACTTTCGTTTATTATTAAGGTGCTGGAATTCCGTCACAAGGTGATAGAGTAGGTGCCAATTGGGGTAGCTCCCTGATTGGAAGCTCAATATTTAAATGGGCTATTTTCAAGGAAGGAAACCTATTTGATGCGTAATCCCAAATTATTATTAATAATTAATATTTCTATTTATGAGTAAAAAGTAAGTTGACTTGTGATTGTATGGCGAGCATGTTTTAATTATTTATTTTGATGATAGGATATTCATGTTAATGTGGTGCATATGTACTCAGTTTTGCTGATTCGTACTTTTGTGTTTGTGTTTGGCTTTTCTTTGGATTGACCCTACTATGACCCATTTATATGGTGAGTAGAGGGTTGAAATAAAGAGAAAGTAAAAGGTAATTGAAGCATGAAGAACATGATGGGAAAGAGTGTAAAGAGTTATTTGTTATGTTTCTTAGTTTTAATATTTTTGAATTATTGGTTATTTTTTTTGGACTAACAATATTGTGTTTATTTTTATTTGGTTTTTGAGAAGGGCCATGCTTGAATTGGTTCCAACTTGTGAATGTTTTATTCTACTTTAGTTTTGAGGTTGCGAACTCAAGTTTTGTTTTGAAAGTTGGTTTTTGTTTTTTAGACTTCCGTTGTGTGACTTTGAAAATTAGCTTTAGCCGTTATCACGGTGGTGGTAATATTTTGTTTATTTCTTATAAAGGGTTTTATTTAGAGAGAATGAGTATTTATAAAAGAAGGAAATTTCTACGGTATTATAGATTTGATCCAATATTTTACGACCTGAACCCGAAACTGCACCCGACCTGATAGTAACTGATTAGGGGATTTTTATCCACCAATCAGCATCCGACACGTGGGCCAGCCAGGTTTCGCCACGTGTCCTTCATGTAGGCCAATAGGAGCCTGCCACGTGTCATCAAGAGATTCGTCCTCCTTGGACCAATTGCAATGTGACACGTGTCCACCCATGCCAAATGGGAAAACCGGCCAACAAGGCCCAATCATTGTGGGAGGCCCAGTCAGCCTTAGGTTTAACCTAAACCTAGTACTGGCACGCATCCCAAGGCATATAAATATGCCCATTAATTCTCATTAAGGGAGAGGACGCACATTTAACACTCTCACCTAGAGAGACCCAATTACTTTTATTTCCGCATTAATTACTCCTTAATCAAGTACTAACTTGACCGTCGGAGGCGGATCTCCAATCGTCCGGAGCATCCGTTTGTTTTGCAGGTACAGGCGTCCGGTTCCAGTCTCAGAATTGTAACTCTCCCGCAGGACATCAGAAAACCCCGAAAATTTTTGGCGCCGTCTTTGGGGAGAGTACTTCTGAGATGGCATCCACGTCTGTACATGAGCGCGGGGAAATTATGTCGTTGACTAACCTCCTCACGACCAAACAAAATTTATTATAATCCTAAACTAACCCCTAAACAAGTCTAGTGGTAAGTTCGGAGTCGAACCACAAGGAACGGTAATGTTGGATTGTTCTCGATCTAATGCTTAAGCTACGCCGAAGTCGGTTTATGGATAGTGGACACTACAACTACACTAACACACATATAAAGATCAAGATATTACAAAGTCTACTAGGGGCAAAGATCCACTTTGAACAATTAACAAGTTAATGGGAATCGATTTGATAATCAATCATGCAAAGAAAGAATTAAAATGGGAATTAATTACCATCAAGAGCAATCTCTCAAATTCCTAGCCTAGATCCCTCATTGACTAGGTGCATAGAAGAAATTTACCCAAAATGCAATCAAATATATAAATTCTAATTCACAATCCCTTGTCAAACTAGAACTAACATGCAATTAAGTTTGCTATCTTAGGAGATCAATCCAATCTAAAACAAACAACATGCCATCATCAATTCAATCAATTTAATCACACAATTATCATCAAATTTATCTCAAATAACTCAATTTACCATAACAAAGCTTCACTCAACACCTAGTAGAAGGAAATCTACTCAAACATGATTAACAAAGCAATTAATAAAGCATAAAGCGAGAAGAGAGTAAGAAATGCTCATTGATATAAAATGAAGATCTTCAAATTATCAAATTCCTCCTTTGATTATCCAAAATCCATGAAAACCATTGTTTCTCTCACTTTCTCTCTCAAAAATTTGAGAGTTTCTCTCTCTAAAAACCTAAAACTACTGAAAAATATGAATTCTCCCCTCTAAAATGAGCAAAAAAATCTATTTATAGCCCTTACTAAATTGCCTAGGAAGCTCCGCAAAAAGTCGAGCAGCGCGTAGAGGAGCGGGCGTGCACCCCTCAGGAGCAGGCGCTCCAAACTTTCTGCCAAACCTTCTACCAAACTTCAAAATTGCACACCCTGTGAGGAGCGGGCTTGCGGCCTTGAGGAGCGGGCGCTCCTGGCTGCGGACTAGGCAAACTGCTCAGCTTCAAATGCGCATATCTCCCTCGTTTTACATCGGAATTGAGCATATGACCTGTCGTTGGAAAGCTCTCAAGATAAGCTTTCATCTCCAATTAGAATCGCCCCAAAATGTTTTGTAGATCAAAAGATATAGGCGTTTGAAGTATGATCTTTGCAAATCAAGTGCACATTTCTTCATTACTTGTTCTTTTATGCTTTATATTTCTTCAATCTTGAGCAATGAACTTATCCAAGTGTTCCTAAACATAAGAGTAAACCAATAAAGTTTAATCTAATGTCATAAGCCACCAAAATATGCAAGAAAAGCCAAAATTGAGCAATAACGACATTTCACACATAAACATGACAAATGTAGTAAAACGTTATTAAAACCAAGTAAAAAGATAGAAAAACCATGAAAAACTAACTAGAAAACTCCTAAAAATAGCGACATAAATGACACTTATCAGTACCGACTCCTGAAGAGAGGCGTCCCCTGGACGACCCTGAAGTTCAGTCGGACCATGATACTGAGGAAGAATTTGAAGTTGAAGCTCACACAGCTTCAGACGGGACCCTAAGGGCCCGACGCACCCGTCATACCGAAAGGAGAGAACGGGAAGATCTTCAAACTGGACTCAGTGATCCAGCCGGCGCACCGCCTGTTCAGCAGCAGCCGGCTGATGGGTCTGCTCCCATTACAAGAAACGAACTCATGACCTTCATGAGGGGCTTCAAGGGAGAGATTCAAGAGTTGCTCAACAAGAAGCCGCCTGCTCTGGCCAAGGAGCAGTCGGCTAGGGCGAGAGGCGACCCCTCATCCTAACTCTAGGAAGTGGGAGCTGCCTGTCCTTGATTTTACAAAGTACCGCTTTCCTACTCCAGGAAAGAGGAAACCTGTTTGTCATATTCAGGCGGACGGATCGAAGAAAACATACACAGATGCTCGGCTATTGCTAGAGCAGAAGAAGAATGACCGATTGTCAGAGTCGGCCTCTACTTCAGACTTCCAAGACAGTCTACGCAATACCTTGATGAGGTATACTCAGTTGCATCATGAGAGTCAGTCAGGCGGTACCTCCCGTCAGTCCGACTTTCATAGTGACCAGGCGGTACCAAACTTACCATTTGTACCGCAACAACAATATTTTTTTGCAGCCACCTCTGTTTGGAGGGCATGCAGCAAAGAATGTCCAACCTATGGACTGGCAGCTACGGTTGCTTAGACTTGGGGAACAGCCGTCGGCCTTCTCCAAGGAAATTACTGAAGCCGCTCAGCCGGCCAAAGTGAAAAATGTATTAGTAGGCGCCTATGACGGCACTACTAACCCAGAAGACCATTTGATGGCATTCACCAACCTGATGTACCTTCAAGGGTTGGATGATCCCACTTGGTGCAAGTGTTTTCCAGCGACTCTCAAAGGAATCGCATAACAATGGTTCGGCAAGAAGCAGACGACAAGAAGAGAAAGGCAGCCCAGACGGGGGCCGCAAGAAAAGACAGAAAATAGCAATCATTGCCAGAGGAGCGGTCGGATGAATTCCTCAGCCGGCTGGTGAGCATACGGACCTGATCTTAGACGACTCGCGTCCTGACCGAACAGTCAAAGTTGGGACGACTGCTCTGAGAGTCCTGGGTGACGACTTTCACAAACTATTGAAAGAATACAAGGACATCTTTGCATTCGAAGTCCACGAAATGCCAGGCATTAGTCCTGACCTGGCGGTACATAAAATGGCTGTGGATCCGAAAAAGAAGCCGGTAAGGCAGAAGAAGCGGAACCATGGCGAAGAAAGAAGTCAGGCGGCAGCCGCCGAAGTTAAAAAATTACTTGATGCAGGGTTCATTCGGCAATGTTACTTCCCAGACTGGGTTGCAAATGTGGTGCTTGTTAAAAAGCCGAATGGCACCTGGCGAATGTGTGTAGACTACACAGACTTAAACAAGGCGTGCCCCAAAGACAGTTACCCTCTGCCTAAAATTGATAACCTGGTCGACTCAACAGCCGGCCATGCTTTGATGAGCTTTATGGACGCCTACTCTGGTTTCCATCAAATTCCTTTATGGAAGAAAGATCAGGAGAAGACGGCCTTCGTCACTTATCAAGGGTTATACTGTTACACGGTCATGCCGTTTGGTCTTAAAAATGCCCCGGCCACCTTCCAGCGAATGATAAACACTATGTTCTTTGATCAGATTGGGAGAAACGTCGAGGCATACATTGATGATATGATTGTCAAGTCTAAGCTTCAGATAGATCATCTGTCGGACCTCCGAGAAACTTTCGCCACACTCAGGCGGCACCATGTCATGCTCAATCCCAAGAAATGTGTATTTGGAGTTGAGTCTGGGAAATTTCTCGGATTCCTTATCAATCAGAGAGGAATAGAGGGGAACCCTGAGAAGGTGCAGGCGGTCATCGACCTGCAGTCGCCTCGTACCGTCCGAAAGGTTCAGATGTTAACAGGTTGTCTGGCGGCCTTGGGAAGACTTCTAAGCCGATCATGCGACAAATGATTATACTTCTTCCAGGTCATTAAGAAGAAGGCAAGGTTTGAATGGGGGCCGGATGCTGAGGCGGCCTTCCAGAAATTGAAAGTTCACTTGCATTCCTTGCCGAGGCTGGTCAGCCCTTTGCCCAAAGAAGTACTCTACATGTACCTGGCCGTCTCTGATCATGCGTTAAGCGCTGTTCTTCTTGCTGAAAGAGACGGCTGTCAGCTCCCGGTCTACTTTGTCAGTCATGTACTGAAAAATGCCGAGTTGAGGTATCCCTTAGTGGAGAAATTTGGTCTTGCACTCTTCATGGATGTTAAAAAATTGAAGCCCTACTTTTTGGCACATGCAGTCGTCGTGTATACAGATCAACCTATCAAGCGGCCACTGACCACCATGGATTGTCAGGCCGGATGATCAAATGGGCCATAGAAATACAGAGCCTCGAAGTTACTTTCAAGCCTAGAAAAGCAGTGAAGGGGCAAGCCTTTGCTATCTTTATTGTTGAGATGACTCGTCCCCCTAATTCTCGAGATCCAGACCAAGTCTGGAAGGTATATGTGGACGGAAGCTCTACTTCAAATGGTTTTGGAGCAGGCGTCATATGTCAGTCGCCAGAGGGCGACAGGTACGAGTATGCTCTACGCTTCAGTTTTCAGGCCTCAAACAATGAGGCAGAATATGAAGCTTTACTAGCCGGAATCCGCATGTGCAAGGCGGCAGGGGCACGAAAGAAAGACGCCTGTTCCGATTCACAATTGATAGTGAGTCAGTATATTGGCGAATACAAAGCAACCCATCCGGCCATGATCAAGTATTTACAGGCGGTACGACAAGCAGTCGGATCCCTTGAAGATTTTCATCTGACTCAAGTGCCGAGATCAGAAAACAACCAGGCGGATGCACTTTCAAAATTAGCATCATCCGCCTCTTGTGATACTCCTCGAACTGTTTTTTGGGAAGTAATGGAGAAGAGAAGCATCGAGGAAGACCCTATTGGAATCCTAGACAGAAGCTCAACCTGGATGGATCCTATCAGGGCATATCTGACAGACGGTACCCTGCCGGATGATCATCACCAGGCGGCTGCGCTGAAAAAACGGGCAGCCAGTTTTTAAATGATAAGGCGAGAACTTCACAAAAGAGGGTACCTTCAACCCTACTTAAAGTGTGTTACTCTAGAAAAGGGACGAGAGATACTAGACGATCTTCACTCTGGTTACTACGCTTCCCATATAGGCGGTAGGTCGCTTGCTCAACGGACAAGGCGGCAGAGCTACTTTTGGCCTACTTTAGAAGCAGATGCAATGGAGATGGTGAAAAAATGTGACAAGTGCCAAAGGTTTGGCAAACTAATTCACCGTCCGGCTACTGACCTCAGTACCATTCATAGCCCACTACCGTTTTCTAAGTGGGGCATGGATATTCTGGGTCCCTATACGCCTGCTACAGGCGGAAGGAGGTACATACTTGTTGCAGTCGACTACTTCTCTAAATGGGTGGAGGCGGAGGCTGTAAAGGGAATCAAGACGAAGGATGTAATTTCATTCATTTGGAAAAATGTCATCACTCGGTTCGGGGTTCCCATGTCTATGGTTTTTGATAATGGTCCCCAATTTGAGACGCCTGTTCTCAAAAGCTGGTTGGGTGACCAAGGAATTGCACACCACTTTGCATCAGTCGATCGTCCACAAGCAAACGGCCAGGTAGAAGCCTTTAATAAAATCATCTCAGACGGTCTCAAGAAAAAGATTGAACGAGCAGGCGGCCTATGGGCGGATGAATTACCACATGTTCTCTGGGCCATTAGGACGACTGAAAAAGGGGCGACTGGAGAAACTCCATTCCTCCTAACTTATGGTGCGGAAGCTGTTCTTCCAATTGAACACTACGAGCCGACTCTTCAAGTAATGCTATATGACGAAGAGGCAAACTGGGAAGCCATGCGCCTGGCATTAGACTCACTCCCAGAAAGGAGGGGCAATGCTGTCTTGCGCCATGAAATTTACCGCCTGAGAATGACCAGATCATACAACAAAAAAGTACACAGGCGTCCACTCAAAGTGGGGGACTTTGTACTTAGAAAAATGGAAGCAGTTGGTAGGGCTAATGAGTCTGGAAAATTAACTCCCAACTGGGAAGGACCCTACTGAATCTATGAAGAGGTCAGGGACGGTACCTACCGTCTGGAAACACCAGACGGCCAACCGTTGCCTCGAACCTGGAATGTAGATAATCTTAAGAAATATTTCTTTTGAATGATGTAAATAGTCGAGGGCTACTTAATAAAAGTTTGCTGTTTCATTCAATTTTGTACTAAGAGGGGCATGCCTACTGACAAACAGTCGGCTACTCTCCATGTTTAATTTTCATTCTTACTTAAGTGGGGCACGCCGCTTGTTCCACACAACCGGCTACTCTCCCATAACACAGTTCACCAAGAACTATCAAAGGCTCATGGCTGAAATGATCAGACCAGGCGCCAAGCCAACTGATCCAAATATAAGTTTAATTCGACCTGTCCCAACATTATAGCAGGCGTCCGACGGCATCCATCCGGATGAAATTCGTTGCAGAGAGCAGCTCCCTTTTGGGTGGAACATTGTTCTATAAAATCATTACACGGCACCTATACGACTGTCTAACCAAGACAACCACGTAGCCGTTTCCCAGACAAGGATACCTCTCACTTTACTGACTAATCAGGTCAAACAAGTGTTCGCAGTAACCATCCGTGTCAACCAACCGACTGAACTACTAGGGATAAGAACAGTCGGTATCTTATGAGTTAATAGCCAACAAACATTGGCGAATAAAGGGGAACAACCGGTACCCACCGCTTGATTCCTCTACTACTCATTCACTTGGCGACTAGGTAAAAATTATGTTAACTTAGTCACTACTTAAAAATTTAGTATGAAACTAAAAAGGTGTTCATACAGCGCCTGTTCACACTAGATTAAATGTGGCGGGGAACAGTCGGCCTGGACCGACTAGAGTCTCTAGCCTAAAAGAAAAAAAACAAACAAGGCAGGTAGGAAACCACCTTCCTACTTGGTTGAAGGGGATCCAGTCTTTAAAGTGGCCGACTGATCGCTTAGCCTGGAAACAGACAACCAGTCGTCCAGGGGCATAGGTGGCTTGACTAACTACCTCGTACCTGTCCACAACTATCGGCCATGCAAAACAGTCGGTATAGTATGCAATTGGATATCAGAGTTTCGATACTTAGCAAAGTCGAAACAAATTCGAAACGAAACAAATTCGAAACATTTTGGCAAAAAGGCGACCTAAAATAATGGTCGCCTGAGTTATATTAACAGCCGACCAGAAGGACCGGCATAAATATTCATACCCCCGGCCCCTTGGCCGGGTAAAAGATACAAAAAGAAGCCGGTCATTAAGACCGGCAAGATATTCAAAACCCCGGCCCCCTGGCCGGGTAAACAGAAACAAACGGCACGCAGGCCGTAAAAAGAAGAAATAAAGCTTAAGAAGGGGGCAGATCTTCAATAATAGCAGCTGCCGCCTGGTCAGCACTCTTTTTGCTGGACTCGGCTTCAGCTGCATCCTTCTTCGATGCATCCACCCCAAGCGGCACAAGCGCCACTACCGGCTCCTCCTGCTCCAACGCCTCGTCCTCAGCAGCCGCCAGGATCTCTTGATTATATCTATCAGAACACTGGCGATACGTTTTTTCCCATGAGGAAAAGTCGGCATTGGGGAAGAGGCGGCCCCAGGTCAGGCGCTGGGTCTGAGCAGAGTCTTCCATCATCTCTCGGACCAGCTCCTTCTTTTCTTGCTCGGCCTTTGCCGAGAGCTCCTGAGTAAGACTCTTCTCCTGGGTCACCAGGCGTTCCTTAACGTGTGCCAAGGATTTCTCCAAGGTGTCGTATGAGGACATTTTTTGGCGAAGAGGTCTCAGCTCGGCCTTGAGATTGTTGATGGTCGCCTCCAGCTCATTATTTTTCTTCTGGGCCGCCTCCAACTGAGCCCGGATAGCAGAAGTAGCCTGCACCTGATAATAAAGAATATCAGTTGTTAAAATCTCATTTTGGGCAATTTGAAACATTGCCTTGTCAGAGGCGGCCATAGCTTTTGCAGCCTTTACCTCTTTGTTCTTCCTGTCAAGCGGCTTGCGAAGGCCGTTCACTCGGAGCAGGGCCTAAGTAAAAGGGAACAGGCGTCAGTTTTCAAACAAAAAACAGGCGTCCTGGAATTTGAATAACCAAAAATATGCTAAGTATACCTCAGCAAGGACCCCTGCAATCCCGTCTAGGTCAAGGGTGCCAACACCCCTGACCGCCTCCCTCTCAGCCGGAGGGACGTCTTTGATCATAGACTTGGCCACCTCGACCAAGTCTGGCTCCTGAGGGTCGGCTACATCAAGCATAAAAAAACGGGTTAGACCTAGTAAAGAAGGGAGCAAGTCTAAATTCACAAGGACAGCTTCATACTTCTAGGCGGCCTGATTGGAGTTTTAGAAGGAGTGGACAACTGTTTCTCAGCCGCCGCATGTTTCCTGGCAGTACCAGGAGAGCTCGCAACAGTCGTCCTCCGGGTCTTGGAGTCCGGCTGTTGGGAAGAAGAGGTTCTTGGAGTGCCCGTCTGAAAAAAAAAAAAAAAAAAAAAAAAAATACTGGGTCAGTATATGCATAAACCCAACTCCAAAAAGAGAGTGAAAGGTTCGGAGCTCACCAAGAGCACCCCCTTGTTGGGGGAGTCGGTTGAGGATTGTTGCATAATAGAGGCTCGCAACATGGTCGCCGCAGTCTTGGAAATCCGCTACAAAGACAAGATACCAAGTTAATAAAAAGATAAACGGTAACTCATGGCAAAAAAGAGTATTCGACAGGCCGGCTACCTCTTGAACACCGACTGCTAAGGCCACAGGCGGCCAGAAAGTACTCGTCATAAAGCCATTTGAAGCTCGGGACGCAGTGCAGGGGTACTTGCTCTCGTACCCCTGTAGTAGAGTTGACCCTCGACTCTACTTTAAAGAGTCCTTTATCCAGGATCTCTTTCTTGGCTTTGGGGGGAACAGGCGGCAAGAAGAGGCGGATTCCTGTTCCACCTGTTGAAGCGCTTGTTCAGCTCTGTGTCTGAACTTTCAATGATAAGGAAGGTGCTTCGCCAATCCTTCCACTTGTTTGCTTTACCTCTTGTCATGAGGTAGCCTCTGTGGCTCGTCAATTGATACCAACCGGTACCGCCTGCCTTAGGGGTCCGGCTGAGGTAGTTCATGTGGGCGAAAGCCTCGAAGTTTGGCTCCACCCCGTGCAGTTCGCACCCGGCCACATAGCCGAGTACGTTGACCCAGGAGTTTGGGGCTAACTGCCATAACCCTAACTCATACCCATCCAAGATCCGCTGAACAGCCGGATGTAGTGGGAAGCGCAGCCCAGCCCTGATGGCCGCCTTGTAGCAGCCAAAGCAGGCGCTATCATAACTAGTACCAGCCGGCCAGACGATTGTGTCTTCTGGATCCGGCACGAAAACTAAAAAGCCGGGGCCCATTGTGTGGTTCGCAATAAAGCTCCCCACTCTCTCTTGCATGGCCGTGATCCGGCCCCGTGGGACAGTGCAGTAGTAAGGGGTATTTTGCTCTTGGTAAGAGGCGGATGGCTCCGCCCAATTTTCCCCCTTCTCAACTGCGTGAGAAAGCCTCGCCTCTTGTAGGCGGTTGTTTTTCTCTTCCGTGTCCAGAGAAGCATGACCAGAAGAGCTAGACTCGGATTCGTCCTCTGACGAGTCCGAAGAGGACGACTCCTCCCCTCTCCCAGAGGGGCCCGCCTTCTCTCCTTCAAAAGGAGTAGGAGAGAATGTAGACATGTCAACTGTAAAATGGGAAGGGGTCACCTTGACCCCTCCCTCAGAACTGTCGGCTGTCAAGCCGCCTTGGTTCACTTCCACATCTGGCGCCTGATCAGATGTTTCACTAATCGGCACCCTGTGGGAGGAGTCGTCTGAGTTCGAGATCCTAGCAGTTCTTTTTGTTCTGGCCATCATGTTCTGCATAGACACATAGACAGTTGGACTTTGTATAAAGGGCAAAGATGGGTTCGGAAAAGGGCAGGCGGCACTCCTAGTCCTAGATTCAGCCGTCCCTGGTGACCGGCTGATCACTAACCTAGGTCGTGTCGTGTGCTTCCGTGGTGCCATTTCAAAAAAGAATAAAATAAAGAGAAATTTAAGAGTAAGAGAACCGACGGTTACCTGAACGAGTGAAGTTGACGGAGTTATGAAAATCCTGAGTAGCCGGCTTGTCAGAGCAGGCGGTAGGCAGAAAGAGTCCGGAATGTCAGAGCAAGTTCAAGGGTCCGAATGTTCTCTCTAAAAAGTTCTCAAGTGTGAAAATGACTGAAGTCAACACACCCTTATATAGGCAAAGTGAGAAGGCGAAGGGTCACTTCCAAAATTCAAAATTTGGGCGGGAGAATCTCTCGGCCTTTCACCGAGTGACACCTGTAGCAGGTCGTCGCCTGTCACGGTGCGACACCTGTCACAGGTAACACGTGACCAGTCACGTGCCACCTGTGAGGGGCAAATGATTAGGGGACTTATCCACCAATCAGCATCTGACACGTGGGCCAGCCAGGTTTCGCCACGTGTCCTTCATGTAGGCCAATAGGAGCCTGCCATGTGTCATCAAGAGATTCGTCCTCCTTGGACCAATTGCAATGTGACACGTGTCCACCCATGCCAAATGGGAAAACCGGCCAACAAGGCCCAATCATTGTGGGAGGCCCAGTCAGCCTTAGGTTTAACCTAAACCTAGTATTGGCACGCATCCCAAGGCATATAAATATGCCCATTAATCCTCATTAAGGGAGAGGACGCACATTTAACACTCTCACCTAGAGAGACCCAATTACTTTTATTTCCGCATTAATTACTCCTTAATCAAGTACTAACTTGACCGTCGGAGGCGGATCTCCAATCGTCCGGAGCATCCGTTTGTTTTGCAGGTACAGGCGTCCGGTTCCAGTCTTAGAATTGTAACTCTCCCGCAGGACATCAGAAAACCCCGAAACAGTAACTGTCAACCGATTTAATCCAACCCGACAACAATCCGAACCCGAACTAGTACCCGACTCAATTAGAACTTGAAAACAGTGATAACCCATCACAACATGTTATTGAGCCTAGTCATGAAAGGCTTAATAAATTTTATATGCCTATCGTTCAGCTTGTATACTGGTACATTTCTGCAAACCCTCAATCCTTAATAATATATTTGTACAATTTGTTCAGCTTATATACCTTTTGTTCTCTATTACTTCGCAAATAAGTTTAATAAAATCTTGATAATGCTTGATCAAATTATGGAAGCTGTAATTATATAGGTTCAACTTTACCACATCGATATTTATTCGAATTGAACTTGAAGCAAAACCAAGAATGATCCAACTTCAAGATTATGTGACCAAATAATTATCTGACCCAACCCTAACCCGAATTCGAATGTACCATCTATTAACCCGCCCAAACTTGACTCAACACAACCTAAACTTAATATTAAACCCGATTTGAATTTGACTCGAATCGAACTCGACCTACACCCAAAAGGGTTAACGACCCATAATAACTTGAATCGAAATTGACTCGACCCGAACCTGAACCTGATCTAAGGATAGATTGACCCGACATAACCTGATCATGATTTAACTTGAGACCTGATTTGACCCGACTTGAAAACCCGAATTAACAACTCTAATTCTTCCTAATATTATGTATATTAATATTTGACAACTATAGAGTACTTCGTAAAGGTTCTAGTGTTCCACTATATTACTGATGAATGGAGTATTTACTTGTAAAATTATAAGTTCTCACTTGTAATTTTGTAAATTATTCAATAATATCTTTCAACTAATTTTTTACTCAAGCAAATCTAATTGAATCAAATGAAAGTCAATCACATTCAAACAAATCTTTTTGAATCAATTGAAAGTAAAATGCATTCAATAAAGCTAATTGAATCAAATGAAAGTCAAACACAGTCAACCAAAACTTTTTGATTCAAATCAAATTCTAATGCATTCAACAAAGCTAATTTAATCAAATAAAAGTCAAATGCATTCTACAAAGCTAATTGAATCAAATGAAAGTCAAACACATTCAAACAAAGCTTTCTGAATCAAATGAAAGTCAAATGCATTCAACAAAGCTAATTAAATCAAATGAAAGTCAAACACATTCAAACAAAGCTAATTGAATCAAATGAAAGTCAAACACATTCAAACAGAACTTTTTGAATCAAATGAAAGACAAATGCATTCTATAAAGCTCATTGAATTAAATGAAAGTAAAACACATTCAAACAAATCTTTTTGAATCAAATGAAAGTCAAATCCATTCAATAAAGCTAATTGAATCAAATGAAAGTCAAACACATTCAAACAAAGCTAATTGAATCAAATGAAAGTCAAACACATTTAAACAAAGCTAGTTGAATCAAAAGAAAGTCAAACACATTCAAGCAAAGCTAATTGAATCAAATGAAAGTCAAACACATTCAAACAAAGCTTTTTGAATCAAATTAAAGTCAACCACCTTCAAACAAAGCTTTTTGAATCAAATGAAAGTCAAATTCATTCAACAAAGATAATTAAATCAAATGAAAGTAAAACACTTTCAAACAAAGCTTTTTGAATAAAATGAAAGTCAAATACATTCAACAAAGCTAATTGAATCAAATGAAAGTCAAACACATTCAAACAAAGTTAATTGAATCAAATGAAAGTCAAATGCATTATATAAAACTAATTGAATCAAATGAAAGTAAAACACATTCAAACAAATCTTTTTGAATCAAATGAAAGTTTAATGCATTCAATAAAGCTAATTGAATCAAATGAAAGTCAAACACATTCAAACAAAGCTAATTGAATCAAATGAAAGTCAAACACATTTAAACAAAGCTAGTTGAATCAAAAGAAAGTCAAACACATTCAAGCAAAGCTAATTGAATCAAATGAAAGTAAAACACATTCAAACAAATCTTTTTGAATCAAATGAAAGTCAAACACAGTGAACCAAAGCTTTTTGATTCAAATTAAAGTCTAATGCATTCAACAAAGCTAATTTAATCAAATGAAAGTCAAACACATTCAGACAAAGTTTTTTGAGTCAAATTAAAGTCTAATGCATTAAACAAAGCTAATTGAATCAAATGAAAGTCAAACACATTCAAACAAAGCTAATTAAATTAAATGAAAGTCAAACACACTCAAACAAATTTTTTTGAATCAAATTAAAATCTAATGCATTAAACAAAGCTAATTGAATCAAATAAAAGTCAAACACATTCAAAAAATGCTAATTGAATCAAATGAAAGTCAAACATATTCAAACAAAGCTTTTTGAATCAAATGAAAGTCAAATGCATTCATCAAAACTAATTGAATCAAATGAAAGTCAAACACATTCAAACAAAGCTAATTAAATCAAATGAAAGTCAAACATTTTCAAACAAAGCTTTCTGAATCAAATGAAAGTCAAATGCATTCAACAAAGCTAATTTAAATAAATGAAAGTCAAACACATTCAAACAAAGTTAATTGAATCAAATGAAAGTCAAACACATTCAAACAAAGCTTTTTAAATCAAATGAAAGTCAAATGCATTCTATAAACCTAATTGAATCAAATGAAAGTCAAACACATTCAAACAAAGCTTTCTGAATCAAATGAAAGTCAAACGCATTCAACAAAGCTAATTGAATCAAATGAAAGTCAAATGCATTCTACAAAGCTAAACGAATCAAATGAAAGTCAAACACATTCAAACAAAGCTAATTGAATCAAATGAAAGTCAAACACATTCAAACAAAGCTTTTTGAATCAAATTAAAGTCAACCACTTTCAAACAAAGCTTTTTGAATCAAATGAAAGTCAAATGCATTCAACAAAGATAATTAAATCAAATGAAAGTAAAACACTTTCAAACAAAGCTTTTTGAATAAAATGAAAGTTAAATACATTCAACAAAGCTAATTGAATCAAATGAAAGTCAAACACATTCAAACAAAGTTAATTGAATCAAATGAAAGTCAAATGCATTATATAAAACTAATTGAATCAAATAAAAATCAAACACATTCAAACAAAGCTTTCTGAATCAAATGAAAGTCAAATGCATTCAACAAAGCTAATTGAATCAAATGAAAGTCAAATGCATTATACAAAGCTAATTGAATCAAATGAAAGTCAAACACATTCAACAAAGCTAATTGAAACGAATGAAAGTCAAATGCATCCTACAAAGCTAATTGAATCAAATGAAAGTCAAACACAATTAAACAAAGCTATTTAAATTAAATGAAAGTCAAACACATTCAAACAAAGATTTTTGAATCAAATGAAAGTCAAATGCATTCTATAAAGCTAATTGAATCAAATGAAAGTCAAACACATTCAGACAAAGCTAATTGAATCAAATGTAAGTCAAATGCATTCTACAAAGCTAAACAAATCAAATGAAAGTCTAACACATTCAAACAAAGCTAATTGAATCAAATGAAAGTCAAACACATTCAAACAAAGATTTTTGAATCAAATAAAAGTCAAATGCATTCAATAAAGCTAATTGAATAAAATGAAAGTCAAACACAGTCAACCAAAGCTTATTGATTCAAATTAAAGTCTAATGCATTCAACAAAGCTAATCGAATCAAATGAAAGTCAATCAAATTCAAACAAAGCTAATTGAATCAAATTAAAGTCTAATGCATGAAACAAAGCTAATTAAATCAAATGCAAGTCAAACAGATTAAAACAAAGCTAATTGAATCAAATGAAAGTCAAAAACATTCAAACAAAGCTTTTTGATTCAAATTAAAGTCAAACACATTCAAATAAAGCTAATTAAATCAAATGAAAGTCAAACACTTTCAAACAAAGCTTTCTAAATCAAATGAAAGTTAAATGCATTCAACAAAGCTAATGTAATCAAATGAAAGTCAAATACATTCCACAAAGCTAATTGAATCAAATGAAAGTCAAACACATTCAAGCAAAGCTAATAAAATCAAATGAAAGTCAAACACATTCAAACAAATCTTTTTGAATTAAATAAAAGTCAAATGCATTCAATAAAGCTAATTGAATAAAATGAAAGTCAAACGCAGTCAACCAAAGCTTTTTGATTCAAATTAAAGTCTAATGCATTAAAGCAAAGCTAATTGAATCAAATGAAAGTCAAACACATTCAAACAAAGCTTTTTGAATCAAATGAAAGTCAAATAAATTTATTCAAGCTAGTTAAATCAAATGAAAGTCAAACACATTTAAATAAAGCTTTTTGAATCAAATTAAAGTATAATGCATTCTACAAAGCTAATTGAATCAAATGAAAGTCAAATGCATTCTACGAAGCTAAACGAATCAAATGTAAGTTAAACACATTCAAACAAAGCTTTTTGAATCAAATGAAAGTCAAATGCATTGTACAAAGCTAATTGAATCAAATGAAAGTCAAACACATTCAAACAAAGCTAATTGAATAAAATAAACACGTTCAAACAAAGCTTTTTGAATCAAATAAAAGTCAAACACATTCAAACAAAGCTAATTGAATCAAATGATAATCAAACATATTCAAAAAAAGGTTTTTGAATCAAATTAAAGTCTAATGCATTCAACAAAGCTAATTGAATCAAATGAAAGTCAAATACATTCAAACAAATCTAATTGAATTCAATGAAAGTCAAACACATTCAAACAAATCTTTTTGAATCAAATGAAAGTCAAATGCATTCAATAAAGCTAATTTAATAAAATGAAAGTCAAACACATTCAAGCAAAGCTAATTGAATAAAATGAAAGTAAAACACATTCAAACAAATCTTTTTAAATCAAATGAAAGTCAAATGCATTCAATAAAGCTAATTGAATCATATGAAAGTCAAACACAGTGAACCAAAGATTTTTGATTCAAATTATAGTCTAATGCATTCAACAAAGCTAATTTAATCAAATGAAAGTCAAATGCATTCTACAAAGCTAATTGAATCAAATGAAAGTCAAACACATTCAAACAAAGCTGATTGAGTCAAATGAAAGTGAAACACATTCAAACAAAGCAAGTTGAATCAAATGAAAGTCAAACACATTCAAACAAAGCTTTTCGAATCAAAGTAAAGTCAAACAAATTCAAACAAAGCTAATTTTATCAAATGCAAGTCAAACACTTTCAAAAAAAGCTTTCTAAATCAAATGAAAGTCAAATGCATTCAACAAAGCTAATTTAATCAAATGAAAGTCAAACACATTCAAGCAAAGCTAATTGAATCAAATGAAAGTGAAACACATTCAAATAGAGCTTTTTGAATCAAATAAAAGTCAAATGCATTCAATAAAGCTAATTGAATCAAACGAATGTCAAACACAGTCAACCACAGCTTTTTGATTCAAATTAAAATCTAATGCATTCTACAAAGCTAATTGAATCAAATAAAAGTCAAACACAATTAAACAAAGCTAATTTAATCAAATGAAAGTCAAACACATTCAAGCAAAGCTAATTGAATCAAATGGAAGTGAAACACATTCAAACAGAGCTTTTTTGAATCAAATGAAAGTCAAATGCATTCATCAAAGCTAGTTTATTCGAATGAAATTCAAACACATTCAAATAAAGCTTTTTTAATCAAATTAAAGTAAAATGCATTCTACAAAGCTAAACGAATCAAATCAAAGTCAAACACATTCAAACAAAGCAAATTGAATCAAATGATAGTAAAACACATTCAAATAAATCTTTTTGAATCAAATGAAAGTCAAATGCATTCAATAAAGCCTATTGAATCAAATTAAAGTCAAACATAGTGAACCGAAGCTTTTTGATTCAAATTAAAGTCTAATGCATTCAACAAAACTAATTTAATCAAATGAAAGTCAAATGCATTCTACAAAGCTAATTGAATCAAATGAAAGTCAAACACATTCAAACAAAGCTAATTGAATCAAATGAAAGTACAACACAATCATTCAAACAAAGCTAGTTGAATCAAATAAAAGTCAAACACATTCAAACAAAGCTTTTTGAATCAAATTAAAGTCAAACACATTTAGTCAAAGCTAATTAAATTAAATGCAAGTCAAACGCTTTCAAACAAAGTTTTCAGAATCAAATGAAAGTCAAATGCATTCAACAAAGCTTATTTAATCAAATGAAAGTCAAACACTTTCAAGCAAAGCTAATTGAATAAAATGAAAGTAAAACACATTCAAACAATTTTTTTTGAATCAAATAAAAGTCAAATGCATTCAACAAAGCTAATTGAATCAAACAAAAGTCAAACACAGTCAACCAAAGCTTTTTGATTAAAATTAAAGTATAATGCATTCTACAAAGCTAATTGAATCAAATAAAAGTCAACCACAATTAAACAAAGCTATTTTAATCAAATGAAAGTCAAACACATTCAAGCAAAGCTAATTGAATCAAATGAAAGTCAAACACATTCAAACAGAGCTTTTTGAATCAAAGGAAAGTCAAATGCATTCAACAAATCTAATTAAATCAAATGAAAGTCAAATGCATTGTACAAAGCTAATTAAATCAAATGAAAGTCAAACACATTCAATCAAAGCTAATTGAATAAAATGAAAGTCAAACACATTCAAACAGAACTTTTTGAATCAAATGAAAGTCAAATGCATTCTATAAAGCTAATTGAATTAAATGAAAGTAAAACACATTCAAACAAATATTTTTGAATCAAAAGAAAGTCAAATGCATTCAATAAATCTAATTGAATCAAATGAAAGTCAAACACAGTGAACCAAAGCTTTTTGATTCAAATTAAAGTCTAATGCATTCAACAAAGCTAATTTAATCAAATGAAAGTCAAACACATTCAAACAAAGTTTTTTGAGTCAAATTAAAGTCTAATGCATTAAACAAAGCTAATTGAATCAAATGAAAGTCAAACACATTCAAACAAAGCTAATTGAATTAAATGAAAGTCAAACACACTCATACAAATTTTTTTGAATCAAATTAAAATCTAATGCATTAAACAAAGCTAATTGAATCAAATAAAAGTCAAACACATTCAAAAAATGCTAATTGAATCAAATGAAAGTCAAACATATTCAAACAAAGCTTTTTGAATCAAATGAAAGTCAAATGCATTCATCAAAACTAATTGAATCAAATGAAAGTCAAACACATTCAAACAAAGCTAATTAAATCAAATGAAAGTCAAACATTTTCAAACAAAGCTTTCTGAATCAAATGAAAGTCAAATGCATTCAACAAAGCTAATTTAATCAAATGAAAGTCAAACACATTCAAACAAAGTTAATTGAATCAAATGAAAGTCAAACACATTCAAACAAAGCTTTTTGAATCAAATGAAAGTCAAATGCATTCTATAAACCTAATTGAATCAAATGAAAGTCAAACACATTCAAACAAAGCTTTCTGAATCAAATGAAAGTCAAATGCATTCAACAAAACTAATTGAATCAAATGAAAGTCAAATGCATTCTACAAAGCTAAACGAATCAAATCAAAGTCAAACACATTCAAACAAAGCTAATTGAATCAAATGAAAGTCAAACACATTCAAACAAAGCTTTTTGAATCAAATTAAAGTCAACCACTTTCAAACAAAGCTTTTTGAATCAAATGAAAGTCAAATGCATTCAACAAAGATAATTAAATCAAATGAAAGTAAAACACTTTCAAACAAAGCTTTTTGAATAAAATGAAAGTCAAATACATTCAACAAAGCTAATTGAATCAAATGAAAGTCAAACACATTCAAACAAAACTAATTGAATCAAATAAAAGTCAAACACATTCAAACAAAGCTTTCTGAATCAAATGAAAGTCAAATGCATTCAACAAAGCTAATTGAATCAAATGAAAGTCAAATGCATTATACAAAGCTAATTGAATCAAATGAAAGTCAAACACATTCAACAAAGCTAATTGAATCGAATGAAAGTCAAATGCATCCTACAAAGCTAATTGAATCAAATGAAAGTCAAACACAATTAAACAAAGCTATTTAAATTAAATGAAAGTCAAACACATTCAAACAAAGATTTTTGAATCAAATGAAAGTCAAATGCATTCGATAAAGCTAATTGAATCAAATGAAAGTCAAACACATTCAGACAAAGCTAATTGAATCAAATGTAAGTCAAATGCATTCTACAAAGCTAAACAAATCAAATGAAAGTCTAACACATTCAAACAAAGCTAATTAATTCTAATGAAAGTCAAACACATTCAAACAAAGATTTTTGAATCAAATAAAAGTCAAATGCATTCAATAAAGCTAATTGAATAAAATGAAAGTCAAATACAGTCAACCAAAGCTTATTGATTCAAATGAAAGTCTAATGCATTCAACAACGCTAATCGAATCAAATGAAAGTCAATCAAATTCAAACAAAGCTAATTGAATCAAATTAAAGTCTAATGCATGAAACAAAGCTAATTAAATCAAATGCACGTCAAACAGATTAAAACAAAGCTAATTGAATCAAATGACAGTCAAACACATTCAAATAAAGCTAATAGAATCAAATGAAATTCAAATGCAATCTACAAAGCTAAACGAATAAAATGAAAGTCAAATTGTTTCCAACAAAGCTAATTGAATCAAATGAAAGTCAAACACATACAAACAAAGCTTTTTGATTCAAATTAAAGTCAAACACATTCTAATAAAGCTAATTAAATCAAATGAAAGTCAAACACTTTCAAACAAAGCTTTCTAAATCAAATGAAAGTTAAATGCATTCAACAAAGCTAATTTAGTGAAATGAAAGTCAAATGCATTCCACAAAGCTAATTGAATCAAATGAAAGTCAAACACATTCAAGCAAAGCTAATAAAATCAAATGAAAGTCAAACACATTCAAACAAATCTTTTTGAATTAAATGAAAGTCAAATGCATTCAATAAAGCTAATTGAATAAAATGAAAGTCAAACACAGTCAACCAAAGCTTTTTGATTCAAATTAAAGTCTAATGCATTAAAGCAAAGCTAATTGAATCAAATGAAAGTCAAACACATTCAAACAAAGCTTTTTGAATCAAATGAAAGTTAAATAAATTTATTCAAGCTAGTTAAATCAAATGAAAGTCAAACACATTTAAATAAAGCTTTTTGAATCAAATTAAAATATAATGCATTCTACAAAGCTAATTGAATCAAATGAAAGTCAAATGCATTCTACGAAGCTAAACGAATCAAATGTCAGTTAAACACATTCAAACAAAGCTTTTTGAATCAAATGAAAGTCAAATGCATTGTACAAAGCTAATTGAATCAAATGAAAGTCAAACACATTCAAACAAAGCTAATTGAATAAAATAAAAGTCAAATACGTTCAAACAAAGCTTTTTGAATCAAATAAAAGTCAAACACATTCAAACAAAGCTAATTGAATCAAATGATAATCAAACATATTCAAAAAAAGGTTTTTGAATCAAATTAAAGTCTAATGCATTCAACAAAGCTAATTGAATCAAATGAAAGTCAAATACATTCAAACAAATCTAATTGAATTCAATGAAAGTCAAACACATTCAAACAAATCTTTTTGAATCAAATGAAAGTCAAATGCATTCAATAAAGCTAATTTAATCAAATGAAAGTCAAACACATTCAAGCAAAGCTAATTGAATCAAATGAAAGTAAAACACATTCAAACAAATCTTTTTAAATCAAGTGAAAGTCAAATGCATTCAATAAAGCTAATTGAATCATATGAAAGTCAAACACAATGAACCAAAGATTTTTGATTCAAATTATAGTCTAATGCATTCAACAAAGCTAATTTAATCAAATGAAAGTCAAATGCATTCTACAAAGCTAATTGAATCAAATGAAAGTCAACACATTCAAACAAAGCTATTTGAAGAAAATGAAAGTCAAACACATTCAAACAAATCTTTTTGAATCAAATAAAAGTTAAATGCATTCAATAAAGCTAATTGAATCAAATGAAAGTCAAACACAGTCAACCAAAGCTTTTTGATTCAAATTAAAGTCAAATACATTCAACAAAGCTAATTTAATCAAATAAAAGTCAATTGTATTCTACAAAGCTAATTGAATCAAATGAAAGTAAAACATGATTAGGGGATTTTTATCCACCAATCACCGTCTGACAAGTGGACCAACCAGGTTCCGCCACGTGTCCTTCACGAAGGCCAACAGGAGCCTGCCACGTGTCAATCACAGATACGTCCTCTACGGACCACTTAAGACACGCCACGTGTCCGCCCATGCCAAATGGGAAAACCGGCCATCAAGGCCCAGTCCAGTCTAGAGGCCCGGTCAGCCCTAGGTTTACCTTAAACCTAGAGAGTTGCACGCTTCTCAAGGCTATAAATACTCGATTAATCCTCATTAATCAGGGAATCGAATAATCAAGAGATCAAGCAGAGAAGAACAGAGTTATTAACAACCGGCTAATCTCGCTAACGACGCAGATTACCAACACTAAGCACTCTCACCTGGAGAGATCTCATTACTTTAATTTCTGTATTAATTACTCCTTAATCAGGTACTAACTTGACCGTTGGAGGCGGAGCTCTCAGGAGTCTCCGTTATTTTGCAGGTACAGGCGTCCGGTTCCAGTCTCGGAATTGTAACTCTCCCGCAGGACATCAGAAAACCCCGAAACATTTGGCGCCGTCTGTGGGGAGAGTACTTCAGAGATGGCATCCAAGTCTGTACCGACTCCAGAAGAGAGGCGTCCCCTAGACGACCCTCAAGTTCAGTCGGACCATGATACCGAAAGTGAATTTGAAGTTGAAACTCATACAGCTCCAGACGGGACCCTAAGGGCCCGACGTACCCGTCATACCGAAATGAGGGAACGGGAGTATTTTCAAACAGGAAGCGAGCCAGCAGGCGCACCGCTTGCTCGGCAACAGCCGACTGATGGGTCTGCTCCCATCACAAGGAACGAACTCATAACCTTCATGAGGGACTTCAAGGGAGAGATCCAAGAGTTGATCAACAAAAAACCGCCTGCTTCAGTCAAAGAGCAGTCGGCCAAGAAACCTTCCACTTCAGTGAAGAGGAAGCCAGTTCAAGGGCGAGAGGCGACTCCCCATCCTAAATCCAAGAAGCGGGAGCCATCTGCTCTTGATTTCACAAAACTCCGTTATCCTACGGGAAATAGGAAACCGGTTCGTCATATTCAGGCGGACGGGTCAAAGCAAACGTTCACAGATGCTCGGCACCTGCTAGAGCAGAAGAAGAGTGACCGATTATCAGAGTCGGCTTCTACTTCAAATTTTCAGGACAGTTTGCGAAATGCCTCGATGAGGCCTACTCAGTCGTACCATGAGAGTCAGTCAGGCGGCACCTCCCGTCAGTCCGGCTTTCATAGTGCCCAGGCGGTACCAAACTTACCATTTGTGCCGCAACAACAGTATTTTATGCAGCCACCTCCATTTGGTGGACCTGCAGCAAAAAACGTCCAACCTATGGACTGGCAGCTACGGCTGCTTAGACTTGGTGAACAGCCGTCGGCCTTCTCCAAGGAAATTACTGAAGCCGCTCAGCCGGCCAAAGTAAAAAATGTTCTAGTAGGCGCCTATGACGGCACTACTAACCCAGAAGACCATCTGATGGCATTCACCAACCTGATGTACCTTCAAGGGTTGGATGATCCCACCTGGTGCAAGTGTTTCCCAGCGACTCTCAAGGGAATCGCACAGCAATGGTTCGGCAACCTGCCGACTGGTTGTGTAAACAACTTCAGGACGCTTGCTTACTTATTTGCCTCCAACTTCGCTATGAACATCCCTGCGAAGAAAACGACCCTTGATTTGGGAACAATTCAGCAGGGTGAAAAGGAGGGGCTTCGTTCCTACATCAGGCGGTTCAACCTGATGAGAATACAAATTCAAGGGTTACCGGATGAGGTAGCTTATACTGACTTTTTTAGAGGTCTCAAAGACGGGTCTACCTTCAAATTTGATTTAGTTCGAAAAAGGGTGGCGACTCTTCAAGAGGCCTTGATTGAAGCAGAAGCCTATATACAGGCAACTGATCTGTGTACGATGAAACAGTCGGACGGGAAGAGGTTCGACAAAAGAGAGGGACGACAGAAACAGTCGTCCAACAAAGATGAGAAAAGAAAAGAGGTCTGGGCGGCTGATTCCTCTAAACAGCCGACTCAGAAAAAGAAAAAAGAATTCAAACCATACTCCCCGAAGTATGTGTTTAACAAGGATAACCAGTTTATCCTAAAAGAAATAAAGGGACGGCTCTCAATTGAAAAGCCGCTCCCCATGAAGGGTTCTGTGAGCAACCGGAACCAAGACAAAATATGTGCTTATCATGATGACGTTGGGCATCACACCAATGACTGCATCAGTCTCATGCGGTACCTAGACCGCTTGGCTGATCAAGGTGATCTTGACACTTATGTCAAGAAATCTACGGGGAACACTTCCTCAAAAAAGCAGTCGGCCAAAAAGAATCAACAGGCCGACAGTTCCGATACAGATGATGCAGTCGTCTACACTATTGCAGGCGGCTTCTCAGGAGGCGGCCCCACTATTAGGGGTAACAAAGATAATATAAGGCGGTTAGATGTAAATTCCGTTCACCAAGAACAGCCGTCCAAATATACATTTCCTGAGATTGTCATCACTGAAGAGGATCTAGGAGGAATAAGGGGGCCGCATGACGACCCTCTCGTTATTGAATGTAAAGTGGCCAACCAGAGAGTTGGCCGAATTCTTATAGATACCGGGAGCTCCTCAGATCTCATCAGCAGCAAATGTCTGTCAAAACTGAAATATCAGACGGACTGCATACATCCGGCCTCCCACCCTTTAATAGGTTTTGGAGGAGGAGTCGTCCACCCACTGGGACGAGTAGATTTACCCATTCGCCTGGGCGAAAAAGGGGAAGGACGACACATGGTAGTCCGATTCCTAGTAGTAGAGGAACTCTCGGCCTACAACATGATTCTGGGTCGACCAACCCTGAATAATTCCAAGGCTGTTATAATCCCGTCACTTATGCTGCTTAAGTTTGAAAGGGATAATGGAACAGTCGGCTCCCTAAGGGGAGATCAGAGGATGGCCCGAGAGTGCTATTTCTCGGATGTCAAGCCCACTGTTATGGCCACTGGGTCAAGTGGAGAAAAAACAGACCTTGACAACGTCAAGGAGAGTGCGCCTGTTCAAGAAACAGGCGACAAAAAGAGAAAGGCGCCCCAGACAGAGTCCGCAAGAAAAGCAAGAAAATAGCAATCATTGGCAGAGGACCGGCCGGATGAGTTCCGCCCTCAGCCGGCTGGTGAGCATGCGGACCTGATATTAGACGACTCTCGTCCTGACCGAACAGTCAAAGTTGGGACGACTGCTCTGAGAAACCTTGGTGATGACTTTCACAACCTGTTGAAAGAATACAAGGACATCTTTGCATTTGAAGTCCATGAAATGCCAGGCATTAGTCCTGATCTGGCAGTACATAAACTCGCTGTGGATCCGAAAAAGAAGCCGGTACGGCAAAAGAAGCGGAACCATGGTGAAGAAAGAAGTCAGGCGGCAGCCGCCGAAGTCAAAAAATTACTTGATGCAGGGTTCATTCGGCAATGTTACTTCCCAGATTGGGTTGCAAATGTGGTGCTTGTTAAAAAGCCGAATGGCACCTGGCGAATGTGTGTAGACTACACAGACTTGAACAAGGCGTGCCCCAAAGACAGTTACCCTCTGCCTAAAATTGATAACCTGGTCGACTCAACAGCCGGCCATGCCTTGATGAGTTTTATGGACGCCTATTCTGGTTTTCATCAAATTCCTTTATGGAAGAAGGATCAGGAGAAGACGGCCTTCGTCACAGATCAGGGATTATACTGTTACACGGTCATGCCGTTTGGTCTTAAGAATGCCCCGGCTACCTTCCAACGAATGATAAATACAGTGTTCTTTGATCAGATTGGGAGAAACGTCGAGGCATATATTGATGATATGATTGTCAAGACTAAATTTCAGAAAGATCATCTGACGGACCTCCGAGAAACTTTCGCCACACTCAGGCGGCACCATGTCATGCTCAATCCCAAGAAATGTGTATTTGGAGTTGAGTCTGGGAAATTTCTCGGATTCCTTATCAACCAGAGAGGAATAGAGGCGAACCCTGAGAAGGTACAGGCGGTCATTGACATGCAGTCGCCTCGTACCGTCCGAGAGGTTCAGAAGTTAACAGGTTGTCTGGCGGCCTTGGGGAGATTTCTAAGCCGATCAGGCGACAAATGCCTATACTTTTTCCAGGCAATTAAGAAAAAGGCAAGGTTTGAATGGGGGCCGGATGCTGAGGCCGCCTTCCAGAAATTAAAGGTTCACTTGCATTCCTTGCCAAGGCTGGTCAGTCCTTTGCCCAAAGAAAATCTCTACATGTACCTGGCCGTCTCTGATCATGCGTTAAGCGCTGTGCTCCTTTCTGAAAGGGACGGCTGTCAACTCCCGGTCTACTTTGTCAGTCACGTACTGAAAAATGCCGAGTTGAGGTATCCCCTAGTGGAGAAATTTGGTCTTGCACTCTTCATGGCTGTTAAAAAATTGAAGCCCTACTTTTTGGCACATGCAGTCGTTGTGTATACCGACCAACCAATCAAGCGGCCCCTTACCATCATGGAGTCGTCAGGACGAATGATCAAATGGGCCATAGAAATACAGAGCCTCGAAGTTACTTTCGAGCCTAGAAAGGCAGTGAAGGGGCAAGCCTTTGCTGACTTTATTGTAGAGATGACTCGTCCTCCTGACTCTCAAGTTCCAGACCAAGTCTGGAAGGTATATGTGGACGGAAGCTCTACTTGAAATGGTTGTGGAGCAGGCGTCGTATGTCAATCTCCAGAGGGCGACAAGTTCGAGTATGCTCTACGCTTCAGTTTTCAGGCTTCAAACAATGAGGCAGAATATGAAGCTTTACTAGCTGGGATCCGCATGTGTAAGGCGGCAGGGGCAAGAAAAATAGACGCCTGTTCTGATTCACAATTGATAGTGAGTCAGTACAACGGCGAATACGAAGCAACACATCCGGCCATGATCAAGTATTTACAGGCGGTCCGACAAGCAGTCGGCTCCCTTGAGGATTTCCATCTGATCCAAGTGCCGAGATCAGAAAACAACCAGGCAGATGCACTTTCGAAATTAGCATCATCCGCCTCCTCCGATACTCCTCGAACTGTTTTTTGGGAAGTAATGGAGAAGAGAAGCATCGAGGAAAATCCTATTGGAATCCTAGACAGAAGCTCAACCTGGATGGATTCAATCAGGGCATATCTGACAAACGGTACACTGCCGGATGATCCTCAACAGGCGGCAGCACTGAAAAAACGAGCCTCCTGTTTTGAAATGATACAGGGAGAACTTCACAAGAGGGGGCACCTTCAACCCTTCTTAAAATGTGTTACTCCTGAAAAGGGACGAGAGATACTAGATGATCTTCACTCTGGTTTCTGTGCTTCCCATATAGGTGGTAGGATGCTTGCTCAAAGGGCAAGGCGGCAGGGCTACTTTTGGCCTACTTTGGAAGCAGATGCAATGGAGATGGTGAAAAAATGTGACAAGTGCCAAAGGTTTGGCAAATTAATTCACCGTCCGGCTACTGACCTCACTACCATTCACAGCCCACTACCGTTTGCTAAGTGGGGCATGGACATTCTGGGTCCATATACGCCTGCTACAGGCGACAGAAGGTATATACTTGTTGCCGTTGACTACTTCACTAAATGGGTAGAGGCGGAGGCTGTAAAGGGAATCAAGACGAAAGATGTAATTTCATTCATTTGGAAAAACGTCATCACTCGGTTCGGGGTTCCCATGTCTATGGTTTTTGATAATGGTCCCCAATTTGAGACGCCTGTTCTCAAAAGCTGGTTGGGAGACCAAGGAATTGCACATTACTTTGCATCTGTCGGCCGTCCACAAGCAAACGGCCAGGTAGAAGCCTTTAATAAAATCATCTCAGACGGTCTCAAGAAAAAGATTGAACGAGCAGGCGGCCTATGGGCAGATGAACTACCACATGTTCTCTGGGCCATTAGGACGACTGAAAAAGGGGCGACTGGAGAAACTCCGTTCCTCCTAACTTATGGTGCAGAAGCTGTTCTTCCAATAGAACACTACGAGCCGACTCTTCGAGTAATGATATATGACGAAGAGGCAAACTGGGAAGCTATGCGCCTGGCATTAGACTCAGTTCCTGAAAAGAGGGGTAATGCTGTTTTGCGCCATGAGATCTATCGCCTGAGAATGACTAGATCATACAACAAAAAAGTACACAGGCGTCCCCTCAAAGTAGGGGACTTTGTACTTAGAAAAATGGAAGCAGTTGGTAGGGCTAATGAGTCTGGCAAACTAACTCCCAACTGGGAAGGACCCTACCGAATCTATGAGGAAGTCAGGGACGGTACCTACCGTCTGGAAACACCAGACGGACAACCGTTGCCTCGAACTTGGAATGTAGATAACCTTAAGAAATATTTCTTCTGAATGATGTAAAGTGAAGAGCTACTTAATAAAGTTTGCACTTACTATTCAATTTTGTATTATGAGGGGCATGCCGCCTGTACCTTTACAGTCGGCTACTCTCCATTGAGTTTTTCACTCTATCTTCAGAGGGGCATGCCGTCTGTTCCTTTACAGTCGGCTATTCTCCATTGAGTATTTTACTCACAATACTTAGCTAAAAAGATTAGGGCCTGGCCGACCCTGTGCCTAACAGGCGGCTACCCTTCTTTTACTTAGCACCTACGTTCACCAAGAACTTACCAAGGCCACCGGCCGAATGATCAGACCAGGCGCCAAGCCAACTGATCAAATCTACAAAACTAATTCGACCTGTCCCAACATCATAGCAGGCGTCCGACGGCATCCCTCCGGATGAAATTCGTCGCAGAGAGCAGCTCCCTTTTGGGTGGAACATTGTTCTATAAACTAATTACACGGCACCTATACGACTGTCCCCAAGGACAACCACGTAGCCGTTTTTGAGACAAGGATAACTCTATCACTGACCAAACCAGTGGTAGCAGTTGACATCTGAGTCAGATGACCGCCTGTATTACTTGGGATAAATGCAGGGGGTACCTATTGAGTTAATAGCCAACAAACATTGGCGAATCAAGGGGTCTAGCCGGCCTACGCCGCCTGGTACCTCTACTTCTCAAACAAAAGTGACGGCGACTGAGTAACTCCAAAGTTAACTCATAGTCACTCCTTCAAATTGGGTATGGAATCTAAAGGTTTGAGTCGTCCGCCTGTTTTAAACAAACAAGGGCACTCGAACCCCTATTCCTACTGGATAACCTATTGAGTTAATAGCCAACAAACATTGGTAAATCAAGGGGTCTAGCCGGCCTACGCCGCCTGATACCTCTACTACTCAATCAAGATTGTGACGAAGACTAAGTAACTCCTATGTTAACTTAATAGTCACTCAAACTTAGTATGGAGCCTAAAAGGTATGAGTCGTCCACTTGTTTTTAATAAACAAAGGCTCTCAACCAATACTCTTGCTAGGTTAACAAATAACGAGTTAAAAGCCAACATTGGCAATAAAGGGAAACAACCGGTACCCGCCGCTTGTTTTCCTACTTAATTCCTTGGCTACTAGGTAATTCTATTTACTTGGTCAAATTGAATAAAGAGTTCGAATACCGATTGATTAAATGGCCGACTGATCATCTATCCTGGAAACAGACAACCAGTCGTCCAGGGGCATAGGCGGCATACTTACTATTTGTACCTGTCTTAACGTTCGGCCATACACAACAGTCGGTCTAGTGAACAAATTAAAAATACTTAGACAAATTTGAACCAAAACAAAAATTTGATTAAAAATGAGCCGGCCATTAAAGACCAGCAGAATATTCAAAACCCCGGCCCCCTGGCCGGGTAATTACAAAGAAAACGGCACGCAGGCCGTGAAAAGAAAAAATACTTAAAAGCTTAAGAAGGGGGCAGTTCAGTATCAGCAGCAGCCGCCTGGTCAGCACTCTTCTTGCTGGACTCGGCCTTAGCTGCACCATCTTTTGATGCCTTACCCCCAAGTGGCACAAGCGCCACAACCGGCTCTTCCTCCTCCAACGCACCATCCAACGCCTCTTCTTCAGCAGCCGCCAGGATCTGTTGATTATATATTTCCGAACACTGGCGGTATGTTCTTTCCCATGAGGCAAAGTCGGCACTGGGGAACAGTCGTTCCCAGGTCATGCGTTGGATTTGAGCGGAGTCTTCCACCATCTCCCGGACGAGCTCTTGTTTCTCTTGCTCGGCCTTATCCGAGAGCTCTTGGGTAAGACTCTTCTCTTGGTTCACCAGGCGCTCCTTTACGTTGGCCAAAGATTTCTCCATGGCTTCGTAAGAATGCATTTTTTGGCGAAGAGGTTTCAGCTCGGCTTTAAGGTTGGTGACGGTCCCCTCCAGCTCGTCAACCTTCTTTTGGGCCGCCTCTAGCTGAGCCCGAACAGCGGCGGTCGCCTGCGCCTGATAATAAAGAAGATCAATGGTCAGTACTTCATTTTGGGCAATTTGAAACATTGCCTTATCACAGCTGGAGGCGGCCATAGCCTTTGCGGCCTTTACCTCTTTGTTTTTCCGATCAATCGGCTTGCGAAGGCTGTTGACTCGGAGCAGGGCCTAAGTACAAAGGAAAACAGGCGTCAGTTTCCAGATAAAAAGTTAACAGGCGTCCTAGAACTCAAAAGCTCAAAAATGTACTAAGTATACCTCAGCAAGGACCCCTGAAATTCCATCAAGGTCAAGGGTGCCGGCACCCCTGACCGCCTCCCTGTCAGATGGAGGAACTACTTTAACCATTGACTTGGCTACCTCAACCAAGTCAAGTCCCTGGGGGCCGGCTGCATTAAGTAAAAGGATAAAACAAGTTAGACCTAATCAAGAAGGAAGCAAGGGTAAGCTTTACAATTGAGTGTCCATACATCTAGGCGGCCCCGCCTGGGTTTTTGAAGAAGTGGTCGGCTGCTTCTCAGCCGCCACTGTTTTCCTGGAAGACCCAGGAGAGCTTGCAACAGTCGTCCTCCGGGCCTTGGGGTCCGGCTGTTGCGAGGAAGAAGCCCTTGGAGTGCCAGACTGAAAACAAAAAGAGTTAGTATATGCATAAGACGACTAAAAGGGGAAGAGTTTTCAAAGCTTACCAAGGGTGCCTCCTTGTTGGGGGAGTCGGCATACGACTGCTTCATTAGCGAGACCCGCAGCATGGCCGCCGCAGTCTTAGATGCTGTTATTTTACTCATGGCGTCAGCTGCAAGAAATAAGCAGCAAAGTTAGTAAAAATCCCAAGTAAACAAGGCGTGAAAAAACAGAGTATTTGTCAGGCCGGCTACCTCTAGAGCACCGACTGCCGAGGCCACAGGCGGCCAAAAAGTACTCGTCATAGAGCCACTTGAAGCTCGGGACGCAGTTTAGGGGTACTTGCTCTCGTACCCCTGAAGTAGAGTTCACCCTAGTCTCTACTTTGAAGAGTCCTTTGTCTAGGATCTCTTTTTTAGCCTTTGGGGGAACAGGCGGCATGCTGCGGCCGCCTGCGAGAAGAGGCGGATCCCTATTCCACTTGTTAAAGCGTTTGTTCAGCTCCGTGTCTGAACTCTCGATAATAAGGAAGGTGTTCCGCCAATCCTTCCATTTGTTTGCCTTTCCTCTCGTCATGAGGTAACCCCTATGGCTTGTTAATTGATACCAGCCGGTACCTCCCGACTTAGGGGTCCGGCTGAGATAGTTCATATGGGCGAAAGCCTCAAAGCTTGGCTCCACCCCGTTCAGTTCGCACCCGGCCACATAGCCGAGTACGTTTACCCAAGAGTTGGGGGCTAACTGCCATAACCCCAGATCATACCCATCTAAAATCCGCTGAACAGCCGGATGTAATGGGAAGCGCAGTCCAGCTTTGATGGCCGCCACATAGCAGCCAAAGCAGCCGTCACCATAGCTGGTACCAGCCGGCCAGACGACAGTATCTTCTGGATCCGGCACAAACAGTAAAAACTCCGGGCCCATTTTGTGGTTAGCAATAAAGCTCGCCACGTTGTCTTGCATGGTTGCGATCCGGCCCCGGGGTACCCTGCAGTAGTAGGGGGCGTTTTCCTCTCTGTAAGAGGCGGACGGCTCCGCCCAATTGTCCCCCTTCTCAACTGCATGAGAACGTCTCGCCTCTTGTAGGCGGCTATGTTTTTCTTCTGAGCCAGGAGAACTGTGGCCAGAAGAACTGGACTCAGACTCGTCCTCTGACGAGTCCGAGGAGGACGACTCCTCCCCTTTCCTAGAGGGGCCCGCCTCCTCTCCCTTAGAAGGAGCAGAAGGAAAATTAGACATGTCCACGGTAAGATGGGAAGGGAACACCTTGGCCCCTCTCTCAGAACTGTCGGCTTGACAGTCGCCTCGTTCTACATCTGGCGCCTGGTCAGATGTTTCACTAAGGAGCACCCTTTGGGAGGAGCCGTCTGAGTTTGATATCATAGCAGTCTTTTTTGTTCTGGCCATCACGTTCTGCATAGACATAGATACAGTCGGACTTTGTATAAAGGGCAAAGATGGGTCCAGAAAAGGGCAGGCGGCACTCCTAGTCCTAGATTCAGCCGTCCCCGGTGACCGGCTGATCACTAACTTAGGGCGTGTCGTGTGCTTCCATGGTGCCATTTCAAAAAATAAAAAGAAAATTAAGAGTAAGAGAACTAAGTTACCTGAACGAGTGACGGTTGATGAAGTCCTGAAAGTTCGGGTCAGTCGGCTTGTCAGAACAGGCGGTAGGCAGAAAAAGTCCGAAATGTCAGAGCAAGTTCAGGGGTCCGAATGTTCTCGCAAAGTTCTCAAATGTGAAAATGACCGAAGTCAGCCCTTCCTTTTATAGGCAAAGTGAGAAGGCGAAGGGTCGCTTCCAAATTCAAAATTTGGGCGGGAAAATCTCTCGGCCGTTTGCAAGGTGACACCTGTAACAGGCCGTCGCCTGTCACCGTGCGATACCTGTCACAGGCGACCCGTGACCAGTCACGCGCCACCTGTGAGGGGCAAATGATTAGGGGATTTTTATCCACCAATCACCGTCTGACAAGTGGACCAACCAGGTTCCGCCACGTGTCCTTCACGAAGGCCAACAGGAGCCTGCCACGTGTCAATCACAGATACGTCCTCTACGGACCACTTAAGACACGCCACGTGTCCGCCCATGCCAAATGGGAAAACCGGCCATCAAGGCCCAGTCCAGTCTAGAGGCCCGGTCAGCCCTAGGTTTACCTTAAACCTAGAGAGTTGCACGCTTCTCAAGGCTATAAATACTCGATTAATCCTCATTAATCAGGGAATCGAATAATCAAGAGATCAAGCAGAGAAGAACAGAGTTATTAACAACCGGCTAATCTCGCTAACGACGCAGATTACCAACACTAAGCACTCTCACCTGGAGAGATCTCATTACTTTAATTTCTGTATTAATTACTCCTTAATCAGGTACTAACTTGACCGTTGGAGGCGGAGCTCTCAGGAGTCTCCGTTATTTTGCAGGTACAGGCGTCCGGTTCCAGTCTCGGAATTGTAACTCTCCCGCAGGACATCAGAAAACCCCGAAACAAAACACATTCAAACAAATCTTTTTAAATCAAATGAAAGTCAAATGCATTCAATAAAGCTAATTGAATCATATGAAAGTCAAACACAATGAACCAAAGATTTTTGATTCAAATTATAGTCTAATGCATTCAACAAAGCTAATTTAATCAAATGAAAGTCAAATGCATTCTACAAAGCTAATTGAATCAAATGAAAGTCAACACATTCAAACAAAGCTGATAGAGTCAAATGAAAGTGAAACACATTCAAACAAAGCAAGTTGAATCAAATGAAAGTCAAACACTTTCAAACAAAGCTTTTCGAATCAAAGTAAAGTCAAACAAATTCAAACAAAGCTAATTTTATCAAATGCAAGTCAAACACTTTCAAAAAAAGCTTTCTAAATCAAATGAAAGTCAAATGCATTCAACAAAGCTAATTTAATCAAATGAAAGTCAAACACATTCAAGCAAAGCTAATTGAATCAAATGAAAGTGAAACACATTCAAACAGTGCTTTTTGAATAAAATAAAAGTCAAACGCATTCAATAAAGCTAATTGAATCAAACGAATGTCAAACACAGTCAACCACAACTTTTTGATTCAAATTAAAATCTAATGCATTCCACAAAGCTAATTGAATCAAATAAAAGTCAAACACAATTAAACAAAGCTAATTTAATCAAATGAAAGTCAAACACATTCAAGCAAAGCTAATTGAATCAAATGGTAGTGAAACACATTCAAACAGAGCTTTTTTTAATCAAATGAAAGTCAAATGCATTCATCAAAGCTAGTTTATTCGAATGAAATTCAAACACATTCAAATAAAGCTTTTTTAATCAAATTAAAGTAAAATGCATTCTACAAAGCTAAACGAATCAAATCAAAGTCAAACACATTCAAACAAAGCTAATTGAATCAAATGAAAGTAAAACACATTCAAATAAATCTTTTTGAATCAAATGAAAGTCAAATGCATTCAATAAAGCCTATTGAATCAAATTAAAGTCAAACATAGTGAACCGAAGCTTTTTGATTCAAATTAAAGTCTAATGCATTCAACAAAACTAATTTAATCAAATGAAAGTCAAATGCATTCTACAAAGCTAATTGAATCAAATGAAAGTCAAACACATTCAAACAAAGCTAATTGAATCAAATGAAAGTACAACTCAATCATTCAAACAAAGCTAGTTGAATCAAATAAAAGTCAAAAACATTCAAACAAAGCTTTTTGAATCAAATTAAAGTCAAACACATTTAGTCAAAGCTAATTAAATTAAATGCAAGTCAAACGCTTTCAAACAAAGCTTTCTGAATCAAATGAAAGTCAAATGCATTCAACAAAGCTTATTTAATCATATGAAAGTCAAACACTTTCAAGCAAAGCTAATTGTATAATATGAAAGTAAAACACATTCAAACAATTTTTTTTGAATCAAATAAAAGTCAAATGCATTCAATAAAGCTAATTGAATCAAACAAAAGTCAAACACAGTCAACCAAAGCTTTTTGATTAAAATTAAAGTATAATGCATTCTACAAAGCTAATTGAATCAAATAAAAGTCAACCACAATTAAACAAAGCTATTTTAATCAAATGAAAGTCAAACACATTCAAGCAAAGCTAATTGAATCAAATGAAAGTCAAACACATTCAAACAGAGCTTTTTGAATCAAATGAAAGTCAAATGCATTCAACAAAGCTAATTAAATCAAATGAAAGTCAAATGCATTGTACAAAGCTAATTGAATCAAATGAAAGTCAAACACATTCAATCAAAGCTAATTGAATAAAATGAAAGTCAAACATGCTCAAACAAATCTTTTTGAATCAAATGAAAGTCAAATGTATTCAATAAAGCTAATTGAATCAAATGAAAGTAAAACACATTCAAGCAAAGCTAATTGAATCAAATGAAAGTAAAACACATTAAAACAAATCTTTATAAATCAAATGAAAGTCAAATGCATTCAATAAATTTAATTGAATCAAATGAAAGTCAAACACAGTCAATCAAAGCTTTTTTATTTAAATTAAAGTTTAATGCATTCAACAAAGCTAATTTAATCAAATAAAAGTCAAATGCATTCTATAAAGCTAATTGAATTAAATGAAAGTAAAACACATTCAAATAAAGCTATTTGAATCAAATGAAAGTCAAATGCATTCGTCAAAGCTAGTTTATTCGAATGAAATTCAAACACATTCAAATAAAGCTTTTTTAATCAAATTAAAGTAAAATGCATTCTACAAAGCTAAACGAATCAAATCAAAGTCAAACACATTCAAACAAAGCTAATTGAATCAAATGAAAGAAAAACACATTCAAATAAATCTTTTTGAATCAAATGAATGTCAAATGCATTCTATAAAGCTAATTGAATTAAATGAGAGTAAAACACATTCAAACAAATATTTTTGAATCAAATGAAAGTCAAATGCATTCAATAAAGCTAATTGAATCAAATGAAAGTCAAACACATTCAAACAAATCTAATTGAATCAAATGAAAGTCAAACACATTTAAACAAAGCTAGTTGAATCAAAAGAAAGTCAAACACATTCAAGCAAAGCTAATTGAATCAAATGAAAGTAAAATACATTCAAACAAATCTTTTTGAATCAAATGAAAGTCAAATGCATTCAAACAAAGCTAATTAAATCAAATGAAAGTCAAACATTTTCAAACAAAGCTTTCTGAATCAAATGAAAGTCAAATGCATTCAACAAAGCTAATTTAATCAAATGAAAGTCAAACACATTCAAACAAAGTTAATTGAATCAAATGAAAGTCAAACACATTCAAACAAAGCTTTTTGAATCAAATGAAAGTCAAATGCATTCTATAAACCTAATTGAATCAAATGAAAGTCAAACACATTCAAACAAAGCTTTCTGAATCAAATGAAAGTCAAATGCATTCAACAAAACTAATTGAATCAAATGAAAGTCAAATGCATTCTACAATAGTAAACGAATCAAATGAAAGTCAAACACATTCAAACAAAGCTAATTGAATCAAATGGAAAGTCAAACACATTCAAACAAAGCTTTTTGAATCAAATTAAAGTCAAACACTTTCAAACAAAGCTTTTTGAATCAAATGAAAGTCAAATGCATTCAACAAAGATAATTAAATCAAATGAAAGTAAAACACTTTCAAACAAAGCTTTTTGAATAAAATGAAAGTCAAATACATTCAACAAAGCTAATTGAATCAAATGAAAGTCAAACACATTCAAACAAAACTAATTGAATCAAATAAAAGTCAAACACATTCAAACAAAGCTTTCTGAATCAAATGAAAGTAAAATGCATTCAACAAAGCTAATTGAATCAAATGAAAGTCAAATGCATTATACAAAGCTAATTGAATCAAATGAAAGTCAAACACATTCAACAAAGCTAATTGAATCGAATGAAAGTCAAATGCATCCTACAAAGCTAATTGAATCAAATGAAAGTCAAACACAATTAAACAAAGCTATTTAAATTAAATGAAAGTCAAACACATTCAAACAAAGATTTTTGAATCAAATGAAAGTCAAATGCATTCGATAAAGCTAATTAAATCAAATGAAAGTCAAACACATTCAGACAAAGCTAATTGAATCAAATGTAAGTCAAATGCATTCTACAAAGCTAAACAAATCAAATGAAAGTCTAACACATTCAAACAAAGCTAATTAATTCAAATGAAAATCAAACACATTCAAACAAAGATTTTTGAATCAAATGAAAGTCAAATGCATTCGATAAAGCTAATTAAATCAAATGAAAGTCAAACACATTCAAACAAAGCTAATTTAATCAAATGAAAGTCAAACACATTCAAGCAAAGCTAATTGAATCAAATGAAAGTAAAACACATTCAAACAAATCTTTTTAAATCAAGTGAAAGTCAAATGCATTCAATAAAGCTAATTGAATCATATGAAAGTCAAACACAATGAACCAAAGATTTTTGATTCAAATTATAGTCTAATGCATTCAACAAAGCTAATTTAATCAAATGAAAGTCAAATGCATTCTACAAAGCTAATTGAATCAAATGAAAGTCAACACATTCAAACAAAGCTGATTGAGTCAAATGAAAGTGAAACACATTCAAACAAAGCAAGTTGAATCAAATGAAAGTCAAACACATTCAAACAAAGCTTTTCGAATCAAAGTAAAGTCAAAGAAATTCAAACAAAGCTAATTTTATCAAATGCAAGTCAAACACTTTCAAAAAAAGCTTTCTAAATCAAATGAAAGTCAAATGCATTCAACAAAGCTAATTTAATCAAATGAAAGTCAAACACATTCAAGCAAAGCTATTTGAATCAAATGAAAGTGAAACACATTTAAACAGAGCTTTTTGAATAAAATAAAAGTCAAACGCATTCAATAAAGCTAATTGAATCAAACGAATGTCAAACACAGTCAACCACAACTTTTTGATTCAAATTAAAATCTAATGCATTCTACAAAGTTAATTGAATCAAATAAAAGTCAAACACAATTAAACAAAGCTAATTTAATCAAATGAAAGTCAAACACATTCAAGCAAAGCTAATTGAATCAAATGGTAGTGAAACACATTCAAACGGAGCATTTTTGAATCAAATGAAAGTCAAATGCATTCATCAAAGCTAGTTTATTCGAATGAAATTCAAACACATTCAAATAAAGCTTTTTTAATCAAATTAAAGTAAAATGCATTCTACAAAGCTAAACGAATCAAATCAAAGACAAACACATTCAAACAAAGCTAATTGAATCAAATGAAAGTAAAACACATTCAAATAAATTTTTTTGAATCAAATGAAAGTCAAATGCATTCAATAAAGCTAATTGAATCAAATGAAAGTCAAACATAGTGAACCAAAGCTTTTTGATTCAAATTAAAGTCTAATGCATTCAACAAAACTAATTTAATCAAATGAAAGTCAAATGCATTCTACAAAGCTAATTGAATCAAATGAAAGTCAAACACATTCAAACAAAGCTTATTGAATCAAATGAGAGTCAAACTCACACATTCAAACAAAGCTAGTTGAATAAAATAAAAGTCAAACACATTCAAACAAAGCTTTTTGAATCAAATTAAAGTCAAACACATTTAGTCAAAGCTAATTAAATTAAATGCAAGTCAAACGCTTTCAAACAAAGCTTTCTGAATCAAATGAAAGTCAAATGCATTCAACAAAGCTAATTTAATCAAATGAAAGTCAAACACTTTCAAGCAAAGCTAATTGAATAAAATGAAAGTAAAACACATTCAAACAAATTTTTTTGAATCAAATAAATGTCAAATGCATTCAATAAAGCTAATTGAATCAAACAAAAGTCAAACACAGTTAACCAAAGCTTTTTGATTAAAATTAAAGTCAAATGCATTCTACAAAGCTAATAAAATCAAATAAAAGTCAACCACAATTAAACAAAGCTATTTTAATCAAATGAAAGTCAAACACATTCAAGCAAAGCTAATTGAATCAAATGAAAGTCAAACACAATCAAACAGAGCTTTTTGAATAAAATGAAAGTCAAATGCATTCAACAAAGCTAATTAAATCAAATGAAAGTCAAATGCATTGTACAAAGCTAATTGAATCAAATGAAAGTCAAACACATTCAATCAAAGCTAATTGAATAAAATGAAAGTCAAACATGCTCAAACAAATCTTTTTGAATCAAATGAAAGTCAAATGTATTCAATAAAGCTAATTGAATCAAATAAAAGTAAAACACATTCAAGGAAAGCTAATTGAATCAAATGAAAGTAAAACACATTCAAACAAATCTTTATAAATCAAATGAAAGTCAAATGCATTCAATAAAGCTAATTGAATCAAATGAAAGTCAAACACTGTGAACCAAAGCTTTTTGATTCAAATTAAAGTCTAATGCATTCAACAAAGCTAATTTAATCAAATGAAGGTCAATGCAACCTAACAAATCTAGTTGAATCAAATGAAAGTCAAACACATTCAAACAAAGCTTTTTGAATCAAATTAAAGTCAAACATATTCAAACAAAGCTAATTAAATCAAATGCAAGGTAAACACTTTCAAACAAAGCTTTCTTAATCAAATGAAAGTCAAATGCATTCAACAAAGATAATTTAATCAAATGAAAGTCAAACACATTCAAGCAAAGCTAATTGAAATAAATGAAAGTGAAACACATTCAAACAGAGCTTTTTGAATCAATTAAAAGTCAAATGCATTCAATAAAGCTAATAGAATCAAACAAAAGTCTAACACAGTAAACCAAAGCTTTTTGATTCAAATTAAAGTCTAATGCATTCTACAAAGCTAATTGAATCAAACAAAAGTCAAACACAATTAAACAAAGCTAATTTAATCAAATGAAAGTTAAACACATTCAGGCAAAGCTAATTGAATTAAATGAAAGTCAAACACATTCAAGCAAAGCTAATTGAATCAAATGAAAGTGAAACACATTCAAACAGAGCTTTTTGAATCAAATGTAAGTCAAATGCATTCATCAAAGCTAATTGATTCGAATGAAAGTCAAACACTTTCAAATAAAGCTTTTTCAATCAAATTAAAGTCAAATGCATTCTACAAAGATAAACAAATCAAATCAAAGTCAAACACATTCAAACAAAGCTAATTGAATCAAATGAAAGTAAAACACATTCAAATAAATCTTTTTGAATCCAATACAAGTTAAATGCATTCAATAAAGCTAATTGAATCAAATGAAAGTCAAACATAGTGAACCAAAGCTTTTTGATTCAAATTAAAGTCTAATGCATTCAACAAAGCAAATTTAATCAAATGTAAGTCAATGCAATCTACAAAGCTAATTGCATCAAATGAAAGTCAAACACATTCAAACAAAGCTAATTGAATCAAATGAAAATCAAACACATTCAAAAAAAGCTTTTTGAATCAAATTAAAGTCAAACACATTCAATCAAAGCTAATTAAATCAAATGAAAGTCAAATGCATTCAACAAAGCTAAATGAATCAAATGAAAATTAAACACAATCAAACAAATATAATTGAATCCAATGAAAGTCAAACACATTCAAACAAATCTTTTCGAATGAAATGAAAGTCAAATGCATTCAATAAAGCTAATTTAATCAAATGAAAGTCAAACACATTCAAGGAAAGCTAATAGAATAAAATGAAAGTAAAACACATTCAAACAAATCTTTTTGAATCAAATGAAAGACAAATGCATTCAATAAAGCTAATTGAATCAAATGAAAGTCAAACACTGTGAACCAAAGCTTTTTGATTCAAATAAAAGTCTAATGCATTCAACAAACCTAATTTAATCAAATGAAGGTCAAATGCATTCTACAAAGCTAATTGAACCAAATGAAAGTCAAACACATTCAAACAAAGATTTTTGAATCAAATTAAAGTCAAACACATTCAAACATAGCTAATTAAATCAAATGCAAGTCAAACACTTTCAAACAAAGCTTTCTAAATCAAATGAAAGTAAAATGCATTCAACAAAGATAATTTAATCAAATGAAAGTCAAACACATTCAAGCAAAGCTAATTGAAATAAATGAAAGTGAAACACATTCAAACAGAGCTTTTTGAATCAAATAAAAGTCAAATGCATTCAATAAAGCTAATTGAATCAAACAAAAGTCAAACACAGTCAACCAAAGCTTTTTTATTCAAATTAAAGTCCAATGCATTCTACAAAGCTAATTGAATCAAACAAAATACAAACACAATTAAACAAAGCTAATTTAATCAAATAAAAGTGAAACACATTTAAACAAAGCTAATTAAATCAAATGAAAGTAAAACACATTCAAACAAAGCTTTCTGAATCAAATGAAAGTCAAATACATTCAACAAAGCTAATTGAATCAAATGATAATCAAACACATTCAAAAAAAAGCTTTTTGAATCAAATTAAAGTCTAATGCATTCAATAAAGCTAATTGAATCAAAAGAAAGTCAAACACTTTCAAGCAAAGCTAATTGAATAAAATGAAAGTAAAACACATTCAAACAAATTTTTTTGAATCAAATAAAAGTCAAATGCATTCAATAAAGCTAATTGAATCAAACAAAAGTCAAACACAGTTAACCAAAGCTTTTTGATTAAAATTAAAGTCAAATGCATTCTACAAAGCTAATAAAATCAAATAAAAGTCAACCACAATTAAACAAAGCTATTTTAATCAAATGAAAGTCAAACACATTCAAGCAAAGCTAATTGAATCAAATGAAAGTCAAACACAATCAAACAGAGCTTTTTGAATAAAATGAAAGTCAAATGCATTCAACAAAGCTAATTAAATCAAATGAAAGTCAAATGCATTGTACAAAGCTAATTGAATCAAATGAAAGTCAAACACATTCAATCAAAGCTAATTGAATAAAATGAAAGTCAAACATGCTCAAACAAATCTTTTTGAATCAAATGAAAGTCAAATGTATTCAATAAAGCTAATTGAATCAAATAAAAGTAAAACACATTCAAGGAAAGCTAATTGAATCAAATGAAAGTAAAACACATTCAAACAAATCTTTATAAATCAAATGAAAGTCAAATGCATTCAATAAAGCTAATTGAATCAAATGAAAGTCAAACACTGTGAACCAAAGCTTTTTGATTCAAATTAAAGTCTAATGCATTCAACAAAGCTAATTTAATCAAATGAAGGTCAATGCAACCTAACAAATCTAGTTGAATCAAATGAAAGTCAAACACATTCAAACAAAGCTTTTTGAATCAAATTAAAGTCAAACATATTCAAACAAAGCTAATTAAATCAAATGCAAGGTAAACACTTTCAAACAAAGCTTTCTTAATCAAATGAAAGTCAAATGCATTCAACAAAGATAATTTAATCAAATGAAAGTCAAACACATTCAAGCAAAGCTAATTGAAATAAATGAAAGTGAAACACATTCAAACAGAGCTTTTTGAATCAATTAAAAGTCAAATGCATTCAATAAAGCTAATAGAATCAAACAAAAGTCTAACACAGTAAACCAAAGCTTTTTGATTCAAATTAAAGTCTAATGCATTCTACAAAGCTAATTGAATCAAACAAAAGTCAAACACAATTAAACAAAGCTAATTTAATCAAATGAAAGTTAAACACATTCAGGCAAAGCTAATTGAATTAAATGAAAGTCAAACACATTCAAGCAAAGCTAATTGAATCAAATGAAAGTGAAACACATTCAAACAGAGCTTTTTGAATCAAATGTAAGTCAAATGCATTCATCAAAGCTAATTGATTCGAATGAAAGTCAAACACTTTCAAATAAAGCTTTTTCAATCAAATTAAAGTCAAATGCATTCTACAAAGATAAACAAATCAAATCAAAGTCAAACACATTCAAACAAAGCTAATTGAATCAAATGAAAGTAAAACACATTCAAATAAATCTTTTTGAATCCAATACAAGTTAAATGCATTCAATAAAGCTAATTGAATCAAATGAAAGTCAAACATAGTGAACCAAAGCTTTTTGATTCAAATTAAAGTCTAATGCATTCAACAAAGAAAATTTAATCAAATGTAAGTCAATGCAATCTACAAAGCTAATTGCATCAAATGAAAGTCAAACACATTCAAACAAAGCTAATTGAATCAAATGAAAATCAAACACATTCAAAAAAAGCTTTTTGAATCAAATTAAAGTCAAACACATTCAATCAAAGCTAATTAAATCAAATGAAAGTCAAATGCATTCAACAAAGCTAAATGAATCAAATGAAAATTAAACACAATCAAACAAATATAATTGAATCCAATGAAAGTCAAACACATTCAAACAAATCTTTTCGAATGAAATGAAAGTCAAATGCATTCAATAAAGCTAATTTAATCAAATGAAAGTCAAACACATTCAAGGAAAGCTAATAGAATCAAATGAAAGTAAAACACATTCAAACAAATCTTTTTGAATCAAATGAAAGACAAATGCATTCAATAAAGCTAATTGAATCAAATGAAAGTCAAACACTGTGAACCAAAGCTTTTTGATTCAAATAAAAGTCTAATGCATTCAACAAACCTAATTTAATCAAATGAAGGTCAAATGCATTCTACAAAGCTAATTGAACCAAATGAAAGTCAAACACATTCAAACAAAGATTTTTGAATCAAATTAAAGTCAAACACATTCAAACATAGCTAATTAAATCAAATGCAAGTCAAACACTTTCAAACAAAGCTTTCTAAATCAAATGAAAGTAAAATGCATTCAACAAAGATAATTTAATCAAATGAAAGTCAAACACATTCAAGCAAAGCTAATTGAAATAAATGAAAGTGAAACACATTCAAACAGAGCTTTTTGAATCAAATAAAAGTCAAATGCATTCAATAAAGCTAATTGAATCAAACAAAAGTCAAACACAGTCAACCAAAGCTTTTTTATTCAAATTAAAGTCCAATGCATTCTACAAAGCTAATTGAATCAAACAAAATACAAACACAATTAAACAAAGCTAATTTAATCAAATAAAAGTGAAACACATTTAAACAAAGCTAATTAAATCAAATGAAAGTAAAACACATTCAAACAAAGCTTTCTGAATCAAATGAAAGTCAAATACATTCAACAAAGCTAATTGAATCAAATGATAATCAAACACATTCAAAAAAAAGCTTTTTGAATCAAATTAAAGTCTAATGCATTCAATAAAGCTAATTGAATCAAATGAAAGTCAAACAAATTCAAACAAATCTAATTGAATCCAATGAAAGTCAAACACATTCAAAAAATTCTTTTTGAATCAAATGAAAGTCAAATGCTTTCAATAAAGCTAATTTAATCAAATGAAAGTCAAACACATTCAAGCAAAGCTAATTGAAATAAATGAAAGTGAAACACATTCAAATAAAGCTTTTTGAATCAAATAAAAGTCAAATGCATTCAATAAAGCTAATTGAATCAAACAAAAGTCAAACACAGTCAACCAAAGCTTTTTGGTTCAAATTAAAGTCTAATGCATTCTACAATGCTAATTGAATCAAACAAAGTCAAACACAATTAAACAAAGCTAATTTAATCAAATAAAAGTGAAACACATTTAAACAAAGCTAATTAAATCAAATGAAAGTAAAACACATTCAAACAAAGCTTTTTGAATCAAATTAAAGTCTAATGCATTCAACAAAGCTAATTGAATCAAATGAAAGTCAAACAAATTCAAACAAATCTAATTGAATCCAATGAAAGTCAAACACATTCAAACAAATCTTTTTGAAACAAATGAAAGTCAAATGCATTCAATAAAGCTAATTTAATCAAATGAAAGTCAAACACATTCAAGCAAAGCTAATTGAATCAAATGAAAGTAAAACACATTCAAACAAATCTTTTTGAATCAAATAAAAGTCAAATGCATTCAATAAAGCTAAATGAATCAAATGAAAGTCAAACACAGTGAACCACAACTTTTTGATTCAAATTAAAGTCTAATGCATTCTACAAAGCTAATTGAATCAAATGAAATTCAAATGCATTTTACAAAGCTAATTGAATCAAATGAAAGTCAAACACATTCAATCAAAGCTAATTGAATCAAATGATAATCAAACACATTAAAAAAAAGCTTTTTGAATCAAATTATAGTATAATGCATTCAACAAAGCTAATTTAATCAAATGAAAGTCAAATGCATTCTACAAAGCTAATTGAATCAAATGAAAGTCAAATAGATTCAAACAAAGCTGATTGAATCAAATGAAAGTCAAACACATTCAAACAAAGGTAGTTGAATCAAATGAAAGTCAAACACATTCAAACAAAGCTTGTTGAATCAAATGAAAGTCAAACACATTCCAACAAATATTTTTGAATCAAATTAAAGTCAACCACATTCAAACAAAGCTAATTAAATCAAATGCAAGTCAAACATTTTCAAACAAAGCTTTCTAAATCAAATGAAAGTCAAATGCATTCAACAAAGATAATTTAATCAAACTAAAGTCAAACACATTCAAGCAAAGCTAATTGAATCAAATGAAAGTGAAACACATTCAAACAGAACTTTTTGAATCAAATAAAAGTCAAATGCAATCAATAAAGCTAATTGAATCAAACGATAGTCAAACACAGTCAACCAAAGCTTTTTTATTCAAATTAAAGTCTAATGCATTCTACAAAGCTAATTGAATCAAATAAAAGTCAAACACAATTAAGCAAAGCTAATTCAATCAAATGAATGTCAAACACATTCAAGCAAAGCTAATTGAATCAAATGAAAGTCAAACACATTCAAACAGAGCTTTTTGAATCAAATGAAAGTCAAATGCATTTATCAAAGCTAATTGATTCGAATGAAAGTTAAACACATTCAAATAAAGCTTTTTGAATCAAATTAAAGTCAAATGCATTCTACAAAGCTAAACGAATCAAATCAAAGTCAAACACATTCAAACAAAGCTAATTGAATCAAATGAAAGTTAAATACATTCAACAAAGCTAATTGAATCAAATGATAATCAAACACATTCAAAAAAAGCTTTTTGAATCAAATTAAAGTCTGATGCATTCAACAAAGCTAACTAAATCAAATGAAAGTCAAACACATTCAAACAAATCTAATTGAATCTAATGAAAGTCAAACACATTCAAAAAAATCTTTTTGAATCAAATAAAAGTCAAATGCATTCAATAAAGCTAATTTAATCAAATAAAAGTCAAACACATTCAAGCAAAGCTAATTGAATCAAATGAAAGTAAAACACATTTAAATAAATCTTTTTGAATCAAATAAAAGTCGAACACATTCAACCAAAGCTAATAGAATCAAATGATAATCAAACACATTCAAAAAAAGCTTTTTGAATCAAATTAAAGTCTAATGCATTCAACAAAGCTAATTTAATCAAATGAAAGTCAAATGCATTCTACAAAGCTAATAGAATCAAATGAAAGTCAAATAGATTCAAACAAAGCTGATTAAATCAAATGAAAGTCAAACACATTCAAACAAAGCTAGTTGAATCAAATGAAAGCCAAACACATTCAAACAAAGCTTTTTGAATCAAATTAAAGTCAAACACATTTAAACAAAGCTAATTAAATCAAATTCAAGTCAAACAATTTCAAACAAAGCTTTCTAAATCAAATGAAAGTCAAATGCATTCAACAAAGCTAATTTAATCTAATGAAAGTCAAACATATTCAAGCAAAGCTAATTCAATCAAAGGAAAGTAAAACACATTCAAACAAATCTGTTTGAATCAAATGAAAGTCAAATTACATTCAATAAAGCTAATTGAATCAAATGAAAGTCAAACACTGTGAACCAAAGCTTTTTGATTCAAATTAAAGTCTAATGCATTCAACAAACCTAATTTAATCAAATGAAATTCAAATGCATTGTACAAAGCTAATTGAATCAAATGAAAGTCAAACACATTCAAACAAAGCTAATTGAATAAAATGAAAGTCAAACACGTTCAAACAAAGCTTTTTGAATCAAATAAAAGTCAAATGCATTCAACAAAACTAATTGAATCAAATGAAAGTCAAACACATTCAAACAAATCTTTTCGAATCAAATGAAAGTCAAATGCATTCAATAAAGCTAATTTAATCAAATGAAAGTCAAACACATTCAAGGAAAGCTAATAGAATCAAATGAAAGTAAAACACATTCAAACAAATCTTTTTGAATCAAATGAAAGACAAATGCATTCAATAAAGCTAATTGAATCAAATGAAAGTCAAACACTGTGAACCAAAGCTTTTTGATTCAAATAAAAGTCTAATGCATTCAACAAAGCTAATTTAATCAAATGAAGGTCAAATGCATTCTACAAAGCTAATTGAATCAAATGAAAGTCAAACACATTCAAACAAAGATTTTTGAATCAAATTAAAGTCAAACACATTCAAACATAGCTAATTAAATCAAATGCAAGTCAAACACTTTCAAACAAAGCTTTCTAAATCAAATGAAAGTAAAATGCATTCAACAAAGATAATTTAATCAAATGAAAGTCAAACACATTCAAGCAAAGCTAATTGAAATAAATGAAAGTGAAACACATTTAAACAGAGCTTTTTGAATCAAATAAAAGTCAAATGCATTCAATAAAGCTAATTGAATCAATCAAAAGTCAAACACAGTCAACCAAAGCTTTTTTATTCAAATTAAAGTCCAATGCATTCTACAAAGCTAATTGAATCAAACAAAATGCAAACACAATTAAACAAAGCTAATTTAATCAAATAAAAGTGAAACACATTTAAACAAAGCTAATTAAATCAAATGAAAGTAAAACACATTCAAACAAAGCTTTCTGAATCAAATGAAAGTCAAATACATTCAACAAAGCTAATTGAATCAAATGATAATCAAACACATTCAAAAAAAGCTTTTTGAATCAAATTAAAGTCTAATGCATTCAATAAAGCTAATTTAATCAAATGAAAGTCAAACAAATTCAAACAAATCTAATTGAATCCAATGAAAGTCAAACACATTCAAACAAGTCTTTTTGAATCAAATGAAAGTCAAATGCTTTCAATAAAGCTAAAATTAATCAAATGAAAGTCAAACACATTCAAGCAAAGCTAATTGAAATAAATGAAAGTGAAACACATTCAAATAGAGCTTTTTGAATCAAATAAAAGTCAAATGCATTCAATAAAGCTAATTGAATCAAACAAAAGTCAAACACAGTCAACCAAAGCTTTTTTATTCAAATTAAAGTCCAATGCATTCTACAAAGCTAATTGAATCAAACAAAATACAAACACAATCAAACAAAGCTAATTTAATCAAATAAAAGTGAAACACATTTAAACAAAGCTAATTAAATCAAATGAAAGTAAAACACATTCAAACAAAGCTTTCTGAATCAAATGAAAGTCAAATACATTCAACAAAGCTAATTGAATCAAATGATAATCAAACACATTCAAAAAAAGCTTTTTGAATCAAATTAAAGTCTAATGCATTCAATAAAGCTAATTGAATCAAATGAAAGTCAAACGAATTCAAACAAATCTAATTGAATCCAATGAAAGTCAAACACATTCAAACAAGTCTTTTTGAATCAAATGAAAGTCAAATGCTTTCAATAAAGCTAATTTAATCAAATGAAAGTCAAACACATTCAAGCAAAGCTAATTGAAATAAATGAAAGTGAAACACATTCAAATAGAGCTTTTTGAATCAAATAAAAGTCAAATGCATTCAATAAAGCTAATTGAATCAAACAAAAGTCAAACACAGTCAACCAAAGCTTTTTGGTTCAAATTAAAGTCTAATGCATTCTACAAAGCTAATTGAATCAAACAAAGTCAAACACAATTAAACAAAGCTAATTTAATCAAATAAAAGTGAAACACATTTAAACAAAGCTAATTAAATCAAATGAAAGTAAAACACATTCAAACAAAGCTTTTTGAATCAAATTAAAGTCTAATGCATTCAACAAAGCTAATTGAATCAAATGAAAGTCAAATAAATTCAAACAAATCTAATAGAATCCAATGAAAGTCAAACACATTCAAACAAATCTTTTTGAAACAAATGAAAGTCAAATGCATTCAATAAAGCTAATTTAATCAAATGAAAGTCAAACACATTCAAGCAAAGCTAATTGAATCAAATAAAAGTAAAACACATTCAAACAAATCTTTTTGAATCAAATAAAAGTCAAATGCATTCAATAAAGCTAAATGAATCAAATGAAAGTCAAACACAGTGAACCACAGCTTTTTGATTCAAATTAAGTCTAATGCATTCTACAAAGCTAATTGAATCAAATGAAATTCAAATGCATTTTACAAAGCTAATTGAATCAAATGAAAGTCAAACACATTCAATCAAAGCTAATTGAATCAAATGATAATCAAACACATTAAAAAAAAGCTTTTTGAATCTAATTAAAGTATAATGCATTCAACAAAGCTAATTTAATCAAATGAAAGTCAAATGCATTCCACAAAGCTAATTGAATCAAATGAAAGTCAAATAGATTCAAACAAAGCTGATTGAATCAAATAAAAGTCAAAAACATTCAAACAAAGCTAGTTGAATCAAATGAAAGTCAAACACATTCAAACAAAGCTAGTTGAATCAAATGAAAGTCAAACACATTCCAACAAATATTTTTGAATCAAATTAAAGTCAACCACATTCAAACAAAGCTAATTAAATCAAATGCAAGTCAAACACTTTCAAACAAAGCTTTCTAAATCAAATGAAAGTCAAATGCATTCAACAAAGATAATTTAATCAAACTAAAGTCAAACACATTCAAGCAAAGCTAATTGAATCAAATGAAAGTGAAACACATTCAAACAGAACTTTTTGAATCAAATAAAAGTCAAATGCAATCAATAAAGCTAATTGAATCAAACGATAGTCAAACACAGTCAACCAAAGCTTTTTTATTCAAATTAAAGTCTAATGCATTCTACAAAGCTAATTGAATCAAATAAAAGTCAAACACAATTAAGCAAAGCTAATTTAATCAAATGAATGTCAAACACATTCAAGCAAAGCTAATTGAATCAAATGAAAGTCAAACACATTCAAACAGAGCTTTTTGAATCAAATGAAAGTCAAATGCATTCATCAAAGCTAATTGATTCGAATGAAAGTTAAACACATTCAAATAAAGCTTTTTGAATCAAATTAAAGTCAAATGCATTCTACAAAGCTAAACGAATCAAATCAAAGTCAAACACATTCAAACAAAGCTAATTGAATCAAATGAAAGTTAAATACATTCAACAAAGCTAATTGAATCAAATGATAATCAAACACATTCAAAAAAAGCTTTTTGAATCAAATTAAAGTCTGATGCATTCAACAAAGCTAATTAAATCAAATGAAAGTCAAACACATTCAAACAAATCTAATTGAATCTAATGAAAGTCAAACACATTCAAAAAAATCTTTTTGAATCAAATAAAAGTCAAATGCATTCAATAAAGCTAATTTAATCAAATAAAAGTCAAACACATTCAAGCAAAGCTAATTGAATCAAATGAAAGTAAAACACATTCAAATAAATCTTTTTGAATCAAATAAAAGTCGAACACATTCAACCAAAGCTAATAGAATCAAATGATAATCAAACACATTCAAAAAAAGCTTTTTGAATCAAATTAAAGTCTAATGCATTCAACAAAGCTAATTTAATCAAATGAAAGTCAAATGCATTCTACAAAGCTAATAGAATCAAATGAAAGTCAAATAGATTCAAACAAAGCTGATTAAATCAAATGAAAGTCAAACACATTCAAACAAAGCTAGTTGAATCAAATGAGAGCCAAACACATTCAAACAAAGCTTTTTGAATCAAATTAAAGTCAAACACATTTAAACAAAGCTAATTAAATCAAATTCAAGTCAAACAATTTCAAACAAAGCTTTCTAAATCAAATGAAAGTCAAATGCATTCAACAAAGCTAATTTAATCAAATGAAAATCAAACACATTCAAGCAAAGCTAATTCAATCAAAGGAAAGTAAAACACATTCAAACAAATCTGTTTGAATCAAATGAAAGTCAAATTACATTCAATAAAGCTAATTGAATCAAATGAAAGTCAAACACTGTGAACCAAAGCTTTTTGATTCAAATTAAAGTCTAATGCATTCAACAAACCTAATTTAATCAAATGAAATTCAAATGCATTGTACAAAGCTAATTGAATCAAATGAAAGTCAAACACATTCAAACAAAGCTAATTGAATAAAATGAAAGTCAAACACGTTCAAACAAAGCTTTTTGAATCAAATAAAAGTCAAATGCATTCAACAAAACTAATTGAATCAAATGAAAGTCAAACACATTCAAACAAATCTTTTCGAATCAAATGAAAGTCAAATGCATTCAATAAAGCTAATTTAATCAAATAAAAGTGAAACACATTTAAACAAAGCTAATTAAATCAAATGAAAGTAAAACACATTCAAACAAAGCTTTCTGAATCAAATGAAAGTCAAATACATTCAACAAAGCTAATTGAATCAAATGATAATCAAACACATTCAAAAAAAGCTTTTTGAATCAAATTAAAGTCTAATGCATTCAATAAAGCTAATTGAATCAAATGAAAGTCAAACGAATTCAAACAAATCTAATTGAATCCAATGAAAGTCAAACACATTCAAGCAAAGCTAATTGAATCAAATGAAAGTAAAACACATTCAAACAAATCTTTTTGAATCAAATAAAAGTCAAATGCATTCAATAAAGCTAAATGAATCAAATGAAAGTTAAACACAGTGAACCAAAGCTTTTTGATTCAAATTAAAGTCTAATGCATTCTACAAAGCTAATTGAATCAAATGAAATTCAAATGCATTTTACAAAGCTAATTGAATCAAATGAAAGTCAAACACATTCAATCAAAGCTAATTGAATCAAATGATAATCAAACACATTAAAAAAAAGCTTTTTGAATCAAATTAAAGTATAATGCATTCAACAAAGCTAATTTAATCAAATGAAAGTCAAATGCATTCTACAAAGCTAATTGAATCAAATAAAAGTCAAATAGATTTAAACAAAGCTGATTGAATCAAATAAAAGTAAAAAAACATTCAAACAAAGCTAGTTGAATCAAATGAAAGTCAAACACATTCCAACAAATATTTTTGAATCAAATTAAAGTCAACCACATTCAAACAAAGCTAATTAAATCAAATGCAAGTCAAACACTTTCAAACAAAGCTTTCTAAATCAAATGAAAGTCAAATGCATTGAACAAAGATAATTTAATCAAATTAAAGTCAAACACATTCAAGCAAAGCTAATTGAATCAAATGAAAGTGAAACACATTCAAACAGAACTTTTTGAATCAAATAAAAGTCAAATGCAATCAATAAAGCTAATTGAATCAAACGATAGTCAAACACAGTCAACCAAAGCTTTTTTATTCAAATTAAAGTCTAATGCATTCTACAAAGCTAATTGAATCAAATAAAAGTCAAACACAATTAAGCAAAGCTAATTTAATCAAATGAATGTCAAACACATTCAAGCAAAGCTAATTGAATCAAATGAAAGTCAAACACATTCAAACAGAGCTTTTTGAATCAAATGAAAGTCAAATGCATTCATCAAAGCTAATTGATTCGAATGAAAGTTAAACATATTCAAATAAAGCTTTTTGAATCAAATTAAAGTCAAATGCATTCTACAAAGCTAAACGAATCAAATCAAAGTCAAACACATTCAAACAAAGCTAATTGAATCAAATGAAAGTTAAATACATTCAACAAAGCTAATTGAATCAAATGATAATCAAACACATTCAAAAAAAGCTTTTTGAATCAAATTAAAGTCTGATGCATTCAACAAAGCTAATTAAATCAAATGAAAGTCAAACACATTCAAACAAATCTAATTGAATCTAATGAAAGTCAAACACATTCAAAAAAATCTTTTTGAATCAAATAAAAGTCAAATGCATTCAATAAAGCTAATTTAATCAAATAAAAGTCAAACACATTCAAGCAAAGCTAATTGAATCAAATGAAAGTAAAACACATTCAAATAAATCTTTTTGAATCAAATAAAAGTCGAACACATTCAACCAAAGCTAATTGAATCAAATGATAATCAAACACATTCAAAAAAAGCTTTTTGAATCAAATTAAAGTCTAATGCATTCAACAAAGCTAATTTAATCAAATGAAAGTCAATTGCATTCTACAAAGCTAATAGAATCAAATGAAAGTCAAATAGATTCAAACAAAGCTGATTAAATCAAATGAAAGTCAAACATATTCAAACAAAGCTAGTTGAATCAAATGAAAGCCAAACACATTCAAACAAAGCTTTTTGAATCAAATTAAAGTCAAACACATTTAAACAAAGCTAATTAAATCAAATTCAAGTCAAACAATTTCAAACAAAGCTTTCTAAATCAAATGAAAGTCAAATGCATTCAACAAAGCTAATTTAATCAAATGAAAGTCAAACACATTCAAGCAAACCTAATTCAATCAAAGGAAAGTAAAACACATTCAAACAAATCTGTTTGAATCAAATGAAAGTCAAATTACATTCAATAAAGCTAATTGAATCAAATGAAAGTCAAACACAGTGAACCAAAGCTTTTTGATTCAAATTAAAGTCTAATGCATTCAACAAACCTAATTTAATCAAACGAAATTCAAATGCATTGTACAAAGCTAATTGAATCAAATGAAAGTCAAACACATTCAAACAAAGCTAATTGAATAAAATGAAAGTCAAACACGTTCAAACAAAGCTTTTTGAATCAAATAAAAGTCAAACACATTCAATTGAAATCTAATTAAATCAAATGATAATCAAACACATTAAAAAAAAAGCTTTTTGAATCAAATTAAAGTCAAATGCATTCAACAAAGCTAATTTAATCAAATGAAAGTCAAATTCATTCTACAAAGCTAATTGAATCAAATGAAAGTCAAATAGATTCAAACAAAGCTGATTGAATCAAATGAAAGTCAAACACATTCAAACAAAGCTAGTTGAATTAAATGAAAGTCAAACACATTCAAACAAAGCTTTTTGAATCAAATAAAAGTCAAATGCATTCTACAAAGCTAAACGAATCAAATCAAAGTCAAACACATTCAAACAAAGCTAATTGAATCAAATGAAAGTCAAACACATTCAAACAAAGCTTTTTGAATCAAATAAAAGTCAAACACATTCAAACAAAGCTAATTGAATCAAATGAAAGTCAAACATATTCAAACAAAGCTAATTGAATCAAATGATAATCAAACACATTAAAAAAAGCTTTTTGAATCAAATTAAAGTATAATGCATTCAACAAAGCTAATTAAATCAAATGAAAGTCAAATGCATTCTACAAAGCTAAATGAATCAAATGAAAGTCAAATAGATTCAAACAAAGCTGATTGAATCAAATAAAAGTCAAAAACATTCAAACAAAGCTAGTTGAATCAAATGAAAGTCAAACACATTCAAACAAAGCTAGTTGAATCAAATGAAAGTCAAACACATTCCAACAAAGATTTTTGAATCAAATTAAAGTCAACCACATTCAAACAAAGTTAATTAAATCAAATGCAAGTCAAACACTTTCAAACAAAGCTTTCTAAATCAAATGAAAGTCAAATGCATTCAACAAAGATAATTTAATCAAATTAAAGTCAAACACATTCAAGCAAAACTAATTGAATAAAATGAAAGTGAAACACATTCAAACAGAACTTTTTGAATCAAATAAAAGTCAAATGCAATCAATAAAGCTAATTGAATCAAACGATAGTCAAACACAGTCAACCAAAGCTTTTTTATTCAAATTAAAGTCTAATGCATTCTACAAAGCTAATTGAATCAAATAAAAGTCAAACACAATTAAGCAAAGCTAATTTAATCAAATGAATGTCAAACACATTCAAGCAAAGCTAATTGAATCAAATGAAAGTCAAACACATTCAAACAGAGCTTTTTGAATCAAATGAAAGTCAAATGCATTCATCAAAGCTAATTGATTCGAATGAAAGTTAAACACATTCAAATAAAGCTTTTTGAATCAAATTAAAGTCAAATGCATTCTACAAAGCTAAACGAATCAAATCAAAGTCAAACACATTCAAACAAAGCTAATTGAATCAAATGAAAGTTAAATACATTCAACAAAGCTAATTGAATCAAATGATAATCAAACACATTCAAAAAAAGCTTTTTGAATCAAATTAAAGTCTGATGCATTCAACAAAGCTAATTAAATCAAATGAAAGTCAAACACATTCAAACAAATCTAATTGAATCTAATGAAAGTCAAACACATTCAAAAAAATCTTTTTGAATCAAATAAAAGTCAAATGCATTCAATAAAGCTAATTTAATCAAATAAAAGTCAAACACATTCAAGCAAAGCTAATTGAATCAAATGAAAGTAAAACACATTCAAATAAATCTTTATGAATCAAATAAAAGTCGAACACATTGAACCAAAGCTAATTGAATCAAATGATAATCAAACACATTCAAAAAAGCTTTTTGAATCAAATTAAAGTCTAATGCATTCAACAAAGCTAATTTAATCAAATGAAAGTCAAATGCATTCTACAAAGCTAATAGAATCAAATGAAAGTCAAATAGATTCAAACAAAGCTGATTAAATCAAATGAAAGTCAAACACATTCAAACAAAGCTAGTTGAATCAAATGAAAGCCAAACACATTCAAACAAAGCTTTTTGAATCAAATTAAAGTCAAACACATTCAAACAAAGCTAATTAAATCAAATTCAAGTCAAACAATTTCAAACAAAGCTTTCTAAATCAAATGAAAGTCAAATGCATTCAACAAAGCTAATTTAATCAAATGAAAGTCAAACACATTCAAGCAAAGCTAATTCAATAAAAGGAAAGTAAAACACATTCAAACAAATCTGTTTGAATCAAATGAAAGTCAAATAACATTCAATAAAGCTAATTGAATCAAATGAAAGTCAAACACAGTGAACCAAAGCTTTTTGATTCAAATTAAAGTCTAATGCATTCAACAAACCTAATTTAATCAAATGAAATTCAAATGCATTGTACAAAGCTAATTGAATCAAATGAAAGTCAAACACATTCAAACAAAGCTAATTGAATAAAATGATAGTCAAACACGTTCAAACAAAGCTTTTTGAATCAAATAAAAGTCAAACACATTCAATTAAAATCTAATTAAATCAAATGATAATCAAACACATTAAAAAAAAAGCTTTTTGAATCAAATTAAAGTATAATGCATTCAACAAAGCTAATTTAATCAAATGAAAGTCAAATTCATTCTACAAAGCTAATTGAATCAAATGAAAGTCAAATAAATTCAAACAAAGCTGATTGAATCAAATGAAAGTAAAACACATTCAAACAAAGCTAGTTGAATCAAATGAAAGTCAAACACATTCAAACAAAGCTAATTAAATCAAATGAAAGTCAAACACTTTCAAACAAAGCTTTCTGAATCAAATGAAAGTCGAATGCATTCAACAAAGATAATTTAATCAAATTAAAGTCAAACACATTCAAGCAAAGCTAATTGAATCAAATGAAAGTAAAACACATTCAAATAAATCTTTATGAATCAAATAAAAGTCGAACACATTCAACCAAAGCTAATTGAATCAAATGATAATCAAACACATTCAAAAAAAGCTTTTTGAATCAAATTAAAGTCTAATGCATTCAACAAAGCTAATTTAATCTAATGAAAGTCAAATGCATTCTACATAGCTAATAGAATCAAATGAAAGTCAAATAGATTCAAACAAAGCTGATTAAATCAAATGAAAGTCAAACACATTCAAACAAAGCTAGTTGAATCAAATGAAAGCCAAACACATTCAAACAAAGGTTTTTGAATCAAATTAAAGTCAAACACATTCAAACAAAGCTAATTAAATCAAATTCAAGTCAAACAATTTCAAACAAAGCTTTCTAAATCAAATGAAAGTCAAATGCATTCAACAAAGCTAATTTAATCAAATGAAAGTCAAACACATTCAAGCAAAGCTAATTCAATCAAAGGAAAGTAAAACACATTCAAACAAATCTGTTTGAATCAAATGAAAGTCAAATAACATTCAATAAAGCTAATTGAATCAAATGAAAGTCAAACACAGTGAACCAAAGCTTTTTGATTCAAATTAAAGTCTAATGCATTCAACAAACATAATTTAATCAAATGAAATTCAAATGCATTGTACAAAGCTAATTGAATCAAATGAAAGTCAAACACATTCAAACAAAGCTAATTGAATAAAACGAAAGTCAAACACGTTCAAACAAAGCTTTTTGAATCAAATAAAAGTCAAACACATTCAATTGAAATCTAATAAAACAAATGATAATAAAAAACATTAAAAAAAAGCTTTTTGAATCAAATTAAAGTATAATGCATTCAACAAAGCTAATTTAATCAAATGAAAGTTAAATTCATTCTACAAAGCTAATTGAATCAAATGAAAGTCAAATAGATTCAAACAAAGCTGATTGAATCAAATGAAAGTCAAACACATTCAAACAAAGCTAGTTGAATCAAATGAAAGTCAAACACATTCAAACAAAGCTTTTTGAATCAAATAAAAGTCAAACACATTCAAACAAAGCTAACTAAATCAAATGCAAGTCAAACACTTTCAAACAAAGCTTTCTAAATCAAATGAAAGTCAAATGCATTCAACAAAGATAATTTAATCAAATTAAAGTCAAACACATTCAAGCAAAGCTAATTGAATCAAATGAAAGTGAAACACATTCAAACTGAACTTTTTGTATCAAATAAAAGTCAAATGCATTCAATAAAGCTAATTGTATCAAACGATAGTCAAACACAGTCAACCAAAGCTTTTTGATTCAAATTAAAGTCTAATGCATTCTACAAAGCTAATTGAATCAAATAAATGTCAAACACAATTAAACAAAGCTAATTTAATCAAATGAATGTCAAACACATTCAAGCAAAGCTAATTGAATCAAATGAAAGTCAAACACATTCAAACAGAGCTTTTTGAATCAAATGAAAGTCAAATACATTCATCAAAGCTAATTGATTCGAATGAAAGTTAAACACATTCAAAATTAAGCTTTTTGAATCAAATTAAAGTCAAATGCATTCTACAAAGCTAAACGAATCAAATCATAGTCAAACACATTCAAACAAAGCTAATTGAATCAAATGAAAGTCAAACACATTCAAACAAAGCTTTTTGAATCAAATAAAAGTCAAACACATTTAAACAAAGCTAATTAAATCAAATGAAAGTAAAACACATTCAAACAAAGCTTTCTGAATCAAATGAAAGTCAAATACATTCAACAAAGCTAATTGAATCAAATGATAATCAAACACATTCAAAAAAAGCTTTTTGAATCAAATTAAAGTCTGATGCATTTAACAAAGCTAATTAAATCAAATGAAAGTCAAACACATTCAAACAAATCTAATTGAATCTAATGAAAGTCAAACACATTCAAACAAATCTTTTTGAATCAAATAAAAGTCAAATGCATTCAATAAAGCTAATTTAATCAAATAAAAGTCAAACACATTCAAGCAAAGCTAATTGAATCAAATGAAAGTAAAACACATTCAAATAAATCTTTTTGAATTAAATAAAAGTCGAACACATTCAACCAAAGCTAATTGAATCAAATGATAATCAAACACATTCAAAACAAGCTTTTGAATCAAATTAAAGTCTAATGCATTCAACAAAGCTAATTTAATCAAATGAAAGTCAAATGCATTCTACAAAGCTAATAGAATCAAATGAAAATCAAATAGATTCAAACAAAGCTAATTGAATCAAATGAAAGTCAAACACATTCAAACAAAGCTAGTTAAATCAAATGAAAGCCAAACACATTCAAACAAAGCTTTTTGAATCAAATTAAAGTCAAACACATTCAAACAAAGCTAATTAATTCAAATGCAAGTCAAACACTTTCAAACAAAGCTTTCTAAATCAAATGAAAGTCAAATGCATTCAACAAAGCTAATTTAATCAAATGAAAGTCAAACACATTCAAGCAAAGCTAATTCAATCAAAGGAAAGTAAAACACATTCAAACAAATCTGTTTGAATAAATTGAAAGTCAAATTACATTCAATAAAGCTAATTGAATCAAATGAAAGTCAAACACAGTGAACCAAAGCTTTTTGATTCAAATTACAGTCTAATGCATTCAACAAACCTAATTTAATCAAATGAAATTCAAATGCATTGTACAAAGCTAATTGAATCAAATGAAAGTCAAACACATTCAAACAAAGCTAATTGAATAAAATGAAAGTCAAACACGTTCAAACAAAGCTTTTTGAATCAAATAAAAGTCAAACACATTCAATCAAATCTAATTAAATCAAATGATAATCAAACACATTAAAAAAAAGCTTTTTGAATCAAATTAAAGTATAATGCATTCAACAAAGCTAATTTAATCAAATGAAAGTCAAATTCATTCTACAAAGCTAATTGAATCAAATGAAAGTCAAATAGATTCAAACAAAGCTGATTGAATCAAATGAAAGTCAAACACATTCAAACAAAGCTAGTTGAATCAAATGAAAGTCAAACACATTCAAACAAAGCTTTTTGAATCAAATTAAAGTCAAACACATTCAAACAAAGCTAATTAAATCAAATGCAAGTCAAACACTTTCAAACAAAGCTTTCTAAATCAAATGAAAGTCAAATGCATTCAACAAAGATAATTTAATCAAATTAAAGTCAAACACATTCAAGCAAAGCTAATTGAATCAAATGAAAGTGAAACACATTCAAACAGAACTTTTTGAATCAAATAAAAGTCAAATGCATTCAATAAAGCTAATTGAATCAAACGATAGTCAAACACAGTCAACCAAAGCTTTTTGATTCAAATTAAAGTCTAATGCATTCTACAAAGCTAATTGAATCAAATAAAAATCAAACATAATTAATCAAAGCTAATTTAATCAAATGAATGTCAAACACATTCAAGCAAAGCTAATTAAATCAAATGAAAGTCAAACACATTCAAACAGAGCTTTTTAAATCAAATGAAAGTCAAATGCATTCATCAAAGCTAATTGATTCGAATGAAAGTTAAACACATTCAAATAAAGCTTTTTGAATCAAATTAAAGTCAAATGCATTCTACAAAGCTAAACTAATCAAATCAAAGTCAAACACATTCAAACAAAGCTAATTGAATTAAATGAAAGTCAAACACATTCAAACAAAGCTTTTTGAATCAAATAAAAGTCAAACACATTTAAACAAAGCTAATTAAATCAAATGAAAGTAAAACACATTCAAACAAAGCTTTCTGAATCAAATGAAAGTCAAATACATTCAACAAAGCTAATTGAATCAAATGATAATCAAACACATTCAAAAAAAGCTTTTTGAATCAAATTAAAGTCTGATGCATTCAACAAAGCTAATTAAATCAAATGAAAGTCAAACACATTCAAACAAATCTAATTGAATCTAATGAAAGTCAAACACATTCAAACAAATCTTTTTGAATCAAATAAAAGTCAAATGCATTCAATAAAGCTAATTTAATCAAATGAAAGTCAAACACATTCAAACAGAGCTTTTTGAATCAAATGAAAGTCAAATGCATTCATCAAAGCTAATTGATTCGAATGAAAGTTAAACACATTCAAATAAAGATTTTTGAATCAAATTAAAGTCAAATGCATTCTACAAAGCTAAACGAATCAAATCAAAGTCAAACACATTCAAACAAAGCTAATTGAATCAAATGAAAGTTAAATACATTATACAAAGCTAATTGAATCAAATGATAATCAAACACATTCAAAAAAAAGCTTTTTGAATCAAATTAAAGTCTGATGCATTCAACAAAGCTAATTAAATCAAATGAAAGTCAAACACATTCAAACAAATCTAATTGAATCTAATGAAAGTCAAACACATTCAAAAAAAACTTTTTGAATCAAATAAAAGTCAAATGCATTCAATAAAGATAATTTAATCAAATAAAAGTCAAACACATTCAAGCAAAGCTAATTGAATCAAATGAAAGTAAAACACATTCAAATAAATCTTTTTGAATCAAATAAAAGTCGAACACATTCAACCAAAGCTAATTAAATCAAATGATAATCAAACACATTCAAAAAAAGCTTATTGAATCAAATTAAAGTCTAATGCATTCAACAAAGCCAATTTAATCAAATGAAAGTCAAATGCATTCTACAAAGCTAATTGAATCAAATAAAAGTCAAATAGATTCAAACAAAGCTGAGTGAATCAAATGAAAGTCAAACACATTCAAACAAAGCTAGTTGAATCAAATGAAAGTCAAACACATTCAAACAAAGCTTTTTGAATCAAATTAAAGTCAAACACATTCAAACAAAGCTAAATAAATCAAATGCAAGTCAAACACTTTCAAACAAAGCTTTCTAAATCAAATGAAAGTCTAATGCATTCAACAAAGCTAATTTAATCAAATGAAAGTCAAACACATTCAAGCAAAGCTAATTGAATCAAATGAAAGTGAAACACATTCAAATAGAGCTTTTTGAATCAAATAAAAGTCAAATGCATTCAATAAAGCTAATTGAATCAAACAAAAGTCAAACACAGTCAACCAAAGCTTTTTGGTTCAAATTAAAGTCTAATGCATTCTACAAAGGTAATTGAGTCAAATAAAAGTCAAACACAATTAAACAAAGCTAATTTAATCAAATGAAAGTCAAACAAATTCAAGCAAATCTAGTTGAATCAAATGAAAGTCCAACACATTCAAATTGAGCTCTTTGAATAAAATGAAAGTCAAATACATTCAAGTAAAGCTTTTTGAATCAAATTAAAATCAAATGCATTCAACAAAGATAATGTAATCAAATGAAAGTCAAACACATAAAAGCTAAGGTAATTTAATCAAATGAAAGTCAAACACATTCAAACAGAGCTTTTTGAATCAAATGAATGTCAAATGCATTCGATAAAGCTAATTGAATGAAATGAAAGTCAAACACATTCAGGCAAAGCTAATTGAATCAAATGAAAGTAAAACACATTCAAATAGAGCTTTTTGAACCAAAGGAAAGTGAAATGCATTCAATAAAGCAAATTAAATCAAATGAAAGTTAAACACAATGAACGAAAGCTTTTTGAATCAAATTAAAGTCTAATGCATTCAACAAAGCTAATTTAATCAAATGAAATTCAAATTCATTGTACAAAGCTAATTGAATCAAATGAAAGTCAAACACATTCAAACAAAGCTAATAGAATAAAATGAAAGTCAAACACGTTCAAACAAAGTTTTTTGAATCAAATACAAGTCAAACAAATTCAATCAAAGCTAATTGAATCAAATGAAAGGCAAATGCATTCAACAAAGCTAATTGAATCAAATGAAATTCAAACACATTCAAACATATCTAATTGAATCCAATGAAAGTCAAACACATTCAAACAAATCTTTTTGAATCAAATGAAAGTCAAATGCATTCGATAAAGCTAATTTAATCAAATTAAAGTCAAACACATTCAAGCAAAGCTAATTGAATCAAATGAAAGTAAAACACATTTAAACAAATCTTTTTGAATCAAATGAAAGTCAAATGCATTCAATAAAGCTAATTGAATCAAATGAAAGTCAAACACAGTGAACCAAAGCTTTTTGAATCAAATTAAAGTCTAATGCATTCAACAAAGCTAATTTAATCAAATGAAATTCAAATTCATTGTACAAAGCTAATTGAATCAAAGGAAAGTCAAACACATTCAAACAAAGCTAATTGAATAAAATGAAAGTCAAACACGTTCAAATAAAGCTTTTTGAATCAAAAGAAAGTCAAATGCATTCAATAAAGCGAATTTAATCAAATGAAAGTCAAACACTTTCAAACAAAGCTTTCTAAATCAAATGAAAGTCAAATGCATTCAACAAAGATAATTTAATCAAATGAAAGTCAAACACATTCAAGCAAAGCTAATTGAATCTAATGAAAGTGAAACACATTCAAACAGAGCTTTTTGAATCAAATAAAAGTCAAATGCATTCAATAAAGCTAATTGAATCAAACGAAAGTCAAACACAGTCAACCAAAGTTTTTTTATTCAAATTAAAGTCTAATGCATTCTACAAAGCTAATTGAATCAAATAAAAGACAAACACAATTAAAGAAAGCTAATTTAATCAAATGAAAGTCAAATACATTAAAGCAAAGCTAATTGAATCAAATGAAAGTCAAACACATTCAAACAGAGCTTTTTGAATCAAATTAAAATCTACTAATACATTCAACAAAGCTAATTGAATCAAATGATAATCAAACACATTCAAAAAAAGCTTTTTGAATCAAATTAAAGTCTGATGCATTCAACAAAGCTAATTAAATCAAATGAAAGTCAAACACATTCAAACAAATCTAATTGAATCTAATGAAAGTCAAACACATTCAAAAAAATCTTTTTGAATCAAATAAAAGTCAAATGCATTCAATAAAGATAATTTAATCAAATAAAAGTCAAACACATTCAAGCAAAGCTAATTGAATCAAATGAAAGTAAAACACATTCAAATAAATCTTTTTGAATCAAATAAAAGTCGAACACATTCAACCAAAGCTAATTAAATCAAATGATAATCAAACACATTCAAAAAAAGCTTATTGAATCAAATTAAAGTCTAATGCATTCAACAAAGCCAATTTAATCAAATGAAAGTCAAATGCATTCTACAAAGCTAATTGAATCAAATAAAAGTCAAATAGATTCAAACAAAGCTGAGTGAATCAAATGAAAGTCAAACACATTCAAACAAAGCTAGTTGAATCAAATGAAAGTCAAACACATTCAAACAAAGCTTTTTGAATCAAATTAAAGTCAAACACATTCAAACAAAGCTAAATAAATCAAATGCAAGTCAAACACTTTCAAACAAAGCTTTCTAAATCAAATGAAAGTCAAATGCATTCAACAAAGCTAATTTAATCAAATGAAAGTCAAACACATTCAAGCAAAGCTAATTGAATCAAATGAAAGTGAAACACATTCAAATAGAGCTTTTTGAATCAAATAAAAGTCAAATGCATTCAATAAAGCTAATTGAATCAAACAAAAGTCAAACACAGTCAACCAAAGCTTTTTGGTTCAAATTAAAGTCTAATGCATTCTACAAAGGTAATTGAGTCAAATAAAAGTCAAACACAATTAAACAAAGCTAATTTAATCAAATGAAAGTCAAACAAATTCAAGCAAATCTAGTTGAATCAAATGAAAGTCCAACATATTCAAATTGAGCTCTTTGAATAAAATGAAAGTCAAATACATTCAAGTAAAGCTTTTTGAATCAAATTAAAATTAAATGCATTCAACAAAGATAATGTAATCAAATGAAAGTCAAACACATAAAAGCTAAGGTAATTTAATCAAATGAAAGTCAAACACATTCAAACAGAGCTTTTTGAATCAAATGAATGTCAAATGCATTCGATAAAGCTAATTGAATGAAATGAAAGTCAAACACATTCAGGCAAAGCTAATTGAATCAAATGAAAGTAAAACACATTCAAATAGAGCTTTTTGAACCAAAGGAAAGTGAAATGCATTCAATAAAGCAAATTAAATCAAATGAAAGTTAAACACAATGAACGAAAGCTTTTTGAATCAAATTAAAGTCTAATGCATTCAACAAAGCTAATTTAATCAAATGAAATTCAAATTCATTGTACAAAGCTAATTGAATCAAATGAAAGTCAAACACATTCAAACAAAGCTAATAGAATAAAATGAAAGTCAAACACGTTCAAACAAAGTTTTTTGAATCAAATACAAGTCAAACAAATTCAATCAAAGCTAATTGAATCAAATGAAAGTCAAATGCATTCAACAAAGCTAATTGAATCAAATGAAATTCAAACACATTCAAACATATCTAATTGAATCCAATGAAAGTCAAACACATTCAAACAAATCTTTTTGAATCAAATGAAAGTCAAATGCATTCGATAAAGCTAATTTAATCAAATTAAAGTCAAACACATTCAAGCAAAGCTAATTGAATCAAATGAAAGTAAAACACATTTAAACAAATCTTTTTGAATCAAATGAAAGTCTAATGCATTCAATAAAGCTAATTGAATCAAATGAAAGTCAAACACAGTGAACCAAAGCTTTTTGAATCAAATTAAAGTCTAATGCATTCAACAAAGCTAATTTAATCAAATGAAATTCAAATTCATTGTACAAAGCTAATTGAATCAAAGGAAAGTCAAACACATTCAAACAAAGCTAATTGAATAAAATGAAAGTCAAACACGTTCAAATAAAGCTTTTTGAATCAAAAGAAAGTCAAATGCATTCAATAAAGCGAATTTAATCAAATGAAAGTCAAACACTTTCAAACAAAGCTTTCTAAATCAAATGAAAGTCAAATGCATTCAACAAAGATAATTTAATCAAATGAAAGTCAAACACATTCAAGCAAAGCTAATTGAATCTAATGAAAGTGAAACACATTCAAACAGAGCTTTTTGAATCAAATAAAAGTCAAATGCATTCAATAAAGCTAATTGAATCAAACGAAAGTCAAACACAGTCAACCAAAGTTTTTTTATTCAAATTAAAGTCTAATGCATTCTACAAAGCTAATTGAATCAAATAAAAGACAAACACAATTAAAGAAAGCTAATTTAATCAAATGAAAGTCAAATACATTAAAGCAAAGCTAATTGAATCAAGTGAAAGTCAAACACATTCAAACAGAGCTTTTTGAATCAAATTAAAATCTAATAATGCATTCAACAAAGCTAATTGAATCAAATGAAAGTCAAACACATTCAAACAAATCTAATTGAATCCAATGAAAGTCAAACACATTCAAACAAATTATTTTAAATCAAATGAAAGTCAAATGAAAGTCAAACGCATTCAAGCAAAGCTAATTGAATCTAATGAAAGTAAAACACATTCAAACAAATCTTTTAGAATCAAATGAAAATCAAATGCATTCAATAAAGCTAATTGAATCAAATGAAAGTCAAACACAGTGAACCAAAGCTTTTTGATTCAAATTAAAGTCTAATGCATTCAACAAAGCTAATTTAATCAAATGAAATTCAAATGCATTGTATAAAGCTAATTGAATCAAATGAAAGTAAAAAAACATTCAAACAAAGCTAATTGAATAAAATGAAAGTCAAACACGTTCAAATAAAGCTTTTTGAATCAAAAAAAAGTCAAACAAATTCAATCAAAGCTAATTGAATCAAATGATAATCAAACACATTCAAAAAAAGTTTTTGAATCAAATTAAAGTCTAATGCATTCAACAAAGCTAATTAAATCAAATGAAAGTCAAACACATTCAAACAAATCTAATTGAATCCAATGAATGTCAAACACATTCAAACAAATTTTTTTGAATCAAAAGAAAGTCAAATGCATTCAATAAAGCTAATTTAATCAAATGAAAGTCAAACACATTCAAGCAAAGCTAATTGAATCAAATGAAAGTAAAACACATTCAAACAAATCTTTTTGAATCACATGAAAGTCAAATGCATTCAATAAAGCTAATTGAATCAAATGAAAGTCAAACACAGTGAACCAAATCTTTTTGATTCAAATTAAAGTCTAATGCATTCAACAAAGCTAATATAATCAAATGAAATTCAAATGCATTGTACAAAGCTAGTTGAATCAAATGAAAGTCAAACACATTCAAACAAAGCTAATTGAATAAAATGAAAGTCAAACACGTTCAAACAAAGCTTTTTGAATCAAATAAAAGTCAAACAAATTCAATCAAAGCTAATTGAATCAAATGATAATCAAACACATTCAAAAAAAGCTTTTTGAATCAAAGTAAAATCAAATGCATTCAACAAAGCTAATTGAATCAAATGAAAGTCAAACACATTCAAACAAATCTAATTGAATCCTATGAAAGTCAAACACATTCAAACAAATCTTTTTGAATCAAATGAAAGTCAAATGCATTCAATGAAGCTAATTGAATCAAATGAAAGTCAAACACAGTAAACCAAAGCTTTTTGATTCAAATTAAAGTCTAATGCATTCAACAAAGCTAATTTAATCAAATGAAAGTCAAATGCATTCAATAAAGCTAATTGAATCATAAGAGAGTCAAACACATTCAAACAAAGCTTTTTGAATCAAATGAAAGTCAAATGCATTCAACAAAGCTAATTGAATCAAATGAAAGTCAAATGCATTATACAAAGCTAAACGAATTAAATGAAAGTCAAACACATTCAAACAAAGCTAGTTGAATCCAATGAAAGTCAAACACATTCAACCAAAGCTTTTTGAATCAAATTAAAGTCAAACACATTTAAACAAAGCTAATTTAATCAAATGAAAGTCAAACACTTTCAAACAAAGCTTTCTAAATCAAATGAAAGTCAAATGCATTCAACAAAGCTAAATGAATCAAATCAAAGTCAAACACATTCAAACAAAGCTAATTGAATCAAATGAAAATAAAACACATTCAAATAAATCTTTTTGAATCCAATGCAAGTCAAATGCATTCTATAAAGCTAATTGAATCAAATGAAAGTCAAACATAGTGAACCAAAGCTTTTTTATTCAAATTAAAGTCTAATGCATTCAACAAAGCAAATTTAAACAAATGGAAGTCAATGCATTCAACAAAGCTAATTGAATCAAATGAAAGTCAAACACATTCAAACAAAGCTAATTGAATCAAATGAAAGTCAAACACATTCAAATAAATCTTTTTGAATCAAATAAAAGTCAAACACATTCAACCAAAGCTAATTGAATCAAATGATAATCAAACACATTCAAAAAAAACTTTTTGAATCAAATTAAAGTCTAATGCATTCAACAAAGCTAATTTAATCAAATGAAAGTCAAATGCATTCTACAAAGCTAATTGAATCAAATAAAAGTCAAATAGATTCAAACAAAGCTGATTGAATCAAATGAAAGTCAAACACATTCAAACAAAGCTAGTTGAATCAAATGAAAGTCAAAACACATTCAAACAAAGCTTTTTGAATCAAATTAAAGTCAAACACATTCAAACATAGCTAATTAAATCAAATGCAAGTTAAACACTTTAAAACAAAGCTTTCTAAATCAAATGAAAGTCAAATGCATTCAACAAAGATAATTTAATCAAATGAAAGTCAAACACATTCAAGAAAAGCAAATGGAAATAAATGAAAGTGAAACACATTCAAACAGAGCTTTTTGAATCAAATAGAAGTCAAATGCATTCAATAAAGCTAATTGAATCAAACAAAAGTCAAACACAGTCAACCAAAGCTTTTTGGTTCAAATTAAAGTCTAATGCATTCTACAAAGCTAATTGAGTCAAATAAAAGTCAAACAAAATTAAACAAAGCTAATTTAATCAAATGAAAGTCAAACAAATTCAAGCAAATCTAGTTGAATCAAATGAAAGTCAAACACATTCAAATTGAGCTTTTTGAATAAAATGAAAATCAAATGCATTCATCAAACCTAATTGATTCGGATGAAAGTCAAACACATTCAAGTAAAGCTTTTTGAATTAAATTAAAATCAAATGCATTCAACAAAGATAATTTAATAAAATGAAAGTCAAACACATTCAAGCAAAGCTAATTGAATCAAATGAAAGTGAAACACATTCAAACAGAGCTTTTTGAATCAAATAAAAGTCAAATGCATTCAATAAAGCTAATTGAATCAAACGAAAGTCAAACACAGTCAACCAAAGTTTTTTAATTCAAATTAAAGTCTAATGCATTCTACAAAGCTAATTGAATAAAATAAAAGACAAACACAATTAAAGAAAGCTAATTTAATCAAATGAAAGTCAAATACATTCAAGCAAAGCTAATTGAATCAAATGAAAGTCAAACACATTCAAACAGAGTTTTTTGAATCAAATTAAAATCTAATAATGCATTCAGCAAAGCTAATTGAATCAAATGAAAGTCAAACACATTCAAACAAATCTAATTAAATTTAATGAAAGTCAAATGCATTCAATAAAGCTTATTTAATCAAATGAAAGTCAAACACATTCAAGCAAAGCTAATTGAATCTAATGAAAGTAAAACACATTCAAACAATTCTTTTAGAATCAAATGAAAATCAAATGCATTCAATAAAGCTAATTGAATCAAATGAAAGTCAAACACAGTGAACCAAAGCTTTTTGATTCAAATTAAAGTCTAATGCATTCAACAAAGTTAATTTAATCAAATGAAATTCAAATGCATTATACAAAGCTAATTGAATCAAATGAAAGTAAAAAACATTCAAACAAAGCTAATTGGATAAAATGAAAGTCAAACACGTTCAAATAAAGCTTTTTGAATGAAATAAAAGTCAAACAAATTCAATCAAAGCTAATTGAATCAAATGAAAGTCAAATGCATTCAACAAAGCTAATTGAAAAAAATGAAATTCAAACACATTCAAACAAATCTAATTGAATTCAATGAAAGTCAAACACATTCAAACAAATCTTTTTGAATCAAATGAAAGTCAAATGCATTCAATAAAGCTAATTGAATCAAATGAAAGTCAAACACATTCAAGCAAAGCTAATTGAATCAAATGAAAGTAAAACACATTTAAACAAATCTTTTTGAATCAAATGAAAGTCAAATGCATTCAATAAAGCTAATTGAATCAAATGAAAGTCAAACACAGTGAACCAAAGCTTTTTGATTCAAATTAAAGTCTAATGCATTCAACAAAGCTAATTTAATCAAATGAAATTAAAATTCATTGTACAAAGCTAATTGAATCAAATGAAAGTCAAACACATTCAAACAAAGCTAATTGAATAAAATGAAAGTCAAACACGTTCAAATAAAGCTTTCTAAATCAAATGGAAGTCAAATGCGTTGATTAAAAGTCAAACACTTTCAAACAAAGCTTTCTAAATCAAATGAAAGTCAAATGCATTCAACAAAGATAATTTAATCAAATGAAAGTCAAACACATTCAAGCAAAGCTAATTGAATCAAATGAAAGTGAAACACATTCAAACAGAGCTTTTTGAATCAAATAAAAGTCAAATGCATTCAATAAAGCTAATTGAATCAAACGAAAGTCAAACACAGTCAACCAAAGTTTTTTGATTCAAATTAAAGTCTAATGCATTCTACAAAGCTAATTGAATCAAATAAAAGACAAACACAATTAAAGAAAGCTAATTTAATCAAATGAAAGTCAAATACATTCAAGCAAAGCTAATTGAATCAAATGAAAGTCAAACACATTCAAATAGAGCTTTTTGAATCAAATTAAAATCTAATAATGCATTCAACAAAGCTAATTGAATCAAATGAAAGTCAAACACATTCAAACAAATCTAATTGAATCCAATGAAAGTCAAACACATTCAAACAAATTATTTTAAATCAAATGAAAATCAAATGCATTCAATAAAGCTTATTTAATCAAATGAAAGTCAAACACATTCAAGCAAAGCTAATTGAATCTAATGAAAGTAAAACACAATCAAATAAATCTTTTAGAATCAAATGAAAATCAAATGCATTCAATAAAGCTAATTGAATCAAATGAAAGTCAAACACAGTGAACCAAAGCTTTTTGATTCAAATTAAAGTCTAATGCATTCAACAAAGCTAATTTAATCAAATGAAATTCAAATGCATTGTACAAAGCTAATTGAATCAAATGAAAGTAAAAAACATTCAAACAAATTTAATTGAATAAAATGAAAGTCTAACACGTTGAAATAAAGCTTTTTGAATCAAATAAAAGTCAAACAAATTCAATCAAAGCTAATTGAATCAAATGAAAGTCAAATGCATTAGACAAAGCTAATTGATTCAAATGAAATTCAAACACATTCAAACAAATCTAATTGAATCCAATGAAAGTCAAACACATTCAAACATATCTTTTTGAATCAAATGAAAGTCAAATGCATTCGATAAAGCTAATTTAATCAAATTAAAGTCAAACACATTCAAGCAAAGCTAATTGAATCAAATGAAAGTGAAACACATTCAAACAGAGCTTTTTGAATCAAATAAAAGTCAAATGCATTCAATAAAGCTAATTGAATCAAACGAAAGTCAAACACAGTCAACCAAAGTTTTTTGATTCAAATTAAAGTCTAATGCATTCTACAAAGCTAATTGAATCAAATAAAAGACAAACACAATTAAAGAAAGCTAATTTCATCAAATGAAAGTCAAATACATTCAAGCAAAGCTAATTGAATCAAATGAAAGTCAAACACATTTAAACAGAGCTTTTTGAATCAAATTAAAATCTAATAATGCATTCAACAAAGCTAATTGAAACAAATGAAAGTCAAACACATTCAAATAAATCTAATTGAATCCAATGAAAGTCAAACACATTCAAAAAATTATTTTAAATCAAATGAAAGTCAAATGCATTCAATAAAGCTTATTTAATCAAATGAAAGTCAAACACATTCAAGCAAAGCTAATTGAATCTAATGAAAGTAAAACACATTCAAACAAATCTTTTAGAATCAAATGAAAATCAAATGCATTCAATAAAGCTAATTGAATCAAATGAAAGTCAAACACAGTGAACCAAAGCTAATTGAATCAAATGAAAATAAAACACATTCAAATAAATCTTTTTGAATCCAATGCAAGTCAAATGCATTCTATAAAGCTAATTGAATCAAATGAAAGTCAAACATAGTGAACCAAAGCTTTTTTATTCAAATTAAAGTCTAATGCATTCAACAAAGCAAATTTAAACAAATGGAAGTCAATGCATTCAACAAAGCTAATTGAATCAAATGAAAGTCAAACACATTCAAACAAAGCTAATTGAATCAAATGAAAGTCAAACACATTCAAATAAATCTTTTTGAATCAAATAAAAGTCAAACACATTCAACCAAAGCTAATTGAATCAAATGATAATCAAACAGATTCAAAAAAAACTTTTTGAATCAAATTAAAGTCTAATGCATTCAACAAAGCTAATTTAATCAAATGAAAGTCAAATGCATTCTACAAAGCTAATTGAATCAAATAAAAGTCAAATAGATTCAAACAAAGCTGATTGAATCAAATGAAAGTCAAACACATTCAAACAAAGCTAGTTGAATCAAATGAAAGTCAAACACATTCAAACAAAGCTTTTTGAATCAAATTAAAGTCAAACACATTCAAACATAGCTAATTAAATCAAATGCAAGTTAAACACTTTAAAACAAAGCTTTCTAAATCAAATGAAAGTCAAATGCATTCAACAAAGATAATTTAATCAAATGAAAGTCAAACACATTCAAGCAAAGCAAATGGAAATAAATGAAAGTGAAACACATTCAAACAGAGCTTTTTGAATCAAATAGAAGTCAAATGCATTCAATAAAGCTAATTGAATCAAACAAAAGTCAAACACATTCAAGAAAAGCTTTTTGGTTCAAATTAAAGTCTAATCCATTCTACAAAGCTAATTGAGTCAAATAAAAGTCAAACAAAATTAAACAAAGCTAATTTAATCAAATGAAAGTCAAACAAATTCAAGCAAATCTAGTTGAATCAAATGAAAGTCAAACACATTCAAATTGAGCTTTTTGAATAAAATGAAAGTCAAATGCATTCATCAAACCTAATTGATTCGGATGAAAGTCAAACACATTCAAGTAAAGCTTTTTGAATTAAATTAAAATCAAATGCATTCAACAAAGATAATTTAATAACATGAAAGTCAAACACATTCAAGCAAAGCTAATTGAATCAAATGAAAGTGAAACACATTCAAACAGAGCTTTTTGAATCAAATAAAAGTCAAATGCATTCAATAAAGCTAATTGAATCAAACGAAAGTAAAACACAGTCAACCAAAGTTTTTTGATTCAAATTAAATTCTAATGCATTCTACAAAGCTAATTGAATCAAATAAAAGACAAACACAATTAAAGAAAGCTAATTTAATCAAATGAAAGTCAAATACATTCAAGCAAAGCTAATTGAATCAAATGAAAGTCAAACACATTCAAACAGAGCTTTTTGAATCAAATTAAAATCTAATAATGCATTCAACAAAGCTAATTGAAACAAATGAAAGTCAAACACATTCAAATAAATCTAATTGAATCCAATGAAAGTCAAACACATTCAAAAAATTATTTTAAATCAAATGAAAGTCAAATGCATTCAATAAAGCTTATTTAATCAAATGAAAGTCAAACACATTCAAGCAAAGCTAATTGAATCTAATGAAAGTAAAACACATTCAAACAAATCTTTTAGAATCAAATGAAAATCAAATGCATTCAATAAAGCTAATTGAATCAAATGAAAGTCAAACACAGTGAACCAAAGCTTTTTTATTCAAATTAAAGTCTAATGCATTCAACAAAGCAAATTTAAACAAATGAAAGTCAATGCATTCTACAAAGCTAATTGAATCAAATGAAAGTCAAACACATTCAAACAAAGCTAATTGAATCAAATGAAAGTCAAACACATTCAAATAAATCTTTTTGAATCAAATAAAAGTCAAATAAATTCAACCAAAGCTAATTGAATCAAATGATAATCAAACACATTCAAAAAAAGCTTTTTGAATCAAATTAAAGTCTAATACATTCAACAAAGCTAATTTAATCAAATGAAAGTCAAATGTATTCTACAAAGCTAATTGAATCAAATAAAAGTCAAATAGATTCAAAAAAAGCTGATTGAATCAAATGAAAGTCAAACACATTCAAACAAAGCTAGTTGAATCAAATGAAAGTCAAACACATTTAAACAAAGCTTTTTGAATCAAATTAAAGTCAAACACATTCAAACATAGCTAATTAAATCAAATGCAAGTCAAACACTTTCAAACAAAGCTTTCTAAATCAAAAGAATGTCAAATGCATTCAACAAAGATAATTTAATCAAATGAAAGTCAAACACATTCAAGCAAAGCTAATGGAAATAAATGAAAGTGAAACACATTCAAACAGAGCTTTTTGAATCAAATAAAAGTCAAATGCATTCAATAAAGCTAATTGAATTAAACAAAAGTCAAACACAGTCAACCAAAGCTTTTTGGTTCAAATTAAAGTCTAATGCATTCTACAAAGCTAATTGAGTCAAATAAAAGTCAAACAAAATTAAACAAAGCTAATTTAATCAAATGAAATTCAAACAAATTCAAGCAAATCTAGTTGAATCAAATGAAAGTCAAACACATTCAAATTGAGCTTTTTGAATAAAATGAAAGTCAAATGCATTCATCAAACCTAATTGATTCGGATGAAAGTCAAACACATTCAAGTAAAGCTTTTTGAATCAAATTAAAATCAAATGCATTCAACAAAGATAATTGAATCAAATGAAAGTCAAACACATACAAGCAAAGGTAATTGAATCAAATGAAAGTCAAACACATTCAAACAGAGCTTTTTGAATCAAATGAAAGTCAAATGCATTCGATAAAGCTAATTGAATGAAATGAAAGTCAAACACATTCAAGCAAAGCTAATTGAATCAAATGAAAGTAAAACACATTCAAATAGAGCTTTTTGAATCAAATGAAAATCAAATGCATTCAATAAAGCTAATTGAATCAAATGAAAGTCAAACATAGTGAACCAAAGCTTTTTGAATCAAATTAAAGTCTAATGCATTCAACAAAGCTAATTTAATCAAATGAAATTCAAATTCATTGTACAAAGCTAATTGAATCAAATGAAAGTAAAAAACATTCAAACAAAGCTAATTGGATAAAATGAAAGTCAAACATGTTCAAATAAAGCTTTTTGAATCAAATAAAAGTCAAACAAATTCAATCAAAGCTAATTGAATCAAATGAAAGTCAAATGCATTCAACAAAGCTAATTGAATCAAATGAAATTCAAACACATTCAAACAAATCTAATTGAATCCAATGAAAGTCAAACACATTCAAACAAATATTTTTGAATCAAATGAAAGTGAAATGCATTCAATAATGCTAATTGAATCAAATGAAAGTCAAACACAGTGAACCAAAGCTTTTTGATTCAAATTAAAGTCTAATGCATTCAACAAAGCTAATTGAATCAAATGAAAGTCAAATGCATTCAACAAAGCTAATTGAATCAAATGAAATTCAAACACATTCAAACAAATCTAATTGAATCCAATGAAAGTCAAACACATTCAAACAAATATTTATGAATCAAATGAAAGTCAAATGCATTCAATAATGCTAATTGAATCAAATGAAAGTCAAACACAGTGAACCAAAGCTTTTTGATTCAAATTAAAGTCTAATGCATTCAACAAAGCTAATTTAATCAAATGAAAGTCAAATGCATTCAATAAAGCTAATTGAATCATAAGAAAGTGAAACACATTCAAATAAAGCTTTCTGAATCAAATGAAAGTCAAATGCATTCAACAAAGCTAATTGAATCAAATGAAAGTCAAATGCATTCTACAAAGCTAAACGAATTAAATGAAAGTCAAACACATTCAAACAAAGCTAGTTGAATCAAATGAAAGTCAAACACATTCAACCAAAGCTTTTTGAATCAAATTAGAGTCAAACACATTTAAACAAAGCTAATTTAATCAAATGAAAATCAAACACTTTCAAACAAAGCTTTCTAAATCAAATGAAAGTCAAATGCATTCAACAAAGCTAATTTAATCAAATGAAAGTCAAACAAATTCAAGCATAGCTAATTGAATCAAATGAAAGTCAAACAAATTCAAACAAATCTTTTTGAATCAAATGAAAGTCAAACACATTCAAACTAAGCTGATTGAATCAAATGAAAGTCAAACACATTCAAACAAAGCTAGTTGAATCAAATAAAAGTCAAACACATTCAACCAAAGCTAATTAAATCAAATGATAATCAAACACATACAAAAAAAGCTTTTTGAATCAAATTAAAGTCTAAGGCATTCAAAAAAGCTAATTTAATCAAATGAAAGTCAAATGCATTCTACAAAGCTAATTGAAACAAATAAAAGTCAAACACATTCAAGCAAAGCTAATTGAATCTAATGAAAGTAAAACACATTCAAACAAATCTTTTAGAATCAAATGAAAATCAAATGCATTCAATAAAGCTAATTAAATCAAATGAAAGTCAAACACAGTGAACCAAAGCTTTTTTATTCAAATTAAAGTCTAATGCATTCAACAAAGCAAATTTAAACAAATGAAAGTCAATGCATTCTACAAAGCTAATTGAATCAAATGAAATTCAAACACATTCAAACAAAGCTAATTGAATTAAATGAAAGTCAAACTCATTCAAATAAATCTTTTTGAATCAAATAAAAGTCAAATAAATTCAACCAAAGCTAATTGAATCAAATGATAATCAAACACATTCAAAAAAGCTTTTTGAATCAAATTAAAGTCTAATACATTCAACAAAGCTAATTTAATCAAATGAAAGTCAAATGCATTCTACAAAGCTAATTGAATCAAATAAAAGTCAAATAGATTCAAAAAAAGCTGATTGAATCAAATGAAAGTCAAACACATTCAAACAAAGCTAGTTGAATCAAATGAAAGTCAAACACATTTAAACAAAGCTTTTTGAATCAAATTAAAGTCAAACACATTCAAACATAGCTAATTAAATCAAATGCAAGTCAAACACTTTCAAACAAAGCTTTCTAAATCAAATGAAAGTCAAATGCATTCAACAAAGATAATTTAATCAAATGAAAGTCAAACACATTCAAGCAAAGCTAATGGAAATAAATGAAAGTGAAACACATTCAAACAGAGCTTTTTGAATCAAATAAAAGTCAAATGCATTCAATAAAGCTAATTGAATTAAACAAAAGTCAAACACAGTCAACCAAAGCTTTTTGGTTCAAATTAAAGTCTAATGCATTCTACAAAGCTAATTGAGTCAAATAAAAGTCAAACAAAATTAAACAAAGCTAATTTAATCTAATGAAAGTCAAACAAATTCAAGCAAATCTAGTTGAATCAAATGAAAGTCAAACACATTCAAATTGAGCTTTTTGAATAAAATGAAAGTCAAATGCATTCATCAAACCTAATTGATTCGGATGAAAGTCAAACACATTCAAGTAAAGCTTTTTGTATCAAATTAAAATCAAATGCATTCAACAAAGATAATTGAATCAAATGAAAGTCAAACACATACAAGAAAAGGTAATTGAATCAAATAAAAGTCAAACACATTCAAACAGAGCTTTTTGAATCAAATGAAAGTCAAATGCATTCGATAAAGCTAATTGAATGAAATGAAAGTCAAACACATTCAAGCAAAGCTAATTGAATCAAATGAAAGTAAAACACATTCAAATAGAGCTTTTTGAATCAAATGAAAATCAAATGCATTCAATAAAGCTAATTGAATCAAATGAAAGTCAAACATAGTGAACCAAAGCTTTTTGAATCAAATTAAAGTCTAATGCATTCAACAAAGCTAATTTAATCAAATGAAATTCAAATTCATTGTACAAAGCTAATTGAATCAAATGAAAGTAAAAAACATTCAAACAAAGCTAATTGGATAAAATGAAAGTCAAACATGTTCAAATAAAGCTTTTTGAATCAAATAAAAGTCAAACAAATTCAATCAAAGCTAATTGAATCAAATGAAAGTCAAATGCATTCAACAAAGCTAATTGAATCAAATGAAATTCAAACACATTCAAACAAATCTAATTGAATCCAATGAAAGTCAAACACATTCAAACAAATATTTTTGAATCAAATGAAAGTCAAATGCATTCAATAATGCTAATTGAATCAAATGAAAGTCAAACACAGTGAACCAAAGCTTTTTGATTCAAATTAAAGTCTAATGCATTCAACAAAGCTAATTTAATCAAATGAAAGTCAAATGCATTCAATAAAGCTAATTGAATCATAAGAAAGTCAAACACATTCAAACAAAGCTTTCTGAATCAAATGAAAGTCAAATGCATTCAACAAAGCTAATTGAATCAAATGAAAGTCAAATGCATTCTACAAAGCTAAACGAATTAAATGAAAGTCAAACACATTCAAACAAAGCTAGTTGAATCAAATGAAAGTCAAACACATTCAACCAAAGCTTTTTGAATCAAATTAAAGTCAAACACATTTAAACAAAGCTAATTTAATCAAATGAAAGTCAAACACTTTCAAACAAAGCTTTCTAAATCAAATGAAAGTCAAATGCATTCAACAAAGCTAATTTAATCAAATGAAAGTCAAACAAATTCAAGCATAGCTAATTGAATCAAATGAAAGTCAAACAAATTCAAACAAATCTTTTTGAATCAAATGAAAGTCAAACACATTCAAACTAAGCTGATTGAATCAAATGAAAGTCAAACACATTCAAACAAAGCTAGTTGAATCAAATGAAAGTCAAACACATTCAAACAAAGCTTTTTGAATCAAATTAAAGTCAAACACATTCAAACATAGCTAATTAAATCAAATGCAAGTCAAACACTTTCAAACAAAGCTTTCTAAATCAAATGAGAGTCAAATGCATTCAACAAAGATAATTTAATCAAATGAAAGTCAAACACATTCAAGCAAAGCTAATGGAAATAAATGAAAGTGAAACACATTCAAATAGAGATTTTTGAATCAAATAAAAGTCAAATGCATTCAATAAAGCTAATTGAATCAAACAAAAGTCTAACACAGTCAACCAAAGCTTTTTGATTCAAATTAAAGTCTAATGCATTCTACAAAGCTAATTGAATCAAACAAAAGTCAAACACAATTAAACAAAGCTAATTGAATCAAATGAAAGTGAAACACATTCAAACAGAGCTTTTTGAATCAAATGTAAGTTAAATGTATTCATCAAAGCTAATTGATTCGAATGAAAGTCAAACACATTCAAATAAAGCTTTTTGAATCAAATTAAAGTCAAATGCATTCTACAAAGCTAAACGAATCAAATCAAAGTCAAACACATTCAAACAAAGCTAATTGAATCAAATGAAAATAAAACACATTCAAATAGATCTTTTTGAATCCAAAGCAAGTCAAATGCATTCTATAAAGCTAATTGAATCAAATGAAAGTCAAACATAGTGAACCAAAGCTTTTTGATTCAAATTAAAGTCTAATGCATTCAACAAAGCAAATTTAAACAAATGAAAGTCAATGCTTTCTACAAAGCTAACTGAATCAAATGAAAGTCAAACACATTCAAACAAAGCTAATTGAATCAAATGAAAGTCAAACACATTCAAATAAATCTTTTTGAATCAAATAAAAGTCAAACACATTCAACCAAAGCTAATTAAATCAAATGATAATCAAACACATTCAAAAAAAGCTTTTTGAATCAAATTAAAGACTAAGGCATTCAACAAAGCTAATTTAATCAAATGAAAGTCAAATGCATTCTACAAAGCTAATTGAATCAAATAAAAGTCAAACACATTCAAGCAAAGCTAATTGAATCTAATGAAAGTAAAACACATTCAAACAAATCTTTTAGAATCAAATGAAAATCAAATGCATTCAATAAAGCTAATTGAATCAAATGAAAGTCAAACACAGTGAACCAAAGCTTTTTTATTCAAATTAAAGTCTAATGCATTCAACAAATCAAATTTAAACAAATGAAAGTCAATGCATTCTACAAAGCTAATTGAATCAAATGAAAGTCAAACACATTCAAACAAAGCTAATTGAATCAAATGAAAGTCAAACACATTCAAATAAATCTTTTTGAATCAAATAAAAGTCAAATAAATTCAACCAAAGCTAATTGAATCAAATGATAATCAAACACATTCAAAAAAAGCTTTTTGAATCAAATTAAAGTCTAATACATTCAACAAAGCTAATTTAATCAAATGAAAGTCAAACTCATTCAAACAAATCTAATTGAATTCAATGAAAGTCAAACACATTCAAACAAATTATTTTAAATCAAATGAAAGTCAAATGCATTTAATAAAGCTTATTTAATCAAATGAAAATCAAACACATTCAAGCAAAGCTAATTGAATCTAATGAAAGTAAAACACATTCAAACAAATCTTTTAGAATCAAATGAAAATCAAATGCATTCAATAAAGCTAATTGAATCAAATGAAAGTCAAACACAGTGAACCAAAGCTTTTTGATTCAAATTAAAGTCTAATGCATTCAACAAAGCTAATTTAATCAAATGAAATTCAAATGCATTGTACAAAGCTAATTGAATCAAATGAAAGTAAAAAACATTCAAACAAAGCTAATTGAATAAAATGAAAGTCAAACACGTTCAAATAAAGCTTTTTGAATCAAATAAAAGTCAAACAAATTCAATCAAAGCTAATTGAATCAAATGATAATCAAACACATTCAAAAAAAGCTTTTTGAATCAAATTAAAGTCTAATGCATTCAACAAAGCTAATTGAATCAAATGAAAGTCAAACACATTCAAACAAATCTTATTGAATCCAATGAAAGTCAAACACATTCAAACAAATTTTTTAGAGTCAAATGAAAGTCAAATGCATTCAATAAAGCTAATTTAATCAAATGAAAGTCAAACACATTCAAGCAAAGCTAATTGAATCAAATGAAAGTCAAACACATTCAAACAAAGCTAGTTGAATCAAATGAAAGTCAAACACATTCAAACTAAGCTGATTGAATCAAATGAAAGTCAAACACATTCAAACAAAGCTAGTTGAATCAAATGAAAGTCAAACACTTTCAAACAAAGCTTTTTGAATCAAATTAAAGTCAAACACATTCAAACAAAGCTGATTGAATAAAATGAAAGTCAAACACATTCAAACAAAGCTAGTTGAATCAAATGAAAGTCAAACACATTCAAACAAAGCTTTTTGAATCAAATTAAAGTCAAACACATTCAAACATAGCTAATTAAATCAAATGCAATCAAGCACTTTCAAACAAAGCTTTCTAAATCAATTGAAAGTCAAATGCATTCAACAAAGATAATTTAATCAAATGAAAGTCAAACACATTCAAGCAAAGCTAATGGAAATAAATGAAAGTGAAACACATTCAAACAGAGCTTTTTGAATCAAATAAAAGTCAAATGCATTCAATAAAGCTAATTGAATTAAACAAAAGTCAAACACAGTCAACCAAAGCTTTTTGGTTCAAATTAAAGTCTAATGCATTCTACAAAGCTAATTGAGTCAAATAAAAGTCAAACAAAGCTAATTTAATCAAATGAAAGTCAAACAAATTCAAGCAAATCTAGTTGAATCAAATGAAAGTCAAACACATTCAAATTGAGCTTTTTGAATAAAATGAAAGTCAAATGCATTCATCAAACCTAATTGATTCGGATGAAAGTCAAACACATTCAAGTAAAGCTTTTTGAATCAAATTAAAATCAAATGCATTCAACAAAGATAATTGAATCAAATGGAAGTCAAACACATACAAGCAAAGGTAACTGAATCAAATGAAAGTCAAACACATTCAAACAGAGCTTTTTGAATCAAATGAAAGTCAAATGCATTCGATAAAGCTAATTGAATGAAATGAAAGTCAAACACATTCAAGCAAAGCTAATTGAATCAAATGAAAGTAAAACACATTCAAATAAATCTTTTTGAATCAAATAAAAGTCGAACACATTCAACCAAAGCTAATAGAATCAAATGATAATCAAACACATTCAAAAAAAGCTTTTTGAATCAAATTAAAGTCTAATGCATTCAACAAAGCTAATTTAATCAAATGAAATTCATATTCATTGTACAAAGCTAATTGAATCAAATGAAAGTAAAAAACATTCAAACAAAGCTAATTGGATAAAATGAAAGTCAAACATGTTCAAATAAAGCTTTTTGAATCAAATAAAAGTCAAACAAATTCAATCAAAGCTAATTGAATCAAATGAAAGTCAAATGCATTCAACAAAGCTAATTGAATCAAATGAAATTCAAACACATTCAAACAAATCTAATTGAATCCAATGAAAGTCAAACACATTCAAACAAATATTTTTGAATCAAATGAAAGTCAAATGCATTCAATAATGCTAATTGAATCAAACGAAAGTCAAACACAGTGAACCAAAGCTTTTTGATTCAAATTAAAGTCTAATGCATTCAACAAAGCTAATTTAATCAAATGAAAGTCAAATGCATTCTACAAAGCTAATTGAATCAAATAAAAGTCAAATAGATTCAAAAAAAGCTGATTGAATCATATGAAAGTCAAACACATTCAAATAAAGCTAGTTGAATCAAATGAAAGTCAAACACATTTAAACAAAGCTTTTTGAATCAAATAAAAGTCAAACACATTCAACCAAAGCTAATTAAATCAAATGATAATCAAACACATTCAAAAAAAGCTTTTTGAATCAAATTAAAGACTAAGGCATTCAACAAAGCTAATTTAATCAAATGAAAGTCAAATGCATTCTACAAAGCTAATTGAATCAAATAAAAGTCAAACACATTCAAGCAAAGCTAATTGAATCTAATGAAAGTAAAACACATTCAAACAAATCTTTTAGAATCAAATGAAAATCAAATGCATTCAATAAAGCTAATTGAATCAAATGAAAGTCAAACACAGTGAACCAAAGCTTTTTTATTCAAATTAAAGTCTAATGCATTCAACAAATCAAATTTAAACAAATGAAAGTCAATGCATTCTACAAAGCTAATTGAATCAAATGAAAGTCAAACACATTCAAACAAAGCTAATTGAATCAAATGAAAGTCAAACACATTCAAATAAATCTTTTTGAATCAAATAAAAGTCAAATAAATTCAACCAAAGCTAATTGAATCAAATGATAATCAAACACATTCAAAAAAAGCTTTTTGAATCAAATTAAAGTCTAATACATTCAACAAAGCTAATTTAATCAAATGAAAGTCAAACTCATTCAAACAAATCTAATTGAATTCAATGAAAGTCAAACACATTCAAACAAATTATTTTAAATCAAATGAAAGTCAAATGCATTTAATAAAGCTTATTTAATCAAATGAAAATCAAACACATTCAAGCAAAGCTAATTGAATCTAATGAAAGTAAAACACATTCAAACAAATCTTTTAGAATCAAATGAAAATCAAATGCATTCAATAAAGCTAATTGAATCAAATGAAAGTCAAACACAGTGAACCAAAGCTTTTTGATTCAAATTAAAGTCTAATGCATTCAACAAAGCTAATTTAATCAAATGAAATTCAAATGCATTGTACAAAGCTAATTGAATCAAATGAAAGTAAAAAACATTCAAACAAAGCTAATTGAATAAAATGAAAGTCAAACACGTTCAAATAAAGCTTTTTGAATCAAATAAAAGTCAAACAAATTCAATCAAAGCTAATTGAATCAAATGATAATCAAACACATTCAAAAAAAGCTTTTTGAATCAAATTAAAGTCTAATGCATTCAACAAAGCTAATTGAATCAAATGAAAGTCAAACACATTCAAACAAATCTTATTGAATCCAATGAAAGTCAAACACATTCAAACAAATTTTTTAGAGTCAAATGAAAGTCAAATGCATTCAATAAAGCTAATTTAATCAAATGAAAGTCAAACACATTCAAGCAAAGCTAATTGAATCAAATGAAAGTCAAACACATTCAAACAAAGCTAGTTGAATCAAATGAAAGTCAAACACATTCAAACTAAGCTGATTGAATCAAATGAAAGTCAAACACATTCAAACAAAGCTAGTTGAATCAAATGAAAGTCAAACACTTTCAAACAAAGCTTTTTGAATCAAATTAAAGTCAAACACATTCAAACAAAGCTGATTGAATAAAATGAAAGTCAAACACATTCAAACAAAGCTAGTTGAATCAAATGAAAGTCAAACACATTCAAACAAAGCTTTTTGAATCAAATTAAAGTCAAACACATTCAAACATAGCTAATTAAATCAAATGCAATCAAGCACTTTCAAACAAAGCTTTCTAAATCAATTGAAAGTCAAATGCATTCAACAAAGATAATTTAATCAAATGAAAGTCAAACACATTCAAGCAAAGCTAATGGAAATAAATGAAAGTGAAACACATTCAAACAGAGCTTTTTGAATCAAATAAAAGTCAAATGCATTCAATAAAGCTAATTGAATTAAACAAAAGTCAAACACAGTCAACCAAAGCTTTTTGGTTCAAATTAAAGTCTAATGCATTCTACAAAGCTAATTGAGTCAAATAAAAGTCAAACAAAGCTAATTTAATCAAATGAAAGTCAAACAAATTCAAGCAAATCTAATTGAATCAAATGAAAGTCAAACACATTCAAATTGAGCTTTTTGAATAAAATGAAAGTCAAATGCATTCATCAAACCTAATTGATTCGGATGAAAGTCAAACACATTCAAGTAAAGCTTTTTGAATCAAATTAAAATCAAATGCATTCAACAAAGATAATTGAATCAAATGGAAGTCAAACACATACAAGCAAAGGTAACTGAATCAAATGAAAGTCAAACACATTCAAACAGAGCTTTTTGAATCAAATGAAAGTCAAATGCATTCGATAAAGCTAATTGAATGAAATGAAAGTCAAACACATTCAAGCAAAGCTAATTGAATCAAATGAAAGTAAAACACATTCAAATAAATCTTTTTGAATCAAATAAAAGTCGAACACATTCAACCAAAGCTAATAGAATCAAATGATAATCAAACACATTCAAAAAAAGCTTTTTGAATCAAATTAAAGTCTAATGCATTCAACAAAGCTAATTTAATCAAATGAAATTCAAATTCATTGTACAAAGCTAATTGAATCAAATGAAAGTAAAAAACATTCAAACAAAGCTAATTGGATAAAATGAAAGTCAAACATGTTCAAATAAAGCTTTTTGAATCAAATAAAAGTCAAACAAATTCAATCAAAGCTAATTGAATCAAATGAAAGTCAAATGCATTCAACAAAGCTAATTGAATCAAATGAAATTCAAACACATTCAAACAAATCTAATTGAATCCAATGAAAGTCAAACACATTCAAACAAATATTTTTGAATCAAATGAAAGTCAAATGCATTCAATAATGCTAATTGAATCAAATGAAAGTCAAAAACAGTGAACCAAAGCTTTTTGATTCAAATTAAAGTCTAATGCATTCAACAAAGCTAATTTAATCAAATGAAAGTCAAATGCATTCAATAAAGCTAATTGAATCATAAGAAAGTCAAACACATTCAAACAAAGCTTTCTGAATCAAATGAAAGTCAAATGCATTCAACAAAGCTAATTGAATCAAATGAAAGTCAAATGCATTCTACAAAGCTAAACGAATTAAATGAAAGTCAAACACATTCAAACAAAGCTAGTTGAATCAAATGAAAGTCAAACACATTCAACCAAAGCTTTTTGAATCAAATTAAAGTCAAACACATTTAAACAAAGCTAATTTAATCAAATGAAAGTCAAACACTTTCAAACAAAGCTTTCTAAATCAAATGAAAGTCAAATGCATTCAACAAAGCTAATTTAATCAAATGAAAGTCAAACAAATTCAAGCATAGCTAATTGAATCAAATGAAAGTCAAACAAATTCAAACAAATCTTTTTGAATCAAATGAAAGTCAAACACATTCAAACTAAGCTGATTGAATCAAATGAAAGTCAAACACATTCAAAACAAAGCTAGTTGAATCAAATGAAAGTCAAACACATTCAAACAAAGCTTTTTGAATCAAATTAAAGTCAAACACATTCAAACATAGCTAATTAAATCAAATGCAAGTCAAACACTTTCAAACAAAGCTTTCTAAATCAAATGAGAGTCAAATGCATTCAACAAAGATAATTTAATCAAATGAAAGTCAAACACATTCAAGCAAAGCTAATGGAAATAAATGAAAGTGAAACACATTCAAATAGAGATTTTTGAATCAAATAAAAGTCAAATGCATTCAATAAAGCTAATTGAATCAAACAAAAGTCTAACACAGTCAACCAAAGCTTTTTGATTCAAATTAAAGTCTAATGCATTCTACAAAGCTAATTGAATCAAACAAAAGTCAAACACAATTAAACAAAGCTAATTGAATCAAATGAAAGTGAAACACATTCAAACAGAGCTTTTTGAATCAAATGTAAGTTAAATGTATTCATCAAAGCTAATTGATTCGAATGAAAGTCAAACACATTCAAATAAAGCTTTTTGAATCAAATTAAAGTCAAATGCATTCTACAAAGCTAAACGAATCAAATCAAAGTCAAACACATTCAAACAAAGCTAATTGAATCAAATGAAAATAAAACACATTCAAATAAATCTTTTTGAATCCAATGCAAGTTAAATGCATTCTATAAAGCTAATTGAATCAAATGAAAGTCAAACATAGTGAACCAAAGCTTTTTGATTCAAATTAAAGTCTAATGCATTCAACAAAGCAAATTTAAACAAATGAAAGTCAATGCTTTCTACAAAGCTAACTGAATCAAATGAAATTCAAACACATTCAAACAAAGCTAATTGAATCAAATGAAAGTCAAACACATTCAAATAAATCTTTTTGAATCAAATAAAAGTCAAACACATTCAACCAAAGCTAATTAAATCATATGATAATCAAACACATTCAAAAAAAGCTTTTTGAATCAAATTAAAGTCTAAGGCATTCAACAAAGCTAATTTAATCAAATGAAAGTCAAATGCATTCTACAAAGCTAATTGAATCAAATAAAAGTCAAATAGATTCAAACAAAGCTGATTGAATCAAATGAAAGTCAAACACATTCAAACAAAGCTAGTTGAATCAAATAAAAGTCAAACACATTTAAACAAAGCGTTTTGAATCAAATTAAAGTCAAACACATTCAAACATAGCTAATTAAATCAAATGCAAGTCAAACACTTTCAAACAAAGCTTTCTAAATCAAATGAAAGTCAAATGCATTCAACAAAGATAATTTAATCAAATGAAAGTCAAACACATTCAAGCAAAGCTAATGGAAATAAATGAAAGTGAAACACATTCAAACAGAGCTTTTTGAATCAAATAAAAGTCAAATGCATTCAATAAAGCTAATTGAATCAAACAAAAGTCAAACACAGTCAACCAAAGCTTTTTGGTTCAAATTATAGTCTAATGCATTCTACAAAGCTAATTGAGTCAAATAAAAGTCAAACAAAATTAAACAAAGCTAATTTAATCAAATGAAAGTCAAACAAATTCAAGCAAATCTAGTTGAATCAAATGAAAGTCAAACACATTCAAATTGAGCTTTTTGAATAAAATGAAAGTCAAATGCATTCATCAAACCTAATTGATTCTGATGAAAGTCAAACACATTTAAGTAAAGCTTTTTGAATCAAATTAAAATCAAATGCATTCAACAAAGATAATTGAATCAAATGAAAGTCAAACACATACTAGCAAAGGTAATTGAATCAAATGAAAGTGAAACACATTCAAACAGAGCTTTTTGAATCAAATGAAAGTCAAATGCAATCGATAAAGCTAATTGAATGAAATGAAAGTCAAACACATTCAAGCAAAGCTAATTGAATCAAATGAAAGTAAAACACATTCAAATAGAGCTTTTTAAATCAAATGAAAGTCAAATGCATTCAATAAAGCTAATTGAATCAAATGAAAGTCAAACATAGTGAACCAAAGCTTTTTGAATCAAATTAAAGTCTAATGCATTCAACAAAGCTAATTTAATCAAATGAAATTCAAATTCATTGTACAAAGCTAATTGAATCAACTGAAAGTCAAACACATTCAAACAAAGCTAATTGAATAAAATGAAAGTCAAACACGTTCAAACAAAGTTTTTTGAATCAAATAAAATTCAAACAAATTCAATCAAAGCTAATTGAATCAAATGAAAGTCAAATGCATTCAACAAAGCTAATTGAATCAAACGAAATTCAAACACATTCAAACAAATCTAATTGAATCCAATGAAAGTCAAAGACATTCAAACAAATCTTTTTGAATCAAATGAAAGTCAAATGCATTCGATAAATCTAATTTAATCAAATTAAAGTCAAACACATTTAAGCAAAGCTAATTGAATCAAATGAAAGTAAAACACATTTAAACAAATCTTTTTGAATCAAATGAAAGTCAAATGCATTCAATAAAGCTAATTGAATCAAATGAGAGTCAAACACAGTGAACCAAAGCTTTTTGAATCAAATTAAAGTCAAATGCATTCATCAAACCTAATTGATTCTGATGAAAGTCAAACACATTTAAGTAAAGCTTTTTGAATCAAATTAAAATCAAATGCATTCAACAAAGATAATTGAATCAAATGAAAGTCAAACACATACTAGCAAAGGTAATTGAATCAAATGAAAGTGAAACACATTCAAACAGAGCTTTTTGAATCAAATGAAAGTCAAATGCATTCGATAAAGCTAATTGAATCAAATGAAAGTCAAACATAGTGAACCAAAGCTTTTTGAATCAAATTAAAGTCTAATGCATTCAACAAAGCTAATTTAATCAAATGAAATTCAAATTCATTGTAAAAAGCTAATTGAACCAACTGAAAGTCAAACACATTCAAACAAAGCTAATTAAATAAAATGAAAGTCAAACACGTTCAAACAAAGTTTTTTGAATCAAATAAAAGTCAAACAAATTCAATCAAAGCTAATTGAATCAAATGAAAGTCAAATGCATTCAACAAAGCTAATTGAATCAAACGAAAATCAAACACATTCAAACAAATCTAATTGAATCCAATGAAAGTCAAAGACATTCAAACAAATCTTTTTGAATCAAATGAAAGTCAAATGCATTCGATAAATCTAATTTAATCAAATTAAAGTCAAACACATTTAAGCAAAGCTAATTGAATCAAATGAAAGTAAAACACATTTAAACAAATCTTTTTGAATCAAATGAAAGTCAAATGCATTCAATAAAGCTTATTGAATCAAATGAGAGTCAAACACAGTGAACCAAAGCTTTTTGAATCAAATTAAAGTCTAATGCATTCAACAAAGCTAATTTAATCAAATGAAATTCAAATTCATTGTACAAAGCTAATTGAATCAAATGAAAGTCAAACACATTCAAACAAAGCTAATTGAATAAAATGAAAGTCTTCAAATAAACTTTTTGAATCAAATGAAAGTCAAATGCATTCAATAAAGCGAATTTAATAAAATGAAAGTCAAACACTTTCAAACAAAGCTTTCTAAATCAAATGAAAGTCAAATGCATTCAACAAAGATAATTTAATAAAATGAAAGTCAAACACATTCAAGCAAAGCTAATTGAATCAAATGAAAGTGAAACACATTCAAACAGAGCTTTTTGAATCAAATAAAAGTCAAATGCATTCAATAAAGCTAATTGAATCAAACGAAAGTCAAACACAGTCAACCAAAGTTTTTTGATTCAAATTAAAGTCTAATGCATTCTACAAAGCTAATTGAATCAAATAAAAGACAAACACAATTAAAGAAAGCTAATTTAATCAAATGAAAGTCCAATACATTCAAGCAAAGCTAATTGAATCAAATGAAAGTCAAACACATTCAAACAGAGCTTTTTGAATCAAATTAAAATCTAATAATGCATTCAACAAAGCTAATTGAATCAAATGAAAGTCAAACACATTCAAACAAATCTTATTGAATCCAATGAAAGTCAAACACATTCAAACAAATTATTTTAAATCAAATGAAAGTCAAATGCATTCAATAAAGCTTATTTAATCAAATGAAAGTCAAACACATTCAAGCAAAGCTAATTGAATCTAATGAAAGTAAAACACATTCAAACAAATCTTTTAGAATCAAATGAAAGTCAAATGCATTCAATAAAGCTAATTGAATCAAATGAAAGTCAAACACAGTGAACCAAAGCTTTTTAATTCAAATTAAAGTCTAATGCATTCAACAAAGCTAATTTAATCAAATGAAATTCAAATGCATTGTACAAAGCTAATTGAATCAAATGAAAGTAAAAAACATTCAAACAAAGCTAATTGAATAAAATGAAAGTCAAACACGTTTAAATAAAGCTTTTTGAATCAAATAAAAGTCAAACAAATTCAATCAAAGCTAATTGAATCAAATGATAATCAAACACATTCAAAAAAAGCTTTTTGAATCAAATTAAAGTCTAATGCATTCAACAAAGCTAATTGAATCAAATGAAAGTCAAACACATTCAAACAAATCTTATTGAATCCAATGAAAGTCAAACACATTCAAACAAATTTTTTTGAATCAAATGAAAGTCAAATGCATTCAATAAAGCTAATTTAATCAAATGAAAGTCAAACACATTCAAGCAAAGCTAATTGAATCAAATGAAAGTAAAACACATTCAAACAAATCTTTTTCAATCAAATGAAAGTCAAATGCATTCAATAAAGCTAATTGAATCAAATGAAAGTCAAACACAGTGAACCAAATCTTTTTAATTCAAATTAAATTCTAATGCATTCAACAAAGCTAATTTAATCAAATGAAATTCAAATGCATTGTACAAAGCTAATTGAATCAAATGAAAGTCAAACACATTCAAACAAAGCTAATTGAATAAAATGAAAGTCAAACACGTTCAAACAAAGCTTTTTGAATCAAATAAAAGTCAAACAAATTCAATCAAAGATAATTGAATCAAATGATAATCAAACACATTCAAAAAATTTTTTTTGAATCAAAGTAAAGTCAAATGCATTTAACAAAGCTAATTGAATCAAATGAAAGTCAAACACATTCAGGCAAAGCTAATTGAATTAAATGAAAGTCAAACACATTCAAACAGAGCTTTTTGAATCAAATTAAAATCTAATAATGCATTCAACAAAGCTAATTTAATCAAATTAAAGTCAAACACATTCAAGCAAAGATAATTGAATCAAATGAAAGTAAAACACATTCAAACAGAGCTTTTTGAATCAAATAAAAGTCTAATGCATTCAATAAAGCTAATTGAATCAAACGAAAGTCAAACACAGTCAACAAAAGTTTTTTGATTCAAATTAAAGTCTAATGCATTCTACAAAGCTAATTGAATCAAATAAAAGACAAACACAATTAAAGAAAGCTAATTTAATAAAATGAAAGTCAAATACATTCAAGCAAAGCTAATTGAATCAAATGAAAGTCAAACACATTCAAACAGAGCTTTTTGAATCAAATTAAAATCTAATAATGCATTCAACAAAGCTAATTAAATCAAATGAAAGTTAAACACATTCAAACAAATCTAATTGAATCGAATGAAAGTCAAACACATTCAAACAAATTATTTTAAATCAAATGAAAATCAAATGCATTCAATAAAGCTTATTTAATCAAATGAAAGTCAAACACATTCAAGCAAAGCTAATTGAATCTTAAGAAAGTAAAACACATTCAAACAAATCTTTTAGAATCAAATGAAAATCAAATGCATTCAATAAAGCTAATTGAATCAAATGAAAGTCAAACACAGTGAACCAAAGCTTTTTGATTCAAATTAAAGTCTAATGCATTCAACAAAGCTAATTTAATCAAATGAAATTCAAATGCATTGTACAAAGCTAATTAAATCAAATGAAAGTAAAAAACATTTAAACAAAGCTAATTGAATAAAATGAAAGTCAAACACGTTCAAATAAAGCTTTTTGAATCAAATAAAAGTCAAGCAAATTCAATCAAAGCTAATTGAATCAAATGAAAGTCAAATGCATTCAACAAAGCTAATTGAATCAAATGAAATTCAAACATATTCAAACAAATCTAATTGAATCCAATGAAAGTCAAACACATTCAAACAAATCTTTTTGAATCAAATGAAAGTCAAATGCATTCGATAAAGCTAATTTAATCAAATTAAAGTCAAACACATTCAAGCAAAGCTAATTGAATCAAATGAAAGTGAAACACATTCAAACAGAGCTTTTTGAATCAAATAAAAGTCAAATGCATTCAATAAAGCTAATTGAATCAAACGAAAGTCAAACACAGTCAACCAAAGTTTTTTGATTCAAATTAAAGTCTAATGCATTCTACAAAGCTAATTGAACCAAATAAAAGACAAACACAATTAAAGAAAGCTAATTTAATCAAATGAAAGTCCAATACATTCAAGCAAAGCTAATTGAATCAAATGAAAGTCAAACACATTCAAACAGAGCTTTTTGAATCAAATTAAAATCTAATAATGCATTCAACAAAGCTAATTGAATCAAATGAAAGTCAAACACATTCAAACAAATCTTATTGAATCCAATGAAAGTCAAACACATTCAAACAAATTATTTTAAATCAAATGAAAGTCAAATGCATTCAATAAAGCTTATTTAATCCAATGAAAGTCAAACACATTCAAGCAAAGCTAATTGAATCTAATGAAAGTAAAACACATTCAAACAAATCTTTTAGAATCAAATGAAAGTCAAATGCATTCAATAAAGCTAATTGAATCAAATGAAAGTCAAACACAGTGAACCAAAGCTTTTTAATTCAAATTAAAGTCTAATGCATTCAACAAAGATAATTTAATCAAATGAAATTCAAATGCATTGTACAAAGCTAATTGAATCAAATGAAAGTAAAAAACATTCAAACAAAGCTAATTGAATAAAATGAAAGTCAAACACGTTTAAATAAAGCTTTTTGAATCAAATAAAAGTCAAACAAATTCAATCAAAGCTAATTGAATCAAATGATAATCAAACACATTCAAAAAAAGCTTTTTGAATCAAATTAAAGTCTAATGCATTCAACAAAACTAATTGAATCAAATGAAAGTCAAACACATTCAAACAAATCTAATTGAATCCAATGAAAGTCAAACACATTCAAACAAATTTTTTTGAATCAAATGAAAGTCAAATGCATTCAATAAAGCTAATTTAATCAAATGAAAGTCAAACACATTCAAGCAAAGCTAATTGAATCAAATGAAAGTAAAACACATTCAAACAAATCTTTTTGAATCAAATGAAAGTCAAATGCATTCAATAAAGCTAATTGAATCAAATGAAAGTCAAACACAGTGAACCAAATCTTTTTAATTCAAATTAAATTCTAATGCATTCAACAAAGCTAATTTAATCAAATGAAATTCAAATGCATTGTACAAAGCTAATTGAATCAAATGAAAGTCAAACACATTCAAACAAAGCTAATTGAATAAAATGAAGGTCAAACACGTTCAAACAAAGCTTTTTGAATCAAATAAAAGTCAAACAAATTCAATCAAAGATAATTGAATCAAATGATAATCAAACACATTCAAAAAAATTTTTTTGAATCAAAGTAGAGTCAAATGCATTTAACAAAGCTAATTGAATCAAATGAAAGTCAAACACATTCAGGCAAAGCTAATTGAATTAAATGAAAGTCAAACACATTCAAACAGAGCTTTTTGAATCAAATTAAAATCTAATAATGCATTCAACAAAGCTAATTTAATCAAATTAAAGTCAAACACATTCAAGCAAAGATAATTGAATCAAATGAAAGTAAAACACATTCAAACAGAGCTTTTTGAATCAAATAAAAGTCTAATGCATTCAATAAAGCTAATTGAATCAAACGAAAGTCAAACACAGTCAACAAAAGTTTTTTGATTCAAATTAAAGTCTAATGCATTCTACAAAGCTAATTGAATCAAATAAAAGACAAACATAATTAAAGAAAGCTAATTTAATAAAATGAAAGTCAAATACATTCAAGCAAAGCTAATTGAATCAAATGAAAGTCAAACACATTCAAACAGAGCTTTTTGAATCAAATTAAAATCTAATAATGCATTCAACAAAGCTAATTGAATCAAATGAAAGTCAAACACATTCAAACAAATCTAATTGAATCCAATGAAAGTCAAACACATTCAAACAAATTATTTTAAATAAAATGAAAGTCAAATGCATTCAATAAAGCTTATTTAATCAAATGAAAGACAAACACATTCAAGCAAAGCTAATTGAATCTAATGAAAGTAAAACACATTCAAACAAATCTTTTAGAATCAAATGAAAATCAAATGCATTCAATAAAGCTAATTGAATCAAATGAAAGTCAAATACAGTGAACAAAAGCTTTTTGATTCAAATTAAAGACTAATGCATTCAACAAAGCTAATTTAATCAAATGAAATTTAAATGCATTGTACAAAGCTAATTGAATCAAATGAAAGTAAAAAACATTCAAACAAAGCTAATTGAATAAAATGAAAGTCAAACACGTTCAAATAAAGCTTTTTGAATCAAATAAAAGTCAAACAAATTCAATCAAAGCTAATTGAATCAAATGATAATCAAACACATTCAAAAAAAGCTTTTTGAATCAAATTAAAGTCTAATGCATTCAACAAAGCTAATTGAATCAAATGAAAGTCAAACACATTCAAACAAATCTTATTGAATCCAATGAAAGTCAAACACATTCGAACAAATTTTTTTGAATCAAATGAAAGTCAAATGCATTCAATAAAGCTAATTTAATCAAATGAAAGTCAAACACATTCAAGCAAAGCTAATTGAATCAAATGAAAGTCAAACACATTCAAACAAAGCTAGTTGAATCAAATGAAAGTCAAACACATTCAAACTAAGCTGATTGAATCAAATGAAAGTCAAACACATTCAAACAAAGCTAGTTGAATCAAATGAAAGTCAAACACTTTCAAACAAAGCTTTTTGAATCAAATTAAAGTCAAACACATTCAAACAAAGCTGATTGAATCAAATGAAAGTCAAACACATTCAAACAAAGCTAGTTGAATCAAATGAAAGTCAAACACATTCAAACAAAGCTTTTTGAATCAAATTAAAGTCAAACACATTCAAACATAGCTAATTAAATCAAATGCAAGTCAAACACTTTCAAACAAAGCTTTCTAAATCAAATGAAAGTCAAATGCATTCAACAAAGATAATTTAATCAAATGAAAGTCAAACACATTCAAGCAAAGCTAATGGAAATAAATGAAAGTGAAACACATTCAAACAGAGCTTTTTGAATCAAATAAAAGTCAAATGCATTCAATAAAGCTAATTGAATCAAACAAAAGTCTAACACAGTCAACCAAAGCTTTTTGATTCAAATTAAAGTCTAATGCATTCTACAAAGCTAATTGAATCAAACAAAAGTCAAACACAATTAAACAAAGCTAATTTAATCAAATGAAAGTTAAACACATTCAGGCAAAGCTAATTGAATTAAATGAAAGTCAAACACATTCAAGCAAAGCTAATTGAATCAAATGAAAGTGAAACACATTCAAACAGAGCTTTTTGAATCATATGTAATTTAAATGCATTTATCAAAGCTAATTGATTCGAATGAAAGTCAAACACATTCAAATAAAGCTTTTTGAATCAAATAAAAGTCAAATGCATTCTACAAAGCTAAACGAATCAAATCAAAGTCAAACACATTCAAACAAAGCTAATTGAATCAAATGAAAGTAAAACACATTCAAATAAATCTTTTTGAATCCAATGCAAGTCAAATGCATTCTATAAAGCTAATTGAATCAAATGAAAGTCAAACATAGTGAACCAAAGCTTTTTGATTCAAATTAAAGTCTAATGCATTCAACAAAGCAAATTTAAACAAATGAAAGGCAATGCATTCTACAAAGCTAATTGAATCAAATGAAAGTCAAACACATTCAAACAAAGCTAAATGAATAAAATGAAAGTCAAACACGTTCAAACAAAGCTTTTTGAATCAAATAAAAGTCAAACAAATTCAATCAAAGCTAATTGAATCAAATGATAATCAAACACATTCAAAAAAAGCTTTTTGAATCAAAGTAAAGTCAAATGCATTGAACAAAGCTAATTAAATCAAATGAAAGTCAAACACATTCAAACAAATCCAATTGAATCAAATGAAATTCAAATGCATTGTACAAAGCTAATTGAATCAAATGAAAGTAAAAAACATTCAAACAAAGCTAATTGAATAAAATGAAAGTCAAACACGTTCAAATATAGCTTTTTGAATCAAATAAAAGTCAAACAAATTCAATCAAAGCTAATTGAATCAAATGATAATCAAACACATTCAAAAAAAGCGTTTTGAATCAAATTAAAGTCTAATGCATTCAACAAAGCTAATTGAATCAAATGAAAGTCAAACACATTCAAACAAATCTAATTGAATCCAATGAAAGTCAAACACATTCAAACAAATTTTTTTGAATCAAATGAAAGTCAAATGCATTAAATAAAGCTAATTTAATCAAATGAAAGTCAAACACATTCAAACAGAGCTTTTTGAATCAAATTAAAATCTAATAATGCATTCAACAAAGCTAATTTAATCAAATGAAAGTCAAACACATTCAGACAAATCTAATTGAATCCAATGAAAGTCAAACACATTCAAACAAATTATTTTAAATCAAATGAAAGTCAAATGCATTAAATAAAGCTAATTTAATCAAATGAAAGTCAAACACATTCAAGCAAAGCTAATTGAATCAAATGAAAGTAAAACACATTCAAACAAATCTTTTTGAATCAAATGAAAGTCAAATGCATTCAATAAAGCTAATTGAATCAAATGAAAGTCAAACACTGTGAACCAAATCTTTTTGATTCAAATTAAAGTCTAATGCATTCAACAAAGCTAATTTAATAAAATGAAATTCAAATGCATTGTACAAAGCTAATTGAATCAAATGAAAGTCAAACACATTCAAACAAAGCTAATTGAATAAAATGAAAGTCAAACACGTTTAAACAAAGCTTTTTGAATAAAATAAAAGTCAAACAAATTCAATCAAAGCTAATTGAATCAAATGATAATCAAACACATTCAAAAAAAGCTTTCTTAACCAAAGTAAAGTCAAATGCATTCAACAAAGTTAATTAAATCAAATGAAAGTCAAACACATTCAAACAAATCTAATTGAATCCAATGAAAGTCAAACACATTCAAACAAATCTTTTTGAATCAAATGAAAGTCAAATGCATTCAATAAAGCTAATTGAATCAAATGAAAGTCAAACACAGTAAACCAAAGCTTTTTGAATCAAATTAAAGTCTAATGCATTCAACAAAGCTTATTGAATCAAATGAAAGTCAAACACAGTCAAACAAATCTAATTGATTCCAATGAAAGTCAAACACATTCAAACAAATTTTTTTGAATCAAATGAAAGTCAAATGCATTCAATAAAGCTAATTTAATCAATTGAAAGTCAAACACATTCAAGCAAAGCTAATTGAATCAAATGAAAGTAAAACACATTCAAACACATCTTTTTGAATCAAATGAAAGTCAAATGCATTCAATAAAGCTAATTGAATCAAATGAAAGTCAAACACAGTGAACCAAATCTTTTTGATTCAAATTAAAGTCTAATGCATTCAACAAAGCTAATTTAATCAAATGAAATTCAAATGCATTGTATAAAGCTAATTGAATCAAATGAAAGTCAAACACATTCAAACAAAGCTAATTGAATAAAATGAAAGTCAAACACGTTCAAACAAAGCTTTTTGAATCAAATAAAAGTCAAACAAATTCAATCGAAGCTAATTGAATCAAATGATAATCAAACACATTCAAAAAAAGCTTTTTGAATCAAAGTAAAGTCAAATGCATTCTACAAAGCTAATTGAATCAAATGAAAGTCAAACACATTCAAATAAATCTTTTTGAATCAAATGAATGTCAAACACATTCAAACATAGCTAATTAAATCAAATGCAAGTCAAACACTTTCAAACAAAGCTTTCTAAATCAAATGAAAGTCAAAGGCATTCAACAAAGATAATTTAATCAAATGAAAGTCAAACATATTCAAGCAAAGCTAATGGAAATAAATGAAAGTGAAACACATTCAAACAGAGCTTTTTGAATCAAATAAAAGTCAAATGCATTCAATAAAGCTAATTGAATCAAACAAAAGTCTAACACAGTCAACTAAAGCTTTTTGATTCAAATTAAAGTCTAATGCATTCTACAAAGCTAATTGAATCAAACAAAAGTCAAACACAATTAAACAAGTCTAATTTAATCAAATGAAAGTTAAACACATTCAGGCAAAGCTAATTGAATTAAATGAAAGTCAAACACATTCAAACAAAGCTAATTGAATCAAATGAAAGTCAAATAAAGCTTTTTGATTCAAATTAAAGTCTAACGCATTCAACAAAGCAAATTTAAACAAATGAAAGTCAATGCATTCTACAAAGCTAATTGAATCAAATGAAAGTCAAACACATTCAAACAAAGCTAAATGAATCAAATGAAAGTCAAACACATTCAAATAAATCTTTTTGAATCAAATAAAAGTCACACAGATTCAACCAAAGCTAATTGAATCAAATGATAATCAAACACATTCAAAAAAAGCTTTTTGAATCAAATTAAAGTCTAATGCATTCAACAAAGCTAATTTAATCAAATGAAAGTAAAATGCATTCTACAAAGCTAATTGAATCAAATAAAAGTCAAATAGATTCAAACAAAGCTGATTGAATCAAATGAAAGTCAAACACATTCAAACAAAGCTAGTTGAATCAAATGAAAGTCAAACACATTCAAACAAAGCTTTCTAAATCAAATGAAAGTCAAATGCATTTAACAAAGATAATTTAATCAAATGAAAGTCAAACACATTCAAGCAAAGCTAATGGAAATAAATGAAAGTGAAACACATTCAAACAGAGCTTTTTGAATCAAATAAAAGTCAAATACGTTCAATAAAGCTAATTGAATCAAACAAAAGTCAAACACAGTCAACCAAAGCTTTTGGGTTCAAATTAAAGTCTAATGCATTCTACAAAGCTAATTGAGTCAAATAAAAGTCAAACAAAACTAAACAAAGCTAATTTAATCAAATGAAAGTCAAACAAATTCAAGCAAATCTAGTTGAATCAAATGAAAGTCAAACACATTAAAATTGAGCTTTTTGAATAAAATGAAAGTCAAATGCATTCATCAAACCTAATTGATTCGGATGAAAGTCAAACACATTCAAGTAAAGCTTTTTGAATCAAATTAAAATCAAATGCATTCAACAAAGATAATTTAATCAAATGAAAGTCAAACACATACAAGCAAAGGTAATTGAATCAAATGAAAGTCAAACACATTCAAACAAAGCTTTTTGAATCAAATGAAAGTCAAATGCATTCGATAAAGCTAATTAAATGAAATGAAAGTTAAACACATTCAAGCAAAGCTAATTGAATCAAATGAAAGTAAAACACATTCAAATAGAGCTTTTTGAATCAAATGAAAGTCAAATGCATTCAATAAAGCTAATTGAATCAAATGAAAGTCAAACACAGTGAACCAAAGCTTTTTGAATCAAATTAAAGTCTAATGCATTCAACAAAGCTAATTTAATCAAAAGAAATTCAAATTCATTGTACAAAGCTAATTGAATCAAATGAAAGTCAAACACATTCAAACAAAGCTAATTGAATAAAATGAAAGTCAAACACGTTCAAACAAAGTTTTTTGAATCAAATAAAAGTCAAACAAATTCAATCAAAGCTAACTGAATCAAATGAAAGTCAAATGCATTCAACAAAGCTAATTGAATCAAATGAAATTCAAACACATTCAAACAAATCTAATTGAGTCCAATGAAAGTCAAACACATTTGATAAAGCTAATTTAATCAAATTAAAGTCAAACACATTCAAGCAAAGCTAATTGAATCAAATGAAAGTAAAACACATTTAAACAAATCTTTTTGAATCAAATGAAAGTCAAATGCATTCAATAAAGCTAATTGAATCAAATGAAAGTCAAACACAGTGAACCAAAGCTTTTTGAATCAAATTAAAGTCTAATGCATTCAACAAAGCTAATTTAATCAAATGAAATTCAAATGCATTGTACAAAGCTAATTGAATCAAATGAAAGTCAAACACATTCAAACAAAGCTAATTGAATAAAATGAAAGTCAAACACGTTCAAATAAAGCTTTTTGAATCAAATGAAAGTCAAATGCATTCTATAAAGCGAATTTAATCAAATGAAAGTCAAACACTTTCAAACAAAGCTTTCTAAATCAAATGAAAGTCAAATGCATTCAACAAAGATAATTTAATCAAATGAAAGTCAAACACATTCAAGCAAAGCTAATTGAATCAAATGAAAGTGAAACACATTCAAACAGAGCTTTTTGAATCAAATAAAAGTCAAATGCATTCAATAAAGCTAATTGAATCAAACGAAAGTCAAACACAGTCAACCAAAGTTTTTTAATTCAAATTAAAGTCTAATGCATTCTACAAAGCTAATTGAATAAAATAAAAGACAAACACAATTAAAGAAAGCTAATTTAATCAAATGAAAGTCAAATACATTCAAGCAAAGCTAATTGAATCAAATGAAAGTCAAACACATTCAAACAGAGTTTTTTGAATCAAATTAAAATCTAATAATGCATTCAGCAAAGCTAATTGAATCAAATGAAAGTCAAACACATTCAAACAAATCTAATTAAATCAAATGAAAGTCAAATGCATTCAATAAAGCTTATTTAATCAAATGAAAGTCAAACACATTCAAGCAAAGCTAATTGAATCTAATGAAAGTAAAACACATTCAAACAATTCTTTTAGAATCAAATGAAAATCAAATGCATTCAATAAAGCTAATTGAATCAAATGAAAGTCAAACACAGTGAACCAAAGCTTTTTGATTCAAATTAAAGTCTAATGCATTCAACAAAGCTAATTTAATCAAATGAAATTCAAATGCATTATACAAAGCTAATTGAATCAAATGAAAGTAAAAAACATTCAAACAAAGCTAATTGGATAAAATGAAAGTCAAACACGTTCAAATAAAGCTTTTTGAATCAAATAAAAGTCAAACAAATTCAATCAAAGCTAATTGAATCAAATGAAAGTCAAATGCATTCAACAAAGCTAATTGAAAAAAATGAAATTCAAAGACATTCAAACAAATCTAATTGAATTCAATGAAAGTCAAACACATTCAAACAAATCTTTTTGAATCAAATGAAAGTCAAATGCATTCAATAAAGCTAATTGAATCAAATGAAAGTCAAACACATTCAAGCAAAGCTAATTGAATCAAATGAAAGTCAAACACATTCAAACACATCTTCTTAAATCAAATGAAAGTCAAATGCATTCAATAATGCTAATTGAATCATATGAAAGTCAAACACAGTGAACCAAAGCTTTTTGATTCAAATTAAAGTCTAATGCATTCAACAAAGCTAATTGAATCAACTGAAATTCAAATGCATTTTACAAAGCTAATTGAATCAAATGAAAGTCAAACACATTCAATCAAAGCTAATTGAATCAAATGATAATCAAATTAAAGTATAATGCATTCAACAAAGCTAATTTAATCAAATGAAAGTCAAATGCATTCTACAAAGCTAATTGAATCAAATGAAAGTCAAATAGATTCAAACAAAGCTGATTGAATCAAATGAAAGTCAAACACATTCAAACAAAGCTAGTTGAATCAAATGAAAGTCAAACACATTCAAACAAAGCTTTTTGAATCAAATTAAAGTCAACCACATTCAAACAAAGCTAATAAAATCAAATGCAAGTCAAACACTTTCAAACAAAGCTTTCTAAATCAAATGAAAGTCAAATGCACTCGACAAAGATAATTTAATCAAATGAAAGTCAAACACATTCAAGAAAAACTAATTGAATCAAATGAAAGTGAAACACATTCAAACAAAGCTTTTTGAATCAAACAAAAGTCAAATACATTCAATAAAGCTAATTGAATCAAACGAATGTCAAACACAGTCAACCAAAGCTTTTTTATTCAAATTAAAGTCTAATGCATTCTACAAAGCTAATTGAATCAAATAAAAGTCAAACACAATTAAACAAAGCTAATTTAATCAAATGAATGTCAAACACATTCAAGCAAAGCTAATTGAATCAAATGAAAGTCAAACACATTCAAACAGAGCTTTTTAAATCAAATGAAAGTCAAATGCATTCATCAAAGCCAATTGATTCGAATGAAAGTTAAACACATTCAAATAAAGCTTTTTGAATTAAATTAAAGTCAAATGCATTCTACAAAGCTAAACAAATCAAATCAAAGTCAAACACATTCAAACAAAGCTAATTGAATCAAATGAAAGTCAAACACATTTAAACAAATCTTTTTGAATCAAATAAAAGTCAAATGCATTCAATAAAGCTAATTTAATCAAATGAAAGTCAAACACATTCAAGCAAAGCTAATTGAATCAAATGAAAGTAAAACACATTCAAATAAATCTTTTTGAATCAAATAAAGGTCAAACACATTCAACCAAAGCTAATTGAATCAAATGATAATCAAACACATTCAAAAAAAGCTTTTTGAATCAAATTAAAGTCTAATGCATTCAACAAAGCTAATTTAATCAAATGAAAGTCAAATGCATTCTACAAAGCTAATTGAATCAAATAAAAGTCAAATAGATTTAAACAAAGTTGATTGAATCAAATGAAAGTCAAACACATTCAAACAAAGCTAGTTGAATCAAATGAAAGTCAAACACATTCAGACAAAGCTTTTTGAATCAAATTAAAGTCAAACACATTCAAACAAAGCTTATTAAATCAAATGCAAGTCAAACACTTTCAAACAAAGCTTTCTAAATCAAATGAAAGTCAAATGCATTCAATAAAGCTAATTGAATCAAATGAAAGTCAAACACATTCAATCAAAGCTAATTAAATCAAATGGAAGTAAAACACATTCAAATAAATCTTTTTGAATCCAATGAAAGTCAAATGCATTCAATAAAGCTAATTTAAACAAATGAAAGTCAAACACATTCAAGCAAAGCTAATTGAATCAAATGAAAGTAAAACACATTCAAACAAATCTTTTTGAATCAAATGAAAGTCAAATGCATTCAATAAAGCTAATTGAATCAAATGAAAGTCAAACACAGTGAACCAAATCTTTTTTATTCAAATTAAAGTCTAATGCATTCAACAAAGCTAATTTAATCAAATGAAATTCAAATGCATTGTACAAAGCTAATTGAATCAAATGAAAGTCAAACACATTCAAACAAAGCTAATTAAATAAAATGAAAGTCAAACACGTTCAAACAAAGCTTTTTGAATCAAATAAAAGTCAAACAAATTCAATCAAAGCTAATTGAATCAAATGATAATCAAACACATTCAAAAAAAGCTTTTTGAATCAAAGTAGAGTCAAATGCATTCAACAAAGCTAATTGAATCAAATGAAAGTCAAACACATTCAAACAAATCTAATTGAATCCAATGAAAGTCAAACACATTCAAACAAATCTTTTTGAATCAAATGAAAGTCAAATGCATTCAATAAAGCTAATTTAATCAAATGAAAGTCAAACACATTCAAGCAAAGCTAATTGAATCAAATGAAAGTAAAACACATTCAAACAAATCTTTTTGAATCAAATAAAGGTCAAACACATTCAACCAAAGCTAATTGAATCAAATGATAATCAAACACATTCAAAAAAAGCTTTTTGAATCAAATTAAAGTCTAATGCATTCAACAAAGCTAATTTAATCAAATGAAAGTCAAATGCATTCTACAAAGCTAATTGAATCAAATAAAAGTCAAATAGATTTAAACAAAGTTGATTGAATCAAATGAAAGTCAAACACATTCAAACAAAGCTAGTTGAATCAAATGAAAGTCAAACACATTCAGACAAAGCTTTTTGAATCAAATTAAAGTCAAACACATTCAAACAAATCTAATTAAATCAAATGCAAGTCAAACACTTTCAAACAAAGCTTTCTAAATCAAATGAAAGTCAAATGCATTCAATAAAGCTAATTGAATCAAATGAAAGTCAAACACATTCAATCAAAGCTAATTGAATCAAATGAAAGTAAAACACATTCAAATAAATCTTTTTGAATCCAATGAAAGTCAAATGCATTCAATAAAGCTAATTTAAACAAATGAAAGTCAAACACATTCAAGCAAAGCTAATTGAATCAAATGAAAGTAAAACACATTCAAACAAATCTTTTTGAATCAAATGAAAGTCAAATGCATTCAATAAAGCTAATTGAATCAAATGAAAGTCAAACACAGTGAACCAAATCTTTTTTATTCAAATTAAAGTCTAATGCATTCAACAAAGCTAATTTAATCAAATGAAATTCAAATGCATTGTACAAAGCTAATTGAATCAAATGAAAGTCAAACACATTCAAACAAAGCTAATTGAATAAAATGAAAGTCAAACACGTTCAAACAAAGCTTTTTGAATCAAATAAAAGTCAAACAAATTCAATCAAAGCTAATTGAATCAAATGATAATCAAACACATTCAAAAAAAGCTTTTTGAATCAAAGTAGAGTCAAATGCATTCAACAAAGCTAATTGAATCAAATGAAAGTCAAACACATTCAAACAAATCTAATTGAATCCAATGAAAGTCAAACACATTCAAACAAATTTTTTTTGAATCAAATGAAAGTCAAATGCATTCAATAAAGCTAATTTAATCAAATGAAAGTCAAACACATTCAAGCAAAGCTAATTGAATCAAATGAAAGTAAAACACATTCAAACAAATCTTTTTGAATCAAATGAAAGTGAAATGCATTCAATAAAGCTAATTGAATCAAATGAAAGTCAAACACAGTGAACCAAATCTTTTTTATTCAAATTAAAGTCTAATGCATTCAACAAAGCTAATTTTATCAAATGAAATTCAAATGCATTGTACAAAGCTAATTGAATCAAATGAAAGTCAAACACATTCAAACAAAGCTAATTGAATAAAATGAAAGTCAAACACATTCAAACAAAGCTTTTGGAATCAAATAAAAGTCAAACAAATTCAATCAAAGCTAATTGAATCAAATGATAATCAAACACATTCAAAAAAAGCTTTTTGAATCAAAGTACAGTCAAATGCATTCAACAAAGCTAATTGAATCAAATGAAAGTCAAATGCATTCAACAAAGCTAATTGAATCAAATGAAAGTTCAAACACATTCAAACAAATCTAATTCAATCCAATGAAAGTCAAACATATTCAAACAAATTTTTTTGAATCAAATGAAAGTCAAATGCATTCAATAAAGCTAATTGAATCAAATGAAAGGTAAAAACAGTGAACCAAAGCTTTTTGATTCAAATTAAAGTATAATGCATTCAACAAAGCTAATTTAATCAAATGAAAGTCAAATGCATTCAATAAAGCTAATTGAATCATATGAAAGTCAAACACATTCAAACAAAGATTTTTGAATCAAATAAAAGTCAAACACATTCAAACATAGCTAATTAAATCAAATGCAAGTCAAACACTTTCAAACAAAGCTTTCTAAATCAAATGAATGTCAAATGCATTCAACAAAGATAATTTAATAAAATGAAAGTCAAACACATTCAAGCAAAGCTAATTCAATCAAAGAAAAGTAAAACACATTCAAACAAATCTGTTTGAATCAAATGAAAGTCAAATTACATTCAATAAAGCTAATTGAATCAAATGAAAGTGAAACACATTCAAACAGAACTTTTTGAATCAAATAAATGTCAAATGCATTCAATAAAGCTAATTGAATCAAACGATAGTCAAACACAGTCAACCAAAGCTTTTTGATTCAAATTAAAGTCTAATGCATTCTACAAAGCTAATTGAATCAAATAAAAGACAAACACAATTAAACAAAGCTAATTTAATCAAATGAATGTCAAACACATTCAAGCAAAGCTAATTGAATCAAATGAAAGTCAAACACATTCAAACAGAGCTTTTTGAATCAAATGAAAGTCAAATGCATTCATCAAAGCTAATTGATTCGAATGAAAGTTAAACACATTCAAATAAAGCTTTTTGAATCAAATTAAAATCTAATGCATTCTACAAAGCTAAACGAATCAAATCAAAGTCAAACACATTCAAACAAAGCTAATTGAATCAAATGAAAGTCAAACACATTCAAACAAAGCTTTTTGAATCAAATAAAAGTCAAACACATTTAAAGAAAGCTAATTAAATCAAATGAAAGTAAAACACATTCAAACAAAGCTTTCTGAATCAAATGAAAGTCAAATACATTCAACAAAGCTAATTGAATCAAATGATAATTAAACACATTCAAACAAATCTAATTGAATCTAATGAAAGTCAAACACATTCAAACAAATCTTTTTTAATCAAATAAAAGTCAAATGCATTCAATAAAGCTAATTTAATCAAATAAAAGTCAAACACATTCAAGCAAAGCTAATTGAATCAAATGAAAGTAAAACACATTCAAATAAATCTTTTTGAATCAAATAAAAGTCGAAAACATTCAACCAAAGCTAATTAAATCAAATGAAAGTGAAATACATTAAAAAAAAGCAATTTGAATCAAACTAAAGTCTAATGCATTCAACAAAGCTAATTTAATCAATTGAAAGTCAAATGCATTCTACAAAGCTAATAGAATCAAATGAAAGTCAAATAGATTCAAACAAAGCTGATTGAATCAAATGAAAGTCAAACACATTCAAACAAAGCTAGTTGAATCAAATGAAAGCCAAACACATTCAAACAAAGCTTTTTGAATCAAATTAAAATCAAACACATTCAAACAAAGCTAATTAAATCAAATGCAAGTCAAACACTTTCAAACAAAGCTTTCTAAATCAAATGAAAGTCAAATGCATTCAACAAAGCTAATTTAATCAAATGAAAGTCAAACACATTCAAGCAAAGCTATTTCAATCAAAGGAAAGTAAAACACATTCAAACAAATCTGTTTGAATCAAGTGAAAGTAAAATTACATTCAATAAAGCTAATTGAATCAAATGAAAGTTTAATACAGTGAACCAAAGCTTTTTGATTCAAATTAAAGTCTAATGCATTCAACAAACCTAATTAAATCAAATGAAATTCAAATGCATTGTACAAGGCTAATTGAATCAAATGAAAGTCAAACACATTCAAACAAAGCTAATTGAATCAAATGGAAGTCAAACACATTCAAACAAAGCTAATTGAATAAAATGAAAGTCAAACACGTTCAAACAAAGCTTTTTGAATCAAATAAAAGTCAAACACATTCAATCAAATCTAATTAAATCAAATGATAATCAAACACATTAAAAAAAAGCTTTTTGAATCAAATTAAAGTATAATGCATTCAACAAAGCTAATTTAATCAAATGAAAGTCAAATTCATTCTACAAAGCTAATTGAATCAAATGAAAGTCAATTAGATTCAAACAAAGCTGATTGAATCAAATGAAAGTCAAACACATTCAAACAAAGCTAGTTGAATCAAATGAAAGTCAAACACATTCAAACAAAGCGTTTTGAATCAAATTAAAGTCAAACACATTAAAACAAAGCTAATTAAATCAAATGCAACTCAAACACTTTCAAACAAAGCTTTCTAAATCAAATGAAAGTCAAATGCATTCAACAAAGATAATTTAATCAAATGAAAGTCAAACACATTCAAGCAAAACTAATTGAATCAAATGAAAGTGAAACACATTCAAACAGAGCTTTTTGAATCAAACAAAAGTCAAATACATTCAATAAAGCTAATTGAATCAAACAAAAGTCAAACACAGTCAACCAAAGCTTTTTGATTCAAATTAAAGTCTAATGCATTCTACTAAGCTAATTGAATCAAACAAAAATCAAACACAATTAAACAAAGCTAATTTAATCAAATGAATGTGAAACACATTCAAGCAAAGCTAATTGAATCAAATGAAAGTCAAACACTTTCAAACAGAGCTTTTTAAATCAAATGAAAGTCAAATGCAGTCATCAAAGCTAATTGATACGAATGAAAGTTAAACACATTCAAATAAAGCTTTTTGAATCAAATTAAAGTCAAATGCATTCTACAAAGCTAAACGAATCAAATCAAAGTCAAACACATTCAAACAAAGCTAATTGAATCAAATGAAAGTCAAACACATTCAAACAAAGCTTTTTGAATCAAATAAAAGTCAAACACATTTAAACAAAGCTAATTAAATCAAATGAAAGTAAAACACATTCAAACAAAGCTTTTTGAATCAAATGAAAGTCAAATACATTCAACAAAGCTAATTGAATCAATTGATAATCAAACACATTCAAAAAAAGCTTTTTGAATCAAATTAAAGTCTGATGCATTCAACAAAGCTAATTAAATCAAATGAAAGTCAAACACATTCAAACAAATCTAATTGAATCTAATGAAAGTCAAACACATTCAAACAAATCTTTTTGAATCTAATAAAAGTCAAATGCATTCAATAAAGCTAATTTAATCAAATAAAAGTCAAACACATTCAAGCAAAGCTAATTGAATCAAATGAAAGCCAAACACATTCAAATAAATCTTTTTGAATCAAATAAAGTCAAACACATTCAAACAAAGCTAATCAAATCAAATGCAAGTCAAACACTTTCATACAAAGCTTTCTAAATCAAATGAAAGTAAAATGCATTCAACAAAGCCAATTTAATCAAATGAAAGTCAAACACATTCAAGCAAAGCTAATTCAATCAAAGGAAAGTAAAACACATTCAAACAAATCTGTTTGAATCAAATGAAAGTCAAATTACATTCAATAAAGCTAATTGAATCAAATGAAAGTCAAACACAGTGAACCAAAGCTTTTTGATTCAAATTAAAGTCTAATGCTTTCAACAAACCTAATTTAATCAAATGAAATTCAAATGCATTGTACAAAGCTAATTGAATCAAATGAAAGTCAAACACATTCAAACAAAGCTAATTGAATCAAATGAAAGTAAAACTCATTCAAACAAAGCTAATTGAATAAAATGAAAGTCAAACACGTTCAAACATAGCTTTTTGAATCAAATAAAAGTCAAACACATTCAATCAAATCTAATTAAATCAAATGATAATCAAACACATTAAAAAAAAAGCTTTGTGAATCAAATTAAAGTATAATGCATTCAACAAAGTTAATTTAATCAAATGAAAGTCAAATTCATTCTACAAAGCTAATTGAATCAAATGAAAGTCAAACACATTCAAACAAAGCAAATTGAATAAAATGAAAGTCAAAAACGTTCAAAAAAACCTTTTTGAATCAAATAAAAGTAACACATTCAATCAAATCTAATTAAATCAAATGATAATCAAACACATTAAAAAAAAGCTTTTTGAATCAAATTAAAGTATAATGCATTCAACAAAGCTAATTTAATCAAATGAAAGTCAAATGCATTCTACAAAGCTAATTGAATCAAATGAAAGTCAAATAGATTCAAACAAAGCTGATTGAATCAAATGAAAGTCAAACACATTCAAACAAAGCTAGTTGAATCAAATGAAAGTCAAACACATTCAAACAAAGCTTTTTGAATCAAATTAAAGTCAAACACATTCAAACAAAGCTAATTAAACCAAATGCAAGTCAAACACTTTCAAACAAAGCTTTCTAAATCAAATTAAAGTCAAATGCATTCGACAAAGATAATTTAATCAAATGAAAGTCAAACACATTCAAGCAAAACTAATTGAATCAAATGAAAGTGAAACACATTCAAACAGAGCTTTTTGAATCAAACAAAAGTCAAACACAATTAAACAAAGCTAATTTAGTTAAAGTCAAATACAATTAAACACAGTCAACCAAAGCTTTTTGATTCAAATTAAAGTCTAATGCATTCAACAAAGCTAATTGAATCAAATAAAAGTCAAACACAATTAAACAAAGCTAATTTAATCAAATGAATGTCAAACACATTCAAGCAGAGCTAATTGAATCAAATCAAAGTCAAACGCATTCAAACAGAGCTTTTTAAATCAAATGAAAGTCAAATGCATTCATCAAAGCTAATTGATTCGAATGAAAGTTAAACACATTCAAATAAACCTTTTTGAATCAAATTAAAGTCAAATGCATTCTACAAAGCTAATTGAATCAAATGAAAGTCAAACACTGTGAACAAAAGCTTTTTGATTCAAATTAAAGTCAAATGCATTCTACAAAGCTAATTGAATCAAATGAAAGTTAAACACATTCAAACAAAGATTTTTGAATCAAATTAAAGTCAAACACATTCAAACATAGCTAATTAAATCAAATGCAAGTCAAACACTTTCAAACAAAGCTTTCTAAATCAAATGAAAGTCAAATGCATTCAACAAAGATAATTTTATCAAATGAAAGTCAAACACATTCAAGCAAAGCTAATTGAAATAAATGAAAGTGAAACACATTCAAACAGAGCTTTTTGAATCAAATAAAAGTCAAATGCATTCAATAAAGGTAATTGAATCAAACAAAAGTCAAACACAGTCAACCAAAGCTTTTTGATTCAAATTAAAGTCTAATGCATTCTACAAAGCTAATTGAATCAAACAAAAGTCAAACACAATTAAACAAAGCTAATTTAATCAAATGAAGGTCAAATGCATTCTACAAAGCTAATTGAATCAAATGAAAGTCAAACACATTCAAACAAAGCTTTTTGAATCAAATTAAAGTCAAACACATTCAAACAAAGCTAATTAAATCAAATGCAAGTCAAACACTTTCAAACAAAGCTTTATAAATCAAATGAAAGTCAAATGCATTCAATAAAGCTAATTGAATCAAATGAAAGTCAAACACATTCAATCAAAGCTAATTGAATCAAATGAAAGTAAAACACATTAAAATAAATCTTTTTGAATCCAATGCAAGTGAAATGCATTCTATAAAGCTAATTGAATCAAATGAAAGTCAAACATAGTGAACCAAAGCTTTTTGATTCAAATTAAAGTCTAATGCATTCAACAAAGCAAATTTAATCAAATGAAAGTCAATGCATTCTACAAAGCTAATTGAATCAAATGAAAGTCAAACACATTCAAACAAAGCTAATTGAATTTAATGAAAGTCAAACACATTCAAAAAAAGCTTTTTGAATAAAATTAAAGTCAAACACATTCAATCAAAGCTAATTAAATCAAATGAAAGTCAAATGCATTCAAAAAAGCTAAATGAATCAAACGAAAGTCAAACACATTCAAACAAATCTAATTGAATCTAATGAAAGTCAAACACATTCAAACAAATCTTTTTGAATCAAATGAAAGTCAAATGCATTCAATAAAGCTAATTTAATCAAATGAAAGTAAAACACATTCAAGGAAAGCTAATTGAATCAAATGAAAGTAAAACACATCAAACAAATCTTTTTGAATCAAATGAAAGTAAAATGCATTCAATAAAGCTAATTGAATCAAATGAAAGTCAAACACTGTGAACAAAAGCTTTTTGATTCAAATTAAAGTCAAATGCATTCTACAAAGCTAATTGAATCAAATGAAAGTTAAACACATTCAAACAAAGATTTTTGAATCAAATTAAAGTCAAACACATTCAAACATAGCTAATTAAATCAAATGCAAGTCAAACACTTTCAAACAAAGCTTTCTAAATCAAATGAAAGTCAAATGCATTCAACAAAGATAATTTTATCAAATGAAAGTCAAACACATTCAAGCAAAGCTAATTGAAATAAATGAAAGTGAAACACATTCAAACAGAGCTTTTTGAATCAAATAAAAGTCAAATGCATTCAATAAAGGTAATTGAATCAAACAAAAGTCAAACACAGTCAACCAAAGCTTTTTGATTCAAATTAAAGTCTAATGCATTCTACAAAGCTAATTGAATCAAACAAAAGTCAAACACAATTAAAAAAAGCTTTTTTAATCAAATAAAAGTGAAACACATTTAAACAAAGCTAATTAAATCAAATGAAAGTAAAACACATTAAAACAAAGCTTTCTGAGTCAAATAAAAGATAAATACATTCAACAAAGCTAATTAAATCAAATGAAAGTCAAATGCATTTTACAAAGCTAATTGAATCAAATGAAAGTCAAACACATTCAAACAAAGCTAATTGAATAAAATAACAGTCAAACACGTTCAAACAAAGCTTTGTGAATCAAATAAAAGTCAAACACATTCAAACAAAGCTAATGGAATCAAATGATAATCAAACACATTCAAAAAAAGCTTTTTGAATCAAATTAAAGTTTAATGCATTCAACAAAGCTAATTGAATCAAATGAAAGTCAAACAAATTCAAACAAATCTAATTGAATCCAATGAAAGTCAAACACATTCAAACAAATCTTTTTGAATCAAATGAAAGTCAAATGCATTCAATAAAGCTAATTTAATCAAATGAAAGTCAAACACATTCAAGCAAAGCTAATTGAATCAAATGAAAGTAAAACACATTCAAACAAATCTTTTTGAATCAAATAAAAGTCAAATGCATTCAATAAAGCTAATTGAATCAAATGAAAGTCAAACACATTGAACCAAAGCTTTTTGATTCAAATTAAAGTCTAATGCATTCAACAAACCTAATTTAATCAAATGAAATTCAAATGCATTGTACAAAGCTAATTGAATCAAATGAAAGTCAAACACATTCAAACAAAGCTAATTGAATCAAATGAAAGTCAAACACATTCAAACAAAGCTAATTGAATAAAATGAAAGTCAAACACGTTCAAACAAAGCTTTTTGAATCAAATAAAAGTCAAACACATTCAATCAAATCTAATTAAATCAAATGATAATCAAACACATTAAAAAAAAAGCTTTTTGAATCAAATTAAAGTCTGATGCATTCAACAAAGCTAATTAAATCAAATGAAAGTCAAACACATTCAAACAAATCTAATTGAATCTAATGAAAGTCAAACACATTCAAACAAATCTTTTTGAATCAAATAAAAGTCAAATGCATTCAATAAAGCTAATTTAATCAAATGAAAGTCAAACACATTCAAGCAAAGCTAATTAAATCAAATGAAAGTAAAACACATTCAAATAAATCTTTTTGAATCAAATAAAAGTCAAACACATTCAACCAAAGCTAATTGAATCAAATGATAATCAAACAAATTCAAAAAAAGCTTTTTGAATCAAATTAAAGTCTAATGCATTCAACAAAGCTAATTTAATCAAATGAAAGTCAAATGCATTCTACAAAGCTAATTGAATCTAATAAAAGTCAAATAGATTCAAACAAAGCTGATTGAATCAAATGAAAGTCAAACACATTCAAACAAAGCTAGTTGAATCAAATGAAAGTCAAACACATTCAAACAAAGCTTTTTGAATCAAATTAAAGTTAAACACATTCAAACAAAGCTAATTAAATCAAATGCAAGTCAAACACTTTCAAACAAAGCTTTCTAAATCAAATGAAAGTCAAATGCATTCAATAAAGCTTATTGAATCAAATGAAAGTCAAACACATTCAATCAAAGCTAATTGAATCAAATGAAAGTAAAACACATTCAAATAAATCTTTTTGAATCCAATTAAAGTCAAATGCATTCAATAAAGCTAATTTAATCAAATGAAAGTCAAACACATTCAAGCAAAGATAATTGAATCAAATGAAAGTAAAACACATTCAAACAAATCTTTTTGAATCAAATGAAAGTCAAATGCATTCAATAAAGCTAATTAAATCAAATGAAAGTCAAACACAGTGAACCAAATCTTTTTTATTCAAATGAAAGTCTAATGCATTCAACAAAGCTAATTTAATCAAATGAAATTCAAATGCATTGTACAAAGCTAATTGAATCAAATGAAAGTCAAACACATTCAAACAAAGCTAATTGAATAAAATGAAAGTCAAACACGTTCAAACAAAGCTTTTTGAATCAAATAAAAGTCAAACAAATTCAATCAAAGCTAATTGAATCAAATGATAATCAAACACATTCAAAAAAAGCTTTTAGAATCAAAGTACAGTCAAATGCATTCAACAAAGCTAATTGAATCAAATGAAAGTCAAACACATTCAAACAAATCTAATTGAATCCAATGAAAGTCAAACACATTTAAACAAATCTTTTTGAATCAAATGAAAGTCAAATGCATTCAATAAAGCTAATTTAATCAAATGAAAGTCAAACATATTCAAACAAAGCTAATTGAATCAAATGAAAGTAAAACACATTCAAACAAATCTTTTTGAATCAAATGAAAGTCAAATGCATTCAATAAAGCTAATTGAATCAAATGAAAGTCAAACACAGTGAACCAAATCTTTTTTATTCAAATTAAAGTCTAATGCATTCAACAAAGCTAATTGAATCAAATGAAAGTTAAACACATTCAAACAAAGATTTTTGAATCAAATTAAAGTCAAACACATTCAAACATAGCTAATTAAATCAAATGCAAGTCAAACACTTTCAAACAAAGCTTTCTAAATCAAATGAAAGTCAAATGCATTCAACAAAGATAATTTTATCAAATGAAAGTCAAACACATTCAAGCAAAGCTAATTGAAATAAATGAAAGTGAAACACATTCAAACAGAGCTTTTTGAATCAAATAAAAGTCAAATGCATTCAATAAAGGTAATTGAATCAAACAAAAGTCAAACACAGTCAACCAAAGCTTTTTGATTCAAATTAAAGTCTAATGCATTCTACAAAGCTAATTGAATCAAACAAAAGTCAAACACAATTAAAAAAAGCTTTTTTAATCAAATAAAAGTGAAACACATTTAAACAAAGCTAATTAAATCAAATGAAAGTAAAACACATTAAAACAAAGCTTTCTGAGTCAAATAAAAGATAAATACATTCAACAAAGCTAATTAAATCAAATGAAAGTCAAATGCATTTTACAAAGCTAATTGAATCAAATGAAAGTCAAACACATTCAAACAAAGCTAATTGAATAAAATAACAGTCAAACACGTTCAAACAAAGCTTTGTGAATCAAATAAAAGTCAAACACATTCAAACAAAGCTAATGGAATCAAATGATAATCAAACACATTCAAAAAAAGCTTTTTGAATCAAATTAAAGTTTAATGCATTCAACAAAGCTAATTGAATCAAATGAAAGTCAAACAAATTCAAACAAATCTAATTGAATCCAATGAAAGTCAAACACATTCAAACAAATCTTTTTGAATCAAATGAAAGTCAAATGCATTCAATAAAGCTAATTTAATCAAATGAAAGTCAAACACATTCAAGCAAAGCTAATTGAATCAAATGAAAGTAAAACACATTCAAACAAATCTTTTTGAATCAAATAAAAGTCAAATGCATTCAATAAAGCTAATTGAATCAAATGAAAGTCAAACACATTGAACCAAAGCTTTTTGATTCAAATTAAAGTCTAATGCATTCAACAAACCTAATTTAATCAAATGAAATTCAAATGCATTGTACAAAGCTAATTGAATCAAATGAAAGTCAAACACATTCAAACAAAGCTAATTGAATCAAATGACAGTCAAACACATTCAAACAAAGCTAATTGAATAAAATGAAAGTCAAACACGTTCAAACAAAGCTTTTTGAATCAAATAAAAGTCAAACACATTCAATCAAATCTAATTAAATCAAATGATAATCAAACACATTAAAAAAAAAAGCTTTTTGAATCAAATTAAAGTCTGATGCATTCAACAAAGCTAATTAAATCAAATGAAAGTCAAACACATTCAAACAAATCTAATTGAATCTAATGAAAGTCAAACACATTCAAACAAATCTTTTTGAATCAAATAAAAGTCAAATGCATTCAATAAAGCTAATTTAATCAAATGAAAGTCAAACACATTCAAGCAAAGCTAATTAAATCAAATGAAAGTAAAACACATTCAAATAAATCTTTTTGAATCAAATAAAAGTCAAACAAATTCAACCAAAGCTAATTGAATCAAATGATAATCAAACAAATTCAAAAAAAGCTTTTTGAATCAAATTAAAGTCTAATGCATTCAACAAAGCTAATTGAATCTAATGAAAGTCAAATGCATTCTACAAAGCTAATTGAATCTAATAAAAGTCAAATAGATTCAAACAAAGCTGATTGAATCAAATGAAAGTCAAACACATTCAAACAAAGCTAGTTGAATCAAATGAAAGTCAAACACATTCAAACAAAGCTTTTTGAATCAAATTAAAGTTAAACACATTCAAACAAAGCTAATTAAATCAAATGCAAGTCAAACACTTTCAAACAAAGCTTTCTAAATCAAATGAAAGTCAAATGCATTCAATAAAGCTTATTGAATCAAATGAAAGTCAAACACATTCAATCAAAGCTAATTGAATCAAATGAAAGTAAAACACATTCAAATAAATCTTTTTGAATCCAATTAAAGTCAAATGCATTCAATAAAGCTAATTTAATCAAATGAAAGTCAAACACATTCAAGCAAAGATAATTGAATCAAATGAAAGTAAAACACATTCAAACAAATCTTTTTGAATCAAATGAAAGTCAAATGCATTCAATAAAGCTAATTAAATCAAATGAAAGTCAAACACAGTGAACCAAATCTTTTTTATTCAAATGAAAGTCTAATGCATTCAACAAAGCTAATTTAATCAAATGAAATTCAAATGCATTGTACAAAGCTAATTGAATCAAATGAAAGTCAAACACATTCAAACAAAGCTAATTGAATAAAATGAAAGTCAAACACGTTCAAACAAAGCTTTTTGAATCAAATAAAAGTCAAACAAATTCAATCAAAGCTAATTGAATCAAATGATAATCAAACACATTCAAAAAAAGCTTTTAGAATCAAAGTACAGTCAAATGCATTCAACAAAGCTAATTGAATCAAATGAAAGTCAAACACATTCAAACAAATCTAATTGAATCCAATGAAAGTCAAACACATTTAAACAAATCTTTTTGAATCAAATGAAAGTCAAATGCATTCAATAAAGCTAATTTAATCAAATGAAAGTCAAACATATTCAAACAAAGCTAATTGAATCAAATGAAAGTAAAACACATTCAAACAAATCTTTTTGAATCAAATGAAAGTCAAATGCATTCAACAAAGCTAATTGAATCAAATGAAAGTCAAACAAATTCAAACAAATCTAATTGAATCCAATGAAAGTCAAACACATTCAAACAAATCTTTTTGAATCAAATGAAAGTCAAATGCATTCAATAAAGCTAATTTAATCAAATGAAAGTCAAACACATTCAAGCAAAGCTAATTGAATCAAATGAAAGTAAAACACATTCAAACAAATCTTTTTGAATCAAATAAAAGTCAAATGCATTCAATAAAGCTAATTGAATCAAATGAAAGTCAAACACATTGAACCAAAGCTTTTTGATTCAAATTAAAGTCTAATGCATTCAACAAACCTAATTTAATCAAATGAAATTCAAATGCATTGTACAAAGCTAATTGAATCAAATGAAAGTCAAACACATTCAAACAAAGCTAATTGAATCAAATGAAAGTCAAACACATTCAAACAAAGCTAATTGAATAAAATGAAAGTCAAACACGTTCAAACAAAGCTTTTTGAATCAAATAAAAGTCAAACACATTCAATCAAATCTAATTAAATCAAATGATAATCAAACACATTAAAAAAAAAAGCTTTTTGAATCAAATTAAAGTCTGATGCATTCAACAAAGCTAATTAAATCAAATGAAAGTCAAACACATTCAAACAAATCTAATTGAATCTAATGAAAGTCAAACACATTCAAACAAATCTTTTTGAATCAAATAAAAGTCAAATGCATTCAATAAAGCTAATTTAATCAAATGAAAGTCAAACACATTCAAGCAAAGCTAATTAAATCAAATGAAAGTAAAACACATTCAAATAAATCTTTTTGAATCAAATAAAAGTCAAACACATTCAACCAAAGCTAATTGAATCAAATGATAATCAAACAAATTCAAAAAAAGCTTTTTGAATCAAATTAAAGTCTAATGCATTCAACAAAGCTAATTTAATCAAATGAAAGTCAAATGCATTCTACAAAGCTAATTGAATCTAATAAAAGTCAAATAGATTCAAACAAAGCTGATTGAATCAAATGAAAGTCAAACACATTCAAACAAAGCTAGTTGAATCAAATGAAAGTCAAACACATTCAAACAAAGCTTTTTGAATCAAATTAAAGTTAAACACATTCAAACAAAGCTAATTAAATCAAATGCAAGTCAAACACTTTCAAACAAAGCTTTCTAAATCAAATGAAAGTCAAATGCATTCAATAAAGCTTATTGAATCAAATGAAAGTCAAACACATTCAATCAAAGCTAATTGAATCAAATGAAAGTAAAACACATTCAAATAAATCTTTTTGAATCCAATTAAAGTCAAATGCATTCAATAAAGCTAATTTAATCAAATGAAAGTCAAACACATTCAAGCAAAGATAATTGAATCAAATGAAAGTAAAACACATTCAAACAAATCTTTTTGAATCAAATGAAAGTCAAATGCATTCAATAAAGCTAATTAAATCAAATGAAAGTCAAACACAGTGAACCAAATCTTTTTTATTCAAATGAAAGTCTAATGCATTCAACAAAGCTAATTTAATCAAATGAAATTCAAATGCATTGTACAAAGCTAATTGAATCAAATGAAAGTCAAACACATTCAAACAAAGCTAATTGAATAAAATGAAAGTCAAACACGTTCAAACAAAGCTTTTTGAATCAAATAAAAGTCAAACAAATTCAATCAAAGCTAATTGAATCAAATGATAATCAAACACATTCAAAAAAAGCTTTTAGAATCAAAGTACAGTCAAATGCATTCAACAAAGCTAATTGAATCAAATGAAAGTCAAACACATTCAAACAAATCTAATTGAATCCAATGAAAGTCAAACACATTTAAACAAATCTTTTTGAATCAAATGAAAGTCAAATGCATTCAATAAAGCTAATTTAATCAAATGAAAGTCAAACATATTCAAACAAAGCTAATTGAATCAAATGAAAGTAAAACACATTCAAACAAATCTTTTTGAATCAAATGAAAGTCAAATGCATTCAATAAAGCTAATTGAATCAAATGAAAGTCAAACACAGTGAACCAAATCTTTTTGATTCAAATTAAAGTCTAATGCATTTAACAAAGCTAATTTAATCAAATGAAATTCAAATGCATTGTACAAAGCTAATTGAATCAAATGAAAGTCAAACACATTCAAACAAAGCTAATTGAATAAAATGAAAGTCAAACACGTTCAAACAAAGCTTTTTGAATCAAATGAAAGTAAAACACATTCAAACAAATCTTTTTGAATCAAATAAAAGTCAAATGCATTCAATAAAGCTAATTGAATCAAATGAAAGTCAAACACAGTGAACCAAAGCTTTTTGATTCAAATTAAAGTCTAATGCATTCAACAAAGCTAATTGAATCAAATGAAATTCAAATGCATTTTACAAAGCTAATTGAATCAAATGAAAGTCAAGCACATTCAATCAAAGCTAATTGAATCAAATGATAATAAAATTAAAGTATAATGCATTAAACAAAGCTAATTTAATCAAATGAAAGTCAAATGCATTCTAAAAAGCTAATTGAATCAAATGAAAGTCAAATAGATTCAAACAAAGGTGATTGAATCAAATGAAAGTCAAACACATTCAAACAAAGCTAGTTGAATCAAATGAAAGTCAAACACATTCAAACAAAGCTTTTTGAATCAAATTAAAGTCAAACACATTCAAACAAAGCAATTTAAATCAAATGCAAGTCAAACACTTTCAAATAAAGCTTTCTAAATCAAATGAAAGTCAAATGCATTCAACAAAGATAATTTAATCAAATTAAAGTCAAACACATTCAAGCAAAGCTAATTGAATCAAATGAAAGTGAAACACATTCAAACAGAACTTTTTGAATCAAATAAAAGTTAAATGCATTCAATAAAGCTAATTGAATCAAACGAAAGTCAAACACAGTCAACCAAAGCTTTTTTATTCAAATTAAAGTCTAATGCATTCTACAAAGCTAATTGAATCAAATAAAAGTCAAACATAATTAAACAAAGCTAATTTAATCAAATGAATGCCAAACACATTCATGCAAAGCTAATTGAATCAAATGAAAGTCAAACACATTCAAACAGAGCATTTTGAATCAAATGAAAGTCAAATGCATTCATCAAAGCTAATTGATTCAAATGAAAGTTAAACACATTCAAATAAAGCTTTTTGAATCAAATTAAAGTCAAATGCATTCTACATAGCTAAACGAATCAAATCAAAGTTAAACACATTCAAACAAAGCTAATTGAATCAAATGAAAGTCAAACACATTCAAACAAAGCTTTTTGAATCAAATAAAAGTCAAACACATTTAAACAGAGCTAATTAAATCAAATGAAAGTAAAACACATTCAAACAAAGCTTTCTGAATCAAATGAAAGTCAAATACATTCAACAAAGCTAATTGAATCAAATGATAATCAAATACATTCAAAAAAAGCTTTTTGAATCAAATTATAGTCTGATGCATTCAACAAAGCTAATTAAATCAAATGAAAGTCAAACACATTCAAACAAATCTAATTGAATCTAATGAAAGTCAAACACATTCAAACAAATCTTTTTGAATCAAATAAAAGTCAAATGCATTCAATAAAGCTAATTTAATCAAATGAAAATCAAACACATTCAAGCAAAGCTAATTAAATCAAATGAAAGTAAAACACATTCAAATAAATCTTTTTGAATCAACTAAAAGTCAAACACATTCAACCAAAGCTAATTGAATCAAATGATAATCAAACACATTCAAAAAAAGCTTTTTGAATCAAATTAAAGTCTAATGCATTCAACAAAGCTAATTTAATCAAATGAAAGTCAAATGCATTCTACAAAGCTAATTGAATCAAATAAAAGTCAAATAGATTCAAACAAAGCTGATTGAATCAAATGAAAGTCAAACGCATTCAAACAAAGCTAGTTGAATCAAATGAAAGTCAAACACATTCAAACAAAGCTTTTTGAATCAAATTAAAGTCAAACACATTCAAACAAAGCTAATTAAATCAAATGCAAGTCAAACACTTTCAAACAAAGCTTTCTAAATCAAATGAAAGTCAAATGCATTCAATAAAGCTTATTGAATCAAATGAAAGTCAAACACATTCAATCAAAGCTAATTGAATCAAATGAAAGTAAAACACATTCAAATAAATCTTTTTGAATCCAATTAAAGTCAAATGCATTCAATAAAGCTAATTTAATCAAATGAAAGTCAAACACATTCAAGCAAAGATAATTGAATCAAATGAAAGTAAAACACATTCAAACAAATCTTTTTGAATCAAATGAAAGTCAAATGCATTCAATAAAGCTAATTAAATCAAATGAAAGTCAAACACAGTGAACCAAATCTTTTTTATTCAAATGAAAGTCTAATGCATTCAACAAAGCTAATTTAATCAAATGAAATTCAAATGCATTGTACAAAGCTAATTGAATCAAATGAAAGTCAAACACATTCAAACAAAGCTAATTGAATAAAATGAAAGTCAAACACGTTCAAACAAAGCTTTTTGAATCAAATAAAAGTCAAACAAATTCAATCAAAGCTAATTGAATCAAATGATAATCAAACACATTCAAAAAAAAGCTTTTAGAATCAAAGTACAGTCAAATGCATTCAACAGAGCTAATTGAATCAAATGAAAGTCAAACACATTCAAACAAATCTAATTGAATCCAATGAAAGTCAAACACATTCAAACAAATCTTTTTGAATCAAATGAAAGTCAAATGCATTCAATAAAGCTAATTTAATCAAATGAAAGTCAAACATATTCAAACAAAGCTAATTGAATCAAATGAAAGTAAAACACATTCAAATAAATCTTTTTGAATCAAATGAAAGTCAAATGCATTCAATAAAGCTAATTGAATCAAATGAAAGTCAAACACAGTGAACCAAATCTTTTTGATTCAAATTAAAGTCTAATGCATTTAACAAAGCTAATTTAATCAAATGAAATTCAAATGCATTGTACAAAGCTAATTGAATCAAATGAAAGTCAAACACATTCAAACAAAGCTAATTGAATAAAATGAAAGTCAAACACGTTCAAACAAAGCTTTTTGAATCAAATGATTTAAAACACATTCAAACAAATCTTTTTGAATCAAATAAAAGTCAAATGCATTCAATAAAGCTAATTGAATCAAATGAAAGTCAAACACAGTGAACCAAAGCTTTTTGATTCAAATTAAAGTCTAATGCATTCAACAAAGCTAATTGAATCAAATGAAATTCAAATGCATTTTACAAAGCTAATTGAATCAAATGAAAGTCAAACACATTCAATCAAAGCTAATTGAATCAAATGATAATAAAATTAAAGTATAATGCATTCAACAAAGCTAATTTAATCAAATGAAAGTCAAATGCATTCTAAAAAGCTAATTGAATCAAATGAAAGTCAAATAGATTCAAACAAAGGTGATTGAATCAAATGAAAGTCAAACACATTCAAACAAAGCTAGTTGAATCAAATGAAAGTCAAACACATTCAAACAAAGCTTTTTGAATCAAATTAAAGTCAAACACATTCAAACAAAGCTAATTAAATCAAATGCAAGTCAAACAGTTTCAAATAAAGCTTTCTAAATCAAATGAAAGTCAAATGCATTCAACAAAGATAATTTAACCAAATTAAAGTCAAACACATTCAAGCAATGCTAATTGAATCAAATGAAAGTGAAACACATTCAAACAGAACTTTTTGAATCAAATAAAAGTTAAATGCATTCAATAAAGCTAATTGAATCAAACGAAAGTCAAACACAGTCAACCAAAGCTTTTTGATTCAAATTAAAGTCTAATGCATTCTACAAAGCTAATTGAATCAAATAAAAGTCAAACATAATTAAACAAAGCTAATTTAATCAAATGAATGCCAAACACATTCATGCAAAGCTAATTGAATCAAATGAAAGTCAAACACATTCAAACAGAGCTTTTTGAATCAAATGAAAGTCAAATGCATTCATCAAAGCTAATTGATTCAAATGAAAGTTAAACACATTCAAATAAAGCTTTTTGAATCAAATTAAAGTCAAATGCATTCTACATAGCTAAACGAATCAAATCAAAGTCAAACACATTCAAACAAAGCTAATTGAATCAAATGAAAGTCAAACACATTCAAACAAAGCTTTTGGAATCAAATAAAAGTCAAACACATTTAAACAAAGCTAATTAAATCAAATGAAAGTAAAACACATTCAAACAAAGCTTTCTGAATCAAATGAAAGTCAAATACATTCAACAAAGCTAATTGAATCAAATGATAATCAAATACATTCAAAAAAAGCTTTTTGAATCAAATTATAGTCTGATGCATTCAACAAAGCTAATTAAATCAAATGAAAGTCAAACACATTCAAACAAATCTAATTGAATCTAATGAAAGTCAAACACATTCAAACAAATCTTTTTGAATCAAATAAAAGTCAAATGCATTCAATAAAGCTAATTTAATCAAATGAAAATCAAACACATTCAAGCAAAGCTAATTAAATCAAATGAAAGTAAAACACATTCAAATAAATCTTTTTGAATCAACTAAAAGTCAAACACATTCAACCAAAGCTAATTGAATCAAATGATAATCAAACACATTCAAAAAAAGCTTTTTGAATCAAATTAAAGTCTAATGCATTCAACAAAGCTAATTTAATCAAATGAAAGTCAAATGCATTCTACAAAGCTAATTGAATCAAATAAAAGTCAAATAGATTCAAACAAAGCTGATTGAATCAAATTAAAGTCAAACACATTCAAACAAAGCTAGTTGAATCAAATGAAAGTCAAATACATTCAAACAAAGCTTTTTGAATCAAATTAAAGTCAAACACATTCAAACAAAGCTAATTAATCAAATGCAAGTCAAACACTTTCAAACAAAGCTTTCTAAATCAAATGAAAGTCAAATGCATTCAATAAAGCTTATTGAATCAAATGAAGGTCAAACACATTCAATCAAAGCTAATTGAATCAAATGAAAGTAAAACACATTCAAATAAATCTTTTTGAATCCAATTAAAGTCAAATGCATTCAATAAAGCTAATTTAATCAAATGAAAGTCAAACACATTCAAGCAAAGATAATTGAATCAAATGAAAGTAAAACACATTCAAACAAATCTTTTTGAATCAAATGAAAGTCAAATGCATTCAATAAAGCTAATTAAATCAAATGAAAGTCAAACACAGTGAACCAAATCTTTTTTATTCAAATGAAAGTCTAATGCATTCAACAAAGCTAATTTAATCAAATGAAATTCAAATGCATTGTACAAAGCTAATTGAATCAAATGAAAGTCAAACACATTCAAACAAAGCTAATTGAATAAAATGAAAGTCAAACACGTTCAAACAAAGCTTTTTGAATCAAATAAAAGTCAAACAAATTCAATCAAAGCTAATTAAATCAAATGATAATCAAACACATTCAAAAAAATCTTTTAGAACCAAAGTACAGTCAAATGCATTCAACAAAGCTAATTGAATCAAATGAAAGTCAAACACATTCAAACAAATCTAATTGAATCCAATTAAAGTCAAACACATTCAAACAAATCTTTTTGAATCAAATGAAAGTCAGTTGCATTCAATAAAGCTAATTTAATCAAATGAAAGTCAAACACATTCAAACAAAGCTAATTGAATCAAATGAAAGTAAAACACATTCAAACAAATCTTTTTGAATCAAATGAAAGCCAAATGCATTCAATAAAGCTAATTGAATCAAATGAAATTCAAACACAGTGAACCAAATCTTTTTTATTCAAATTAAAGTCTAATGCATTCAACAAAGCTAATTTAATCAAATGAAATTCAAATGCATTGTACAAAGCTAATTGAATCAAATGAAAGTCAAACACATTCAAACAAAGCTAATTGAATAAAATGAAAGTCAAACACGTTCAAACAAAGCTTTTTGAATCAAATGAAAGTAAAACACATTCAAACAAATCTTTTTGAATCAAATAAAAGTCAAATGCATTCAATAAAGCTAATTAAATCAAATGAAAGTCAAACACAGTGAACCAAAGCTTTTTGATTCAAATTAAAGTCTAATGCATTCAACAAAGCTAATTGAATCAAATGAAATTCAAATGCATTTTACAAAGCTAATTGAATCAAATGAATGTCAAACACATTCAATCAAAGCTAATTGAATCAAATGATAATAAAATTAAAGTATAATGCATTCAACAAAGCTAATTTAATCAAATGAAAGTCAAATGCATTCTACAAAGCTAATTGAATCAAATGAAAGTCAAATAGATTCAAACAAAGGTGATTGAATCAAATGAAAGTCAAACACATTCAAACAAAGCTAGTTGAATCAAATGAAAGTCAAACACATTCAAACAAAGCTTTTTGAATCAAATTAAAATCAAAACACATTCAAAGAAAGCTAATTAAATCAAATGCAAGTCAAACACTTTCAAATAAAACTTTCTAAATCAAATGAAAGTCAAATGCATTCATCAAAGATAATTTAATCAAATTAAATTCAAACACATTCAAGCAAAGCTAATTGAATCAAATGAAAGTGAAACACATTCAAACAGAACTTTTTGAATTAAATAAAAGTTAAATGCATTCAATAAAGCTAATTGAATCAAACGAAAGTCAAACACAGTCAACCAAAGCTTTTTGATTCAAATTAAAGTCTAATGCATTCTACAAAGCTAATTGAATCAAATAAAAGTCAAACACAATTAAACAAAGCTAATTTAATCAAATGAATGCCAAACACATTCAAGCAAAGCTAATTGAATCAAATGAAAGTCAAACACATTCAAACATAGCTTTTTGAATCAAATGAAAGTCAAATGCATTCATCAAAGCTAATTGATTCGAATGAAAGTTAAACACATTCAAATAAAGCTTTTTGAATCAAATTAAAGTCTAATGCATTCGACATAGCTAAACGAATCAAATCAAAGTCAAACACATTCAAACAAAGCTAATTGAATCAAATGAAAGTCAAACACATTCAAACAAAGCTTTTTGAATCAAATAAAAGTCAAACACATTTAAACAAAACTAATGAAATCAAATGAAAGTAAAACACATTCAAACAAAGCTATCTGAATCAAATGAAAGTCAAATACATTCAACAAAGCTAATTGAATCAAATGATAATCTAACACATTCAAAAAAAAGCTTTTTGAATCAAATTAAAGTCTGATGCATTCAACAAAGCTAATTAAATCAAATGAAAGTCAAACACATTCAAACAAATCTAATTGAATCTAATGAAAGTCAAACACATTCAAACAAATCTTTTTGAATCAAATAAAAGTCAAATGCATTCAATAAAGCTAATTTAATCAAATGAAAGTCAAACACATTCAAGCAAAGCTAATTAAATCAAATGAAAGTAAAACACAGTCAAATAAATCTTTTTGAATCAAATAAAAGTCAAACACATTCAACCAAAGCTAATTGAATCAAATGATAATCAAACACATTCAAAAAAAGCTTTTTGAATCAAATTAAAGTCTAATGCATTCAACAAAGCTAATTTAATCAAATGAAAGTCAAATGCATTCTACAAAGCTAATTGAATCAAATAAAAGTCAAATAGATTCAAACAAAGCTGATTGAATCAAATGAAAGTCAAACACATTCAAACACAGCTAGTTGAATCAAATGAAAGTCAAACACATTCAAACAAAGCTTTTTGAATCAAATTAAAGTCAAACACATTCAAACAAAGCTAATTAAATCAAATGCAAGTCAAACACTTTCAAACAAAGCTTTCTAAATCAAATGAAAGTCAAATGCATTCAATAAAGCTAATTGAATCAAATGAAAGTAAAACACATTCAAATAAATCTTTTTGAATCCAATGAAAGTCAAATGCATTCAATAAAGCTAATTTAATCAAATGAAAGTCAAACACATTCAAACAAAGCTAATTGAATCAAATGAAAGTAAAACACATTCAAACAAATCTTTTTGAATCAAATGAAAGTCAAATGCATTCAATAAAGCTAATTGAATCAAATGAAAGTCAAACACAGTGAACCAAATCTTTTTGATTCAAATTAAAGTCTAATGCATTCAACAAAGCTAATTTAATCAAATGAAATTCAAATGCATTGTACAAAGCTAATTGAATCAAATGAAAGTGAAACACATTCAAACAGAACTTTTTGAATCAAATAAAAGTTAAATGCATTCAATAAAGCTAATTGAATCAAACGAAAGTCAAACACAGTCAACCAAAGCTTTTTGATTCAAATTAAAGTCTAATGCATTCTACAAAGCTAATTGAATCAAATAAAAGTCAAACATAATTAAACAAAGCTAATTTAATCAAATGAATGCCAAACACATTCATGCAAAGCTAATTGAATCAAATGAAAGTCAAACACATTCAAACAGAGCATTTTGAATCAAATGAAAGTCAAATGCATTCATCAAAGCTAATTGATTCAAATGAAAGTTAAACACATTCAAATAAAGCTTTTTGAATCAAATTAAAGTCAAATGCATTCTACATAGCTAAACGAATCAAATCAAAGTCAAACACATTCAAACAAAGCTAATTGAATCAAATGAAAGTCAAACACATTCAAACAAAGCTTTTTTAATCAAATAAAAGTCAAACACATTTAAACAAAGCTAATTAAATCAAATGAAAGTAAAACACATTCAAACAAAGCTTTCTGAATCAAATGAAAGTCAAATACATTCAACAAAGCTAATTGAATCAAATGATAATCAAATACATTCAAAAAAAGCTTTTTGAATCAAATTATAGTCTGATGCATTCAACAAAGCTAATTAAATCAAATGAAAGTCAAACACATTCAAACAAATCTAATTGAATCTAATGAAAGTCAAACACATTCAAACAAATCTTTTTGAATCAAATAAAAGTTAAATGCATTCAATAAAGCTAATTTAATCAAATGAAAATCAAACACATTCAAGCAAAGCTAATTAAATCAAATGAAAGTAAAACACATTCAAATAAATCTTTTTGAATCAACTAAAAGTCAAACACATTCAACCAAAGCTAATTGAATCAAATGATAATCAAACACATTCAAAAAAAGCTTTTTGAATCAAATTAAAGTCTAATACATTCAACAAAGCTAATTTAATCAAATGAAAGTCAAATGCATTCTACAAAGCTAATTGAATCAAATAAAAGTCAAATAGATTCAAACAAAGCTGATTGAATCAAATGAAAGTCAAACGCATTCAAACAAAGCTAGTTGAATCAAATGAAAGTCAAACACATTCAAACAAAGCTTTTTGAATCAAATTAAAGTCAAACACATTCAAACAAAGTTAATTAAATCAAATGCAAGTCAAACACTTTCAAACAAAGCTTTCTAAATCAAATGAAAGTCAAATGCATTCAATAAAGCTTATTGAATCAAATGAAAGTCAAACACATTCAATCAAAGCTAATTGAATCAAATGAAAGTAAAACACATTCAAATAAATCTTTTTGAATCCAATGAAAGTCAAATGCATTCAATAAAGCTAATTTAATCAAATGAAAGTCAAACACATTCAAGCAAAGATAATTGAATCAAATGAAAGTAAAACACATTCAAACAAATCTTTTTGAATCAAATGAAAGTCAAATGCATTCAATAAAGCTAATTAAATCAAATGAAAGTCAAACACAGTGAACCAAATCTTTTTTATTCAAATGAAAGTCTAATGCATTCAACAAAGCTAATTTAATCAAATGAAATTCAAATGCATTGTACAAAGCTAATTGAATCAAATGAAAGTCAAACACATTCAAACAAAGCTAATTGAATAAAATGAAAGTCAAACACGTTCAAACAAAGCTTTTTGAATCAAATAAAAGTCAAACAAATTCAATCAAAGCTAATTGAATCAAATGATAATAAAAAACATTCAAAAAAAGCTTTTAGAATCAAAGTACAGTCAAATGCATTCAACAAAGCTAATTGAATCAAATGAAAGTCAAACACATTCAAACAAATCTAATTGAATCCAATGAAAGTCAAACACATTCAAACAAATCTTTTTGAATCAAATGAAAGTCAAATGCATTCAATAAAGCTAATTTAATTAAATGAAAGTCAAACACATTCAAACAAAGCTAATTGAATCAAATGAAAGTAAAACACATTCAAACAAATCTTTTTGAATCAAATAAAAGTCAAATGCATTCAATAAAGCTAATTGAATCAAATGAAAGTCAAACACAGTGAACCAAATCTTTTTTATTCAAATTAAAGTCTAATGCATTCAACAAAGCTAATTTAATCAAATGAAATTCAAATGCATTGTACAAAGCTAATTGAATCAAATGAAAGTCAAACACATTCAAACAAAGCTAATTGAATAAAATGAAAGTCAAACACGTTCAAACAAAGCTTTTTGAATCAAATGAAAGTAAAACACATTCAAACAAATCTTTTTGAATCAAATAAAAGTCAAATGCATTCAATAAAGCTAATTGAATCAAATGAAAGTCAAACACAGTGAACCAAAGCTTTTTGATTCAAATTAAAGTCTAATGCATTCAACAAAGCTAATTGAATCAAATGAAATTCAAATGCATTTTACAAAGCTAATTGAATCAAATGAAAGTCAAACACATTCAATCAAAGCTAATTGAATCAAATGATAATAAAATTAAAGTATAATGCATTCAACAAAGCTAATTTAATCAAATGAAAGTCAAATGCATTCTACAAAGCTATTTGAATCAAATGAAAGTCAAATAGATTCAAACAAAGGTGATTGAATCAAATGAAAGTCAAACACATTCAAACAAAGCTAGTTGAATCAAATGAAAGTCAAACACATTCAAACAAAGCTTTTTGAATCAAATTAAAATCAAACACATTCAAAGAAAGCTAATTAAATCAAATGCAAGTCAAACACTTTCAAATAAAGCTTTCTAAATCAAATGAAAGTCAAATGCATTCATCAAAGATAATTTAATCAAATTAAATTCAAACACATTCAAGCAAAGCTAATTGAATCAAATGAAAGTGAAACACATTCAAACAGAACTTTTTGAATTAAATAAAAGTTAAATGCATTCAATAAAGCTAGTTGAATCAAACGAAAGTCAAACACAGTCAACCAAAGCTTTTTGATTCAAATTAAAGTCTAATGCATTCTACAAAGCTAATTGAATCAAATAAAAGTCAAACACAATTAAACAAAGCTAATTTAATCAAATGAATGCCAAACACATTCAAGCAAAGCTAATTGAATCAAATGAAAGTCAAACACATTCAAACATAGCTTTTTGAATCAAATGAAAGTCAAATGCATTCATCAAAGCTAATTGATTCGAATGAAAGTTAAACACATTCAAATAAAGCTTTTTGAATCAAATTAAAGTCAAATGCATTCGACATAGCTAAACGAATCAAATCAAAGTCAAACACATTCAAACAAAGCTAATTGAATCAAATGAAAGTCAAACACATTCAAACAAAGCTTTTTGAATCAAATAAAAGTCAAACACATTTAAACAAAACTAATGAAATCAAATGAAAGTAAAACACATTCAAACAAAGCTATCTGAATCAAATGAAAGTCAAATACATTCAACAAAGCTAATTGAATCAAATGATAATCAAACACATTCAAAAAAAGCTTTTTGAATCAAATTAAAGTCTGATGCATTCAACAAAGCTAATTAAATCAAATGAAAGTCAAACACATTCAAACAAATCTAATTGAATCTAATGAAAGTCAAACACATTCAAACAAATATTTTTGAATCAAATAAAAGTCAAATGCATTCAATAAAGCTAATTTAATCAAATGAAAGTCAAACACATTCAAGCAAAGCTAATTAAATCAAATGAAAGTAAAACACAGTCAAATAAATCTTTTTGAATCAAATAAAAGTCAAACACATTCAACTAAAGCTAATTGAATCAAATGATAATCAAACACATTCAAAAAAAGCTTTTTGAATCAAATTAAAGTCTAATGCATTCAACAAAGCTAATTTAATCAAATTAAAGTCAAATGCATTCTACAAAGCTAATTGAATCAAATAAAAGTCAAATAGATTCAAACAAAGCTGATTGAATCAAATGAAAGTCAAACACATTCAAACACAGCTAGTTGAATCAAATGAAAGTCAAACACATTCAAACAAAGCTTTTTGAATCAAATTAAAGACAAACACATTCAAACAAAGCTAATTAAATCAAATGCAAGTCAAACACTTTCAAACAAAGCTTTCTAAATCAAATGAAAGTCAAATGCATTCAATAAAGCTAATTGAATCAAATGAAAGTCAAACACATTCAATCAAAGCTAATTGAATCAAATGAAAGTAAAACACATTCAAATAAATCTTTTTGAATCCAATGAAAGTCAAATGCATTTAATAAAGCTAATTTAATCAAATGAAAGTCAAACACATTCAAGAAAAGCTAATTGAATCAAATGAAAGTAAAACACTTTCAAACAAATCTTTTTAAATCAAATGAAAGTTAAAGGCATTCAATAAAGCTAATTGAATCAAATGAAAGTCAAACACAGTGAACCAAATCGTTTTGATTCAAATTAAAGTCTAATACATTCAACAAAGCTAATTTAATAAAATGAAATTCAAATGCATTGTACAAAGCTAATTGAATCAAATGAAAGTCAAACACATTCAAACAAAGCTAATTGAATCAAATGAAAGTCAAACACGTTCAAACAAAGCTTTTTGAATCAAATAAAAGTCAAACAAATTCAATCAAAGCTAATTGAATCAAATGATAATCAAACACATTCAAAAAAAGCTTTTAGAATCAAAGTACAGTCAAAAGCATTCAACAAAGCTAATTGAATCAAATGAAAGTCAAACACATTCAAACAAATCTAATTGAATCCAATGAAAGTCAAACACATTCAAACAAATCTTTTTGAATCAAATGAAAGTCAAATGCATTCAATAAAGCTAATTTAATCAAATGAAAGTCAAACACATTCAAACAAAGCTAATTGAATCAAATGAAAGTAAAACACATTCAAACAAATCTTTTTGAATCAAATGAAAGTCAAATGCATTCAATAAAGCTAATTGAATCAAATGAAAGTCAAACACAGTGAACCAAATCTTTTTGATTCAAATTAAAGTCTAATGCATTCAACAAAGCTAATTTAATCAAATGAAATTCAAATGCATTGTACTAAGCTAATTGAATCAAATGAAAGTCAAACACATTCAAACAAAGCTAATTGAATAAAATGAAAGTCAAACACGTTGAAACAAAGCTTTTTGAATCAAATGAAAGTAAAACACATTCAAACAAATCTTTTTGAATCAAATAAAAGTCAAATGCATTCAATAAAGCTAATTGAATCAAATGAAAGTCAAACACAGTGAACCAAAGCTTTTTGATTCAAATTAAAGTCTAATGCATTCAACAAAGCTAATTGAATCAAATGAAATTCAAATGCATTTTACAAAGCTAATTGAATCAAATGAAAGTCAAACACATTCAATCAAAGCTAATTGAATCAAATGATAATAAAATTAAAGTATAATGCATTCAACAAAGCTAATTTAATCAAATGAAAGTCAAATGCATTCTAAAAAGCTAATTGAATTAAATGAAAGTCAAATAGATTCAAACAAAGGTGATTGAATCAAATGAAAGTCAAACACATTCAAACAAAGCTAGTTGAATCAAATGAAAGTCAAACACATTCAAACAAAGCTTTTTGAATCAAATTAAAGTCAAACACATTCAAACAAAGCTAATTATATCAAATGCAAGTCAAACACTTTCAAACAAAGCTAATTGAATAAAATGGCAGTCAAACACGTTCAAACAAAGCTTTTTGAATCAAATAAAAGTCAAACACATTCAAACAAAGCTAATGGAATCAAATGATAATCAAACACATTCAAAAAAAGCTTTTTGAATTAAATTAAAGTCTAATGCATTCAACAAAGCTAATTGAATCAAATGGAAGTAAAACAAATTTAAACAAATCTAATTGAATCCAATGAAAGTCAAACACATTCAAACAAATCTTTTTGAATCAAATGAAAGTCAAATGAATTCAATAAAGCTAGTTTAATCAAATGAAAGTCAAACACATTCAAGCAAAGCTAATTGAATCAAATGAAAGTAAAACACATTCAAACAAATCTTTTTGAATCAAATAAAAGTCAAATGCATTCAATAAAGCTAATTAAATCAAATGAAAGTCAAACACAGTGAACCAAAGCTTTTTGATTCAAATAAAAGTCTAATGCATTCAACAAAGCTAATTGAATCAAATGAAATTCAAATTCATTTTACAAAGCTAATTGAATCAAATGAAAGTCAAACACATTCAATCAAAGCTAATTGAATCAAATGATAATAAAATTAAAGTATAATGCATTCAACAAAGCTAATTTAATCAAATGAAAGTCAAATGCATTCTACAAAGCTAATTGAATCAAATGAAAGTCAAATAGATTCAAACAAAGCTAATTGAATAAAATGAAAGTCAAACACATTCAAACAAAGCTAGTTGAATCAAATGAAAGTCAAACACATTCAAACAAAGCTTTTTGAATCAAATTAAAGTCAACCACATTCAAACAAAGCTAATTAAATCAAATGCAAGTCAAACACTTTCAAACAAAGCTTTCTAAATCAAATGAAAGTCAAATGCATTCAACAAAGATAATTTAATAAAATGAAAGTCAAACACATTCAAACAAAGCTAGTTGAATCAAATGAAAGTCAAACACATTCAAACAAAGCTAGTTGAATCAAATGAAAGTCAAACACATTCAAACAAAGCTTTTTGAATCAAATTAAAATAAAACACATTCAAAGAAAGCTAATTAAATCAAATGCAAGTCAAACACTTTCAAATAAAGCTTTCTAAATCAAATGAAAGTCAAATGCGTTCATCAAAGATAATTTAATCAAATTAAAGTCAAACCCATTCAAACAGAACTTTTTGAATTAAATAAAAGTTAAATGCATTCAATAAAGCTAATTGAATCAAACGAAAGTCAAACACAGTCAACCAAAGCTTTTTGATTCAAATTAAAGTCTAATGCATTCAAACAAAGCTTTCTGAATCAAATGAAAGTCAAATACATTCAACAAAGCTAATTGAATCAAATGATAATCAAACACATTCAAAAAAAGCTTTTTGAATCAAAGTACAGTCAAATGCATTCAACAAAGCTAATTGAATCAAATGAAAGTCAAACACATTCAAACAAATCTAATTGAATCCAATGAAAGTCAAACACATTCAAAAAAATCTTTTTGAATCAAATGAAAGTCAAATGCATTCAATAAAGCTAATTTAATCAAATGAAAGTCAAACACATTCAAGCAAAGCTAATTAAATAAAATGATAATCAAACACATTCAAAAAAAGCTTTTTAATCAAAAAAAAGTCAAACACATTCAACCAAAGCTAATTGAATCAAATGATAATCAAACACATTCAAAAAAAGCTTTTTGAATCAAATTAAAGTCTAATGCATTCAACAAAGCTAATTTAATCAAATGAAAGTCAAATGCATTCTACAAAGCTACTTGAATCAAATAAAAGTCAAATAGATTCAAACAAAGCTGATTGAATCAAATGAAAGTCAAACACATTCAAACAAAGCTAGTTGAATCAAATGAAAGTCAAACACATTCAAACAAAGCTTTTTGAATCAAATTAAATTCAAACACATTCAAACAAAGCTAATCAAATCAAATGCAAGCAATAAAGCTAATTGAATAAAATGAAAGTCAAACACATTTAATCAAAGCTAATTGAATCAAATGAAAGTAAAACACATTCAAATAAATCTTTTTGAATCCAATGAAAGTCAAATGCATTCAATAAAGCTAATTTAATCAAATGAAAGTCAAACACATTCAAGCAAAGCTAATTGAATCAAATGAAAGTAAAACACATTCAAACAAATCTTTTTGAATCAAATGAAAGTCAAATGCATTCAATAAAGCTAATTGAATCAAATGAAAGTCAAACACAGTGAACCAAATCTTTTTTATTCAAATTAAAGTCTAATGCATTCAACAAAGCTAATTTAATCAAATGAAATTCAAATGCATTGTACAAAGCTAATTGAATCAAATGAAAGTCAAACACATTCAAACAAAGCTAATTGAATAAAATGAAAGTCAAACACTTTCAAACAAAGCTTTTTGAATCAAATAAAACTCAAACAAATTCAATCAAAGCGAATTGAATCAAATGATAATCAAACACATTCAAAAAAAGCTTTTTGAATCAAAGTACAGTTAAATGCATTCAACAAAGCTAATTGAATCAAATGAAAGTTAAACACATTCAAACAAATCTAATTGAATCCAATGAAAGTCAAACACATTCAAACAAAGCTAATTGAATCAAATAAAAGTCAAACACATTCAAACAAAGCTAATGAAATCAAATGAAAGTCAAACACATTCAAAAAAAGCTTTTTGAATCAAATGAAAGTCAAACACATTCAATCAAAGCTAATTAAATCAAATGAAAGTCAAATGGATTCAAATAAACTAAATGAATCAAATGAAAGTCAAACACATTCAAACAAATCTAATTGAATCCAATGAAAGTCAAACACATTCAAACAAATCTTTTTGAATCAAATGAAAGTCAAATACATTCAATAAAGCTAATTTAATCAAATGAAAGTCAAACACATTCAAGGAAAGCTAATTGAATCAAATGAAAGTAAAACACATTCAAACAAATCTTTTTGAATCAAATGAAAGTCAAATGCATTCAATAAAGCTAATTGAATAAAATGAAAGTCAAAGACTGTGAACCAAAGCTTTTTGATTCAAATTAAAGTCTAATGCATACAACAAAGCTAATTTAATCAAATGAAGATCAAATGCATTCTACAAAGCTAATTGAATCAAATGAAAGTTAAACACATTCAAACAAAGCTTTTTGAATCAAATTAAAGTCAAACACATTCAATCAAAGCTAATTAAATCAAATGCAAGTCAAACACTTTCAAACAAAGCTTTCTAAATCAAATGAAAGTCAAAGGCATTCAACAAAGCTAATTTAATCAAATGAAAGTCAAACACATTCAAGCAAAGCTAATTGAATCAAATGAAAGTGAAACACATTCAAACAGAGCTTTTTGAATCAAATAAAAGTCAAATGCATTCAATAAAGCTAATTGAATCAAACAAAAGTCAAACACAGTCAACCAAAGCTTTTTGATTATAATTAAAGTCTAATGCATTCTACAAAGCTAATTGAATCAAACGAAAGTCAAACACAATTAAACAAAGCTAATTTAATCAAATAAAAGTGAAACACATTTAAAAAAAGCTAATTAAATCAAATGAAAGTAAAACACATTTAAACAAAGCTTTCTGAGTCAAATAAAAGTTAAATACATTCAACAAAGCTAATTAAATCAAATGAAAGTCAAATGCATTATACAAAGCTAATTGAATCAAATGAAAGTCAAACACATTCAAACAAAGCTAATTGAATCAAATGAAAGTCAAACACATTCAAAGAAAGCAGATTAAAGTCAAACACGTTCAACCAAAGCTAATTAAATTAAATGAAAGTCAAATGCATTCTACAATGCTAAATGAATCAAATGAAAGTCAAACACATTCAAACAGAGCTTTTTGAATCAAATGAAAGTCAAATGCGTTGTACAAAGCTAAATGAATCAAATGAAAGTGAAACACATTCAAACAGAGCTTTTTGAATTAAATGAAAGTCAAATGCATTGTACAAAGCTAATTGAATCAAATGAAAGTCAAACACATTCAAACAAAGCAAATTAAAGTCAAACACGTTCAATCAAAGCTAATTAAATCAAATGAAAGTCAAATGCATTCAACAAAGCTAAATGAATCAAATGAAAGTTAAACACATTCAAACAAAGCTAGTTGAATCAAATGAAAGTCAAACACATTCAAACAAAGCTTTTTGAATCAAATTAAAGTCAAACACATTCAAACAAAGCTAATTAAATCAAATGCAAGTCAAACACTTTCAAATAAAGCTTTCTAAATCAAATGAAAGTCAAATGCATTCAACAAAGATAATATAATCAAATGAAAGTCAAACACATTCAAGCAAAGCTAATTGAATCAAATGAAAGTGAAACACATTCAAACAGAGGTTTTTGAATCAATTAAAAGTCAAATGCATTCAATAAAGCTAATTGAATCAAACAAAAGTCGAACACAGTCAACCAAAGTTTTTTGATTCAAATTAAAGTCTAATGCATTCTACAAAGCTAATTGAATCAAATAAAAGACAAACACAATTAAAGAAAGCTAATTTAATCAAATGAAAGTCAAACACATTCAAGCAAAGCTAATTGAATCAAATGAAAGTCAAACACATTCAAACAGAGCTTTTTGAATCAAATGAAAGTCAAATGCATTCAATAATGCTAATTAAATCAAATGAAAGTCAAACAAATTCAAGCAAAGCTAATTGAATAAAATGAAAGTCAAACACATTCAAACAAATCTAATTGAATCCAATGAAAGTCAAACACATTCAAACAAATCTTTTTGAATCAAATGAAAGTCAAATGCATTCAATCAAAGCTAATTGAATCAAATGAAAGTAAAACACATTCAAATAAATCTTTTTGAATCCAATGCAAGTCAAATGCCTTCTATAAAGCTAATTGAATCAAATGAAAGTCAAACACATTCAATCAAAGCTAATTGAATCAAATGAAAGTAAAACACATTCAAATAAATCTTTTTGAATCCAATGCAAGTCAAATGCATTCTATAAAGCTAATTGAATCAAATGAAAGTCAAACATAGTGAACCAAAGCTTTTTGATTCAAATTAGAGTCTAATGCATTCAACAAAGCAAATTTAATCAAATGAAAGTCAATGCATTCTACAAAGCTAATTGAATAAAATGAAAGTCAAACACATTTAAACAAAGCTAATTGAATCAAATGAAAGTCAAACACATTCAAAAAAAGCTTTTTGAATCAAAATAAAGTCAAACACGTTCAATCAAAACTAATTAAATCAAATGAAAGTCAAATGCATTCAACAAAGCTAAATGAATCAAATGAAAGTCAAACACATTCAAACAAATCTAATTGAATCCAATGAAAGTCAAACACATTCAAACAAATCTTTTTGAATCAAATGAAAGTCAAATGCATTCAATAAAGCTAATTTAATCAAATGAAAGTCAAACACATTCAAGGAAAGCTAATTGAATCAAATGAAAGTAAAACACATTCAAACAAATCTTTTTGAATCAAATGAAAGTCAAATGCATTCAATAAAGCTAATTGAATCAAATGAAAGTCAAACACTATGAACCAAAGCTTTTTGATTCAAATTAAAGTCTAATGCATTCAACAAAGCTAATTTAATCAAATGAAGGTCAAATGCATTCTACAAAGCTAATTGAATCAAATGAAAGTCAAACACATTCAAACAAAGATTTTTGAATCAAATTAAAGTCAAACACATTCAAACATAGGTAATTAAATCAAATGCAAGTCAAACACTTTCAAACAAAGCTTTCTAAATCAAATGAAAGTCAAAGGCATTCAACAAAGATAATTTAATCAAATGAAAGTCAAACACATTCAAGCAAAGCTAATTGAAATAAATGAAAGTGAAACACATTCAAACAGAGCTTTTTGAATCAAATAAAAGTCAAATGCATTCAATAAAGCTAATTGAATCAAACAAAAGTCAAACACAATCAACCAAAGCTTTTTGATTCAAATTAAAGTCTAATGCATTCTACAAAGCTAATTGAATCAAACAAAAGTCAAACACAATTAAACAAAGCTAATTTAATCAAATAAAAGTGAAACACATTTAAACAAAGCTAATTAAATCAAATGAAAGTAAAACACATTCAAACAAAGCTTTCTGAGTCAAATAAAAGTTAAATACATTCAACAAAGCTAATTAAATCAAATGAAAGTCAAATGCATTTTACAAAGCTAATTGAATCAAATGAAAGTCAAACACATTCAAACAAAGCTAATTGAGTAAAATGACAGTCAAACACGTTCAAACAAAGCTTTTTGAATCAATAAAAGTCAAACACATTCAAACAAAGCTAATGGAATCAAATGATAATCAAACACATTCAAAAAAAGCTTTTTGAATCAAATTAAAGTCTAATGCATTCAACAAAGCTATTTGAATCAAATGAAAGTCAAACAAATTCAAACAAATCTAATTGAATCCAATGAAAGTCAAACACATTCAAAGAAATCTTTTTGAATCAAATGAAAGTCAAATGCATTCAATAAAGCTAATTTAATCAAATGAAAGTCAAACACATTCAAGCAAATCTAATTAAATCAAATGAAAGTAAAACACATTCAAATAAATCTTTTTAAATAAAAAAAAAGTCAAACACATTCAACCAAAGCTAATTGAATCAAATGATAATCAAACACATTCAAAAAAAGCTTTTTGAATCAAATTAAAGTCTGATGCATTCAACAAAGCTAATTAAATCAAATGAAAGTCAAACACATTCAAACAAAGCTTTTTGAATCAAATTAAAGTCAAACACATTCAAACAAAGCTAATTAAATCAAATGCAAGTCAAACACTTTCAAACAAAGCTTTCTAAATCAAATGAAAGTCAAATGCATTCAACAGAGCTAATATAATCAAATGAAAGTCAAACACATTCAAGCAAAGCTAATTGAATCAAATGAAAGTAAAACACACTCAAACAAATCTTTTTGAATCAAATAAAAGTCAAATGCATTCAATAAAGCTAATTGAATCAAATGAAAGTCAAATGCATTCAATAAAGCTAATTTAATCAAATGAAAGTCAAACAGATTCAAGCAAAGCTAATTGAATCAAATGAAAGTAAAACACAGTCAAACTAATCTTTTTGAATCAAATGAAAGTCAAATGCATTCAATAAAGCTAATTTAATCAAATGAAAGTCAAACAGATTCAAGCAAAGCAAATTGAATCAAATGAAAGTAAAACACATTCAAACAAATCTTTTTTAATCAAATGAAAGTCAAATGCATTCAATAAAGCTAATTGAATCATATGAAAGTCAAACACAGTGAACCAAAGCTTTTTTATTCAAATTAAAGTCTAATGCATTCAACAAAGCTAATTGAATCAAATGAAATTCAAATGAATTTTACAAAGCTATTTGAATCAAATGAAAGTCAAACACATTCAATCAAAGCTAATTGAATCAAATAATAATAAAATTAATTTATAATGCATTCAACAAAGCTAATTTAATCAAACGAAAAGTCAAATGCATTCTACAAAGCTAATTGAATCAAATGAAAGTCAAATAGATTCAAACAAAGGTGATTGAATCAAATGAAAGTCAAACACATTCAAACAAAGCTAGTCGAATCAAATGAAAGTCAAACACATTCAAACAAAGCTTTTTGAATCAAATTAAAGTCAAACACATTCAAACAAAGCTAATTAAATCAAATGCAAGTCAAACACTTACAAATAAAGCTTTCTAAATCAAATGAAAGTCAAATGCATTCAACAAAGATAATTTAATCAAATGAAAGTCAAACACATTCAAGCAAAGCTAATTGAAATAAATGAAAGTGAAACATATTCAAACAGAAATTTTTGAATCAAATAAAAGTCAAATGCATTCAATAAAGCTAATTGAATCAAACGAAAGTCATACACAGTCCACCAAAGCTTTTTGATTCAAATTAAAGTCTAATGCATTCTACAAAGCTAATTTAATCAAATAAAAGTCAAACACAATTAAACAAAGCTAATTTAATCAAATGAATGCCAAACACATTCAAGCAAAGCTAATTGAATCAAATGAAAGTCAAACACATTCAAACAGAGCTTTTTGAATCAAATGAAAGTAAATGCATTCATCAAAGCTAATTGATTCGAATGAAAGTTAAACACATTCAAATAAAGCTTTTTGAATCAAATTAAAGTCAAATGCATTCTACAAAGCTAAACGATTCAAATCAAAGTCAAACACATTCAAACAAAGCTAATTGAATCAAATGAAAGTCAAACACATTCAAACAAAGCTTTTTGAATCAAATAAAAGTCAAACACATTTAAACAAAGCTAATTAAATCAAATGAAAGTAAAACACATTCAAACAAAGCTTTCTGAATCAAATGAAAGTCAAATACATTCAACAAAGCTAATTGAATCAAATGATAATCAAACACATTCAAAAAAGCTTTTTGAATCAAATTAAAGTCTGATGCATTCAACAAAGCTAATTAAATCAAATGAAAGTCAAACATATTCAAACAAATCTAATTGAATCTAATGAAAGTCAAACACATTCAAACAAATCTTTTTGAATCAAATAAAAGTAAAACACATTCAAATAAATCTTTTTGAATCAAATAAAAGTCAAACACATTCAACCAAAGCTAATTGAATCAAATGATAATCAAACACATTCGAAAAAAGCTTTTTGAATCAAATTAAAGTTTAATGCATTCAACAAAGCTAATTTAATCAAATGAAAGTAAAATGCATTCTACAAAGCTAATTGAATCAAATAAAAGTCAAATAGATTCAAACAAAGCTGATTGAATCAAATGAAAGTCAAACGCATTCAAACAAAGCTAGTTGAATCAAATGAAAGTCAAACACATTCAAACAAAGCTTTTTGAATCAAATTAAAGTCAAACACATTCAAACAAATCTAATTAAATCAAATGCAAGTCAAACACTTTCAAACAAAGCTTTCTAAATCAAATGAAAGTCAAATGCATTCAATAAAGCTAATTGAATCAAATGAAAGTCAAACACATTCAATCAAAGCTAATTGAATCAAATGAAAGTAAAACACATTCAAATAAATCTTTTTGAATCCAATGCAAGTCAAATGCATTCTATAAAGCTAATTGAATCAAATGAAAGTCAAACATAGTGAACCAAAGCTTTTTGATTCAAATTAAAGTCTAATGCATTCAACAAAGCAAATTTAATAAAATGAAAGTCAATGCATTCTACAAAGCTAATTGAATAAAATGAAAGTCAAACACATTCAAAAAAATCTTTTTGAATCAAATTAAAGACAAACACGTTCAATCAAAGCTAATTAAATCAAACGAAAGTCAAATGCATTCAACAAAGCTAAATGAATCAAATGAAAGTCAAACACATTCAAACAAATCTAATTGAATCCAATGAAAGTCAAACACATTCAAACAAATCTTTTTGAATCAAATGAAAGTCAAATGCGTTCAATAAAGCTAATTTAATCAAATGAAAGTCAAACACATTCAAGGAAAGCTAATTGAATCAAATGAAAGTCAACCACATTCAAACAAATCTTTTTGAATCAAATGAAAGTGAAATGCATTCAGTAAAGCTAATTGAATCAAATGAAAGTCAAACACTGTGAACCAAAGCTTTTTTATTCAAATTAAAGTCTAATGCATTCAACAAAGCTAATTTAATCAAATGAAGGTCAAATGCATTCTACAAAGCTAATTGAATCAAATGAAAGTCAAACACATTCAAACAAAGATTTTTGAATCAAATTAAAGTCAAACACATTCAAACATAGCTAATTAAATCAAATGCAAGTCAAACACTTTCAAACAAAGCTTTCTAAATCAAATAAAAGTCAAATGCATTCAACAAAGATAATTTAAACAAATGAAAGTCAAACACATTCAAGCAAAGCTAATTGAAATAAATGAAAGTGAAACACATTCAAACAGAGCTTTTTGAATCAAATAAAAGTTAAATGCATTCAATAAAGCTAATTGAATCAAATAAAAGTCAAACACAATCAACCAAATTTTTTTTGATTCAAATTAAAGTCTAATGCATTCTACAAAGCTAATTGAATCAAACAAAAGTCAAACACAATTAAACAAAGCTAATTTAATCAAATAAAAGTGAAACACATTTAAACAAAGCTAATTAAATTAAATGAAAGTAAAACACATTCAAACAAAGCTTTCTGAGTCAAATAAAAGTTAAATACATTCAACAAAGCTAATTAAATCAAATGAGAGTCAAATGCATTTTACAAAGCTAATTGAATCAAATGAAAGTCAAACACATTCAAACAAAGCTAATTGAATAAAATGACAGTCAAACACGTTCAAACAAAGCTTTTTGAATCAAATAAAAGTCAAACACATTCAAACAAAGCTAATGGAATCAAATGATAATCAAACACATTAAAAAAACCTTTTTGAATTAAATTAAAGTCTAATGCATTCAACAAAGCTAATTGAATCAAATGAAAGTCAAACAAATTCAAACAAATCTAATTGAATCCAATGAAAGTCAATCACATTCAAACAAATCTTTTTGAATCAAACGAAAGTCAAATGCATTCAATAAAGCTAATTTAATCAAATGAACGTCAAACACATTCAAGCAAAGCTAATTGAATCAAATGAAAGTAAAACACATTCAAACAAATCTTTTTGAATCAGATAAAAGTCAAATGCATTCAATAAAGCTAATTGAATCAAATGAAAGTTAAACACAGTGAACCAAAGCTTTTTTATTCAAATTAAAGTCTAATGCATTCAACAAAGCTAATTGAATCAAATGAAATTCAAATGCATTTTACAAAGCTAATTGAATCAAATGAAAGTCAAACACATTCAATCAAAGCTAATTGAATCAAATGATAATAAAACTAAATTATAATGCATTCAACAAAGCTAATTTAATCAAATGAAAGTCAAATGCATTCAACAAAGCTAATTGAATCAAATGAAAGTCAAATAGATTCAAACAAAGCTAATTGAATAAAATGAAACTCAAACACATTCAAACAAAGCTAGTTGAATCAAATGAAAGTCAAACACATTCAAACAAAGCTTTTTGAATCAAATTAAAGTCAACCACATTCAAACAAAGCTAATTAAATCAAATGCAAGTCAAACACTTTCAAACAAAGCTTTCTAAATCAAATGAAAGTCAAATGCATTCAACAAAGATAATTTAATAAAATGAAAGTCAAACACATTCAAGCAAAACTAATTGAATCAAATGAAAGTGAAACACATTCAAACAGAGCTTTTTGAATCAAACAAAAGTCAAATACATTCAATAAAGCTAATTGAATCAAACGAAAGTTAAACACAGTCAACCAAAGCTTTTTGATTCAAATTAAAGTCTAATGCATTCTACAAAGCTAATTGAATCAAATAAAAGTCAAACACAATTAAAAAAAGCTAATTTAATCAAATGAATGTCAAACACATTCAAGCAAAGCTAGTTGAATCAAATGAAAGTAAAACACATTCAAACAGAGCTTTTTAAATCAAATGAAAGTCAAATGCATTCATCAAAGCTTATTGATTCGAATTAAAGTTAAACACATTCAAATAAAGCTTTTTGAATCAAATTAAAGTCAAATGCATTCTACAAAGCTAAACGAATCAAATCATAGTCAAACACATTCAAACAAAGCTAATTGAATCAAATGAAAGTCAAACATATTCAAACAAAGCTTTTTGAATCAAATAAAAGTTAAACACATTTAAACAAAGCTAATTAAATGAAATGAAAGTAAAACACATTCAAACAAAGCTTTATGAATCAAATGAAGGTCAAATACATTCAACAAAGCTAATTGAATCAAATGATAATCAAACACATTCAAAAAAAGCTTTTTGAATCAAATTAAAGTCTGATGCATTCAACAAAGCTAAATGAATGAAATGAAAGTCAAACACATTCAAACAAATCTAATTGAATCCAATGAAAGTCAAACACATTCAAACAAATCTTTTTGAATCAAATGAAAGTAAAACACATTCAATAAAGCTAATTTAATCAAATGAAAGTCAAACACATTCAAGGAAAAGCTAATTGAATCAACTGATAATCAAACACATTCAAAAAAAGCTTTTTGAATCAAATTAAAGTCTAATGCATTCAACAAAGCTAATTTAATTAAATGAAAGTCAAATGCATTCTATAAATCTAATTGAATCAAATAAAAGTCAAATAGATTCAAACACAGCTGATTGAATCAAATGAAAGTCAAACACATTCAAACAAAGCTTTCTAAATCAAATGAAAGTCAAATGCATTCAACAAAGCTAATATAATCAAATGAAAGTCAAACACATTCAAGCAAAGCTAATTCAATCAAATGAAAGTAAAACAAATTCAAACAAATCTTTTTGAATCAAATGAAAGTCAAATACATTCAATAAAGCTAATTGAATCAAATGAAAGTCAAACACAGTGAACCAAAGCTTTTTGATTCAAATTAAAGTCTAATGCATTCAACAAAGCTAATTTAATCAAATGAAATTCAAATGCATTGTACAAAGCTAATTGAATCAAATGAAATTCAAAAACATTCAAACAAAGCTAATTGAATAAAATTAAAGTATAATGCATTCAACAAAGCTAATTTAATCAAATGAAAGTCAAATGCATTCTACAAAGCTAATTGAATGAAATGAAAGTCAAATAGATTCAAACAAAGCTGATTGAATCAAAGAAGTCAAACACATTCAAACAAAGCTAGTTGAATCAAATGAAAGTCAAACACATTCAAACAAACTTTTTGAATCAAATTAAAGTCAACCACATTCAATCAAAGCTAATTAAATCAAATGCAAGTCAAACACTTTCAAAAAAAGCTTTCTAAATCAAATGAAAGTCAAATGCATTCAACAAAGATAATTTAATTAAATGAAAGTCAAACACATTCAAGCAAAACTAATTGAATCTAATGAAAGTGAAACACATTCAAACAGAGCTTTTTGAATCAAACAAAAGTCAAATACATTCAATAAAGCTAATTGAATCAAACGAAAGTTAAACACAGTCAACCAAAGCTTTTTTATTCAAATTAAAGTCTAATGCATTCAACAAAGCTAATTGAATCAAATAAAAGTCAAACATAATTAAACAAAGCTAATTTAATCAAATGAATGTCAAACACATTCAAGCAAAGCTAATTGAATCAAATGAAAGTCAAATACATTCAAACAGAGCTTTTTAAATCAAATGAAAGTCAAATGCATTCATCAAAGCTAATTGATTCGAATGAAAGTTAAACACATTCAAATAAAGCTTTTTGAATCAAATTAAAGTCAAATGCATTCTACAAAGCTAAACGAATAAAATCATAGTCAAACACATTCAAACAAAGCTAATTGAATCAAATGAAAGTCAAACATATTCAAACAAAGCTTTTTGAATCAAATAAGAGTCAAACACATTTAAACAAAGCTAATTAAATCAAATGAAAGTAAAACACATTCAAACAAAGCTTTATGAATCAAATGAAAGTCAAATACATTCAACAAAGCTAATTGCATCAAATGATAATCAAACACATTCAAAAAAAGCTTTTTGAATCAAATTAAAGTCTGATGCATTCAACAAAGCTAATTAAATCAAATGAAAGTCAAACACATTCAAACAAATCTAATTGAATCTAATGAAAGTCAAACACGTTCAATCAAAACTAATTAAATCAAATGAAAGTCAAATGCATTCAACAGAGCTAAATGAATCAAATGAAAGTCAAACACATTCAAACAAATCTAATTGAATCCAATGAAAGTCAAATACATTCAAACAAATCTTTTTGAATCAAATGAAAGTCAAATGCATTCAATAAAGCTAATTTAATCAAATGAAAGTCAAACAAATTCAAGGAAAGGTAATTGAATCAAATGAAAGTAAAACACATTCAAACAAATCTTTTTGAATCAAATGAAAGTCAAATGCATTCAATAAAGCTAATTGAATCAAATGAAAGTCAAACAGTGTGAACCAAAGCTTTTTTACTCAAATTAAAGTCTAATGCATTCAACAAAGTAATTTAATCAAATGAAGGTCAAATGCATTCTACAAAGCTAATTGAATCAAATGAAAGTCAAACACATTCAAACAATGATTTTTTAATCAAATTAAAGTCAAACACATTCAAACATAGCTAATTAAATCAAATGCAAGTCAAACACTTTCAAACAAAGATTTTTGAATCAAATTAAAGTCAAACACATTCAAACATAGCTAATTAAATCAAATGCAAGTCAAACACTTTCAAACAAAGCTTTCTAAATCAAATGAAAGTCAAATGCATTCAACAAAGATAATTTAATCAAATGAAAGTCAAACACATTCAAGCAAAGCTAATTGAAATAAATGAAAGTGAAACACATTCAAACAGAGCTTTTTGAATCAAATAAAAGTCAAATGCATTCAATAAAGCTAATTGAATCAAACAAAAGTCAAACACAATCAACCAAAGCTTTTTGATTCAAATTAAAGTTTAATGCATTCTACAAAGCTAATTGAATCAAACAAAAGTCAAACACAATTAAACAAAGCTAATTTAATCAAATAAAAGTGAAACACATTTAAACAAAGCTAATTAAATCAAATGAAAGTAAAACACATTCAAACAAAGCTTTCTGAGTCAAATAAAAGTTAAATACATTCAACAAAGCTAATTAAATCAAATGAAAGTCAAATGCATTTTACAAAGCTAATTGAATCAAATGAAAGTCAAACACATTCAAACAAAGCTAATTGAATAAAATGACAGTCAAACACGTTCAAACAAAGCTTTTTGATTCAAATAAAAGTCAAACACATTCAAACAAAGCTAATGGAAGCAAATGATAATCAAACACATTCAAAAAAAGCTTTTTGAATCAAATTAAAGTCTAATGCATTCAACAAAGCTAATTGAATCAAATGAAAGTCAAACACATTCAAACAAATCTTTTTGAATCAAATGAAAGTCAAATGCATTCAATAAAGCTAATTTAATCAAATGAAAGTCAAACACATTCAAGCAAAGCTAATTGAATCAAATGAAAGTAAAACACATTCAAACAAATCTTTTTGAATGAAATAAAAGTCAAATGCATTCAATAAAGCTAATTGAATCAAATGAAAGTCAAACACAGTGAACCAAAGCTTTTTGATTCAAATTAAAGTCTAATGCATTCAACAAAGCTAATTGAATTAACTGAAATTCAAATGCATTTTACAAAGCTAATTGAATCAAATGAAAGTCAAACACATTCAATCAAAGCTAATTGAATCAAATGATAATCAAATTAAAGTATAATGCATTCAACAAAGCTAATTTAATCAAATGAAAGTCAAATGCATTCTACAAAGCTAATTGAATCAAATGAAAGTCAAATAGATTCAAACAAAGCTGATTGAATCAAATGAAAGTCAAACACATTCAAACAAAGCTAGTTGAATCAAATGAAAGTCAAACACATTCAAACAAAGCTTTTTGAATCAAATTAAAGTCAACCACATTCAAACAAAGCTAATAAAATCAAATGCAAGTCAAACACTTTCAAACAAAGCTTTCTAAATCAAATGAAAGTCAAATGCACTCGACAAAGATAATTTAATCAAATGAAAGTCAAACACATTCAAGCAAAACTAATTGAATCAAATGAAAGTGAAACACATTCAAACAAAGCTTTTTGAATCAAACAAAAGTCAAATACATTCAATAAAGCTAATTGAATCAAACGAATGTCAAACACAGTCAACCAAAGCTTTTTTATTCAAATTAAAGTCTAATGCATTCTACAAAGCTAATTGAATCAAATAAAAGTCAAACACAATTAAACAAAGCTAATTTAATCAAATGAATGTCAAACACATTCAAGCAAAGCTAATTGAATCAAATGAAAGTCAAACACATTCAAACAGAGCTTTTTAAATCAAATGAAAGTCAAATGCATTCATCAAAGCTAATTGATTCGAATAAAAGTTAAACACATTCAAATAAAGCTTTTTGAATCAAATTAAAGTCAAATGCATTCTACAAAGCTAAACGAATCAAATCATAGTCAAACACATTCAAACAAAGCTAATTGAATCAAATGAAAGTCAAACATATTCAAACAAAGCTTTTTGAATCAAATAAAAGTCAAACACATTTAAACAAAGCTAATTAAATCAAATGAAAGTAAAACACATTCAAACAAAGCTTTATGAATCAAATGAAAGTCAAATACATTCAACAAAGCTAATTGAATCAAATGATAATCAAACACATTCAAAAAAAGCTTTTTGAATCAAATTAAAGTCTGATGCATTCAACAAAGCTAAATGAATCAAATGAAAGTCAAACACATTCAAACAAATCTAATTGAATCCAATGAAAGTCAAACACATTCAAACAAATCTTTTTGAATCAAATGAAAGTCAAATGCATTCAATAAAGCTAATTTAATCAAATGAAAGTCAAACACATTCAAGGAAAGGTAATTGAATCAAATGAAAGTAAAACACATTCAAACAAATCTTTTTGAATCAAATGAAAGTCAAATGCATTTAATAAAGCTAATTGAATCAAATGAAAGTCAAACAGTGTGAACCAAAGCTTTTTTACTCAAATTAAAGTCTAATGCATTCAACAAAGCTAATTTAATCAAATGAAGGTCAAATGCATTCTACAAAGCTAATTGAATCAAATGAAAGTCAAACACATTCAAACAAAGATTTTTGAATCAAATTAAAGTCAAACACATTCAAACATAGCTAATTAAATCAAATGCAAGTCAAACACTTTCAAACAAAGCTTTCTAAATCAAATGAAAGTCAAATGCATTCAACAAAGATAATTTAATCAAATGAAAGTCAAACACATTCAAGCAAAGCTAATTGAAATAAATGAAAGTGAAACACATTCAAACAGAGCTTTTTGAATCAAATAAAAGTCAAATGCATTCAATAAAGCTAATTGAATCAAAAAAAAGTCAAACACAATCAACCAAAGCTTTTTGATTCAAATTAAAGTCTAATGCATTCTACAAAGCTAATTGAATCAAACAAAAGTCAAACACAATTAAACAAAGCTAATTTAATCAAATAAAAGTGAAACACATTTTAAAAAGCTAATTAAATCAAATGAAAGTAAAACACATTCAAACAAAGCTTTCTGAGTCAAATAAAAGTTAAATACATTCAACAAAGCTAATTAAATCAAATGAAAGTCAAATGCATTTTACAAAGCTAATTGAATCAAATGAAAGTCAAACACATTCAAACAAAGCTAATTGAATAAAATGACAGTCAAACACGTTCAAACAAAGCTTTTTGAATCAAATAAAAGTCAAACACATTCAAACAAAGCTAATGGAAGCAAATGATAATCAAACACATTCAAAAAAAAAGCTTTTTGAATGAAATTAAAGTCTAATGCATTCAACAAAGCTAATTGAATCAAATGAAAGTCAAACACATTCAAACAAATCTTTTTGAATCAAATGAAAGTCAAATGCATTCAATCAAAGCTAATTGAATCAAATGAAAGTCAAACACATTCAATCAAAGCTAATTGAATCAAATGATAATCAAATTAAAGTATAATGCATTCAACAAAGCTAATTTAATCAAATGAAAGTCAAATGCATTCTACAAAGCTAATTGAATCAAATGAAAGTCAATTAGATTCAAACAAAGCTGATTGAATCAAATGAAAGTCAAACACATTCAAACAAAGCTAGTTGAATCAAATGAAAGTCAAACACATTCAAACAAAGCTTTTTGAATCAAATTAAAGTCAACCACATTCAAACAAAGCTAATAAAATCAAATGCAAGTCAAACACTTTCAAACAAAGCTTTCTAAATCAAATGAAAGTCAAATGCACTCGACAAAGATAATTTAATCAAATGAAAGTCAAACACATTCAAGCAAAACTAATTGAATCAAATGAAAGTGAAACACATTGAAACAGAGCTTTTTGAATCAAACAAAAGTCAAATACATTCAATAAAGCTAATTGAATCAAACGAAAGTCAAACACAGTCAACCAAAGCTTTTTGATTCAAATTAAAGTCTAATGCATTATACAAAGCTAATTGAATCAAATAAAAGTCAAACACAATTAAACAAAGCTAATTTAATCAAATGAATGTCAAACACATTCAAGCAAAGCTAATTGAATCAAATGAAAGTCAAACACATTCAAACAGAGCTTTTTAAATCAAATGAAAGTCAAATGCATTCATCAAATCTAATTGATTCGAATGAAAGTTAATCACATTCAAATAAAGCTTTTTGAATCAAATTAAAGTCAAATGCATTCTACAAAGCTAAACGAATCAAATCATAGTCAAACACATTCAAACAAAGCTAATTGAATCAAATGAAAGTCAAACACATTCAAAAAAAGCTTTTTGAATCAAATAAAAGTCAAACACATTTAAACAAAGCAAATTAAATCAAATGAAAGTCAAACACATTCAAACAAATCTAATTGAATCTAATGAAAGTCAAACACATTCAAACAAATCTTTTTGAATCAAATAAAAGTCAAATGCATTCAATAAAGCTAATTTATTCAAATGAAAGTCAAACACATTCAAGAAAAGCTAATTGAATCAAATGAAAGTAAAACACATTAAAATAAATCTTTTTGAATCAAATAAAAGTCAAACACATTCAACCAAAGCTAATTGAATCAAATGATAATCAAACACATTCAAAAAAAGCTTTTTGAATCAAATTAAAGTCTAATGCATTCAACAAAGCTAATTTAATCAAATGAAAGTCAAATGCATTCTACAAATCTAATTAAATCAAATAAAAGTCAAATAGATTCGAACAAAGCTGATTGAATCAAATGAAAGTCAAACACATTCAAACAAAGCTTTCTAAATCAAATGAAAGTCAAATGCATTAAACAAAGCTAATATAATCAATTGAAAGTCAAACACATTCAAGCAAAGCTAATTCAATCAAATGAAAGTAAAACACATTCAAACAAATCTTTTTGAATCAAATGAAAGTTAAATACATTCAATAAAGCTAATTGAATCAAATGAAAGTCAAACATAGTGAACCAAAGCTTTTTGATAAAATTAAAGTCTAATGTATTCAACAAAGCTAATTTAATCAAATGAAATTCAAATGCATTGTACAAAGCTAATTGAATCAAATGAAATTCAAACACATTCAAACAAAGCTAATTGAATCAAATGAAAGTCAACCACATTCAAACAAAGCTTTTTGAATCAAATAAAAGTCAAACACATTTAAACAAAGCTAATTAAATCAAATGAAAGTAAAACACATTCAAACAAAGCTTTCTGAATCAAATGAAAGTCAAATACATTCAACAAAGCTAATTGAATCAAATGATAATCAAACACATTCAAAAAAAGCTTTTTGAATCAAATTAAAGTCTGATGCATTCAACAAAGCTAATTAAATCAAATGAAAGTCAAACACATTCAAACAAATCTAATTGAATCTAATGAAAGTCAAACACATTCAAACAAATCTTTTTGAATCAAATAAAAGTCAAATGCATTCAATAAAGCTAATTTAATCAAATGAAAGTCAAACACATTCAAGAAAAGCTAATTGAATCAAATGAAAGTAAAACACATTCAAATAAATCTTTTTGAATCAAATAAAAGTCAAACACATTCAACCAAAGCTAATTCAATCAAATGATAATCAAACACATTCAAAAAAAGCCTTTTGAATCAAATTAAAGTCTAATGCATTCAACAAAGCTAATTTAATCAAATGAAAGTCAAATGCATTCTACAAATCTAATTGAATCAAATAAAAGTCAAATAGATTCAAACAAAGCTGATTGAATCAAATGAAAGTCAAACACATTCAAACAAAGCTTTCTAAATCAAATGAAAGTCAAATGCATTAAACAAAGCTAATATAATCAAATGAAAGTCAAACACATTCAAGCAAAGCTAATTCAATCAAATGAAAGTAAAACACATTCAAACAAATCTTTTTGAATCAAATGAAAGTTAAATACATTCAATAAAGCTAATTGAATCAAATGAAAGTCAAACACAGTGAACCAAAGCTTTTTGATACAAATTAAAGTCTAATGCATTCAACAAAGCTAATTTAATCAAATGAAATTCAAATGTATTGTACAAAGCTAATTGAATCAAATGAAATTCCAACACATTCAAACAAAGCTAATTGAATAAAATGAAAGTCAAACACGTTCAAACAAAGCTTTTTGAATCAAATAAAAGTCAAACACATTCAATCAAATCTAATTGAATCAAATGATAATCAAACACATTAAAAAAAAAAGCTTTTTTAATCAAATTAAAGTATATTGCATTCAACAAAGCTAATTTAATCAAATGAAAGTCAAATGCATTCTACAAAGCTAATTGAATCAAATGAAAGTCAAATAGATTCAAACAAAGCTGATTGAATCAAACAAAAGTCAAACACATTCAAACAAAGCTAGTTGAATCAAATGAAAGTCAAACACATTCAAACAAAGCTTTTTGAATCAAATTAAAGTCAACCACATTCAAACAAAGCTAATTAAATCAAATGCAAGTCAAACACTTTCAAACAAAGCTTTCTAAATCAAATGAAAGTCAAATGCATTCAACAAAGATAATTTAATCAAATGAAAGTCAAACACATTCAAGCAAAACTAATTGAATCAAATGAAAGTGAAACACATTCAGACAGAGCTTTTTGAATCAAACAAAAGTCAAATACATTCAATAAAGCTAATTGAATCAAACGAAAGTCAAACACAGTCAACCAAAGCTTTTTGATTCAAATTAAAGTCTAATGCATTCTACAAAGCTAATTGAATCAAATAAAAGTCAAACACAATTAAACAAAGCTAATTTAATCAAATGAATGTCAAACACATTCAAGCAAAGCTAATTGAATCAAATGAAAGTCAAACACATTCAAACAGAGCTTTTTAAATCAAATGAAAGTCAAATGCATTCATCAAAGCTAATTGATTCGAATGAAAGTTAAACACATTCAAATAAAGCTTTTTGAATCAAATTAAAGTCAAATGCATTCTACAAAGCTAAACGAATCAAATCATAATCAAACACATTCAAACAAAGCTAATTGAATCAAATGAAAGTCAAACTCATTCAAACAAAGCTTTTTGAATCAAATAAAAGTCAAACACATTTCAACATAGCTAATTAAATCAAATGAAAGTAAAACACATTCAAACAAAGCTTTCTGATTCAAATGAAAGTCAAATACATTCAACAAAGCTAATTGAACCAAATGATAATCAAACACATTCAAAAAAAGCTGTTTGAATCAAATTAAACTCTGATGCATTCAACAAAGCTAATTAAATCAAATGAAAGTCAAACACATTCAAACAAATCTAATTGAATCCAATGAAAGTCAAACACATTCAAACAAATCTTTTTGAATCAAATAAAAGTCAAATGCATTCAATAAAGCTAATTTAATCAAATGAAAGTCAAATAGATTCAAACAAAGCTGATTGAATCAAATGAAAGTCAAACACATTCAAACAAAGCTAGTTGAATCAAATGAAAGCCAAACACATTCAAACAAAGCTTTTTGAATCAAATTAAAGTCAAACACATTCAAACAAAGCTAATTAAATCAAATGCAAGTCAAACACTTTCAAACAAAGCTTTCTAAATCAAATGAAAGTCAAATGCATTCAACAAAGCTAATATAATCAAATGAAAGTCAAACACATTCAAGCAAAGCTAATTCAATCAAATGAAAGTCAAACACATTCAAACAAATCTTTTTGAATCATATGAAAGTCAAATACATTCAATAAAGCTAATTGAATCAAATGAAAGTCAAACACAGTGAACCAAAGCTTATTGATTCAAATTAAAGTCTAATGCATTCAACAAAGCTAATTTAATCAAATCAAATTCAAATGCATTGTACAAAGCTAATTGAATCAAATGAAATTCAAACACATTCAAACAAAGCTAATTGAATAAAATGAAAGTCAAACACGTTCAAACAAAGCTTTTTGAATCAAATAAAAGTCAAACACATTCAATCAAATCTAATTGAATCAAATGATAATCAAACACATTAAAAAAAAAGCTTTTTTAATCAAATTAAAGTATAATGCATTCAACAAAGCTAATTTAATCAAATGAAAGTCAAATGCATTCTACAAAGCTAATTGAATCAAATGAAAGTCAAATAGATTCAAACAAAGCTGATTGAATCAAACGAAAGTCAAACACATTCAAACAAAGCTAGTTGAATCAAATGAAAGTCAAACTCATTCAAACAAAGCTTTTTGAATCAAATTAAAGTCAACCACATTCAAACAAAGCTAATTAAATCAAATGCAAGTCAAACACTTTCAAACAAAGCTTTCTAAATCAAATGAAAGTCAAATGCATTCAACAAAGATAATTTAATCAAATGAAAGTCAAACACATTCAAGCAAAACTAATTGAATCAAATGAAAGTGAAACACATTCAAACAGAGCTTTTTGAATCAAACAAAAGTCAAATACATTCAATAAAGCTAATTGAATCAAACGAAAGTCAAACACAGTCAACCAAAGCTTTTTGATTCAAATTAAAGTCTAATGCATTCTACAAAGCTAATTGAATCAAATAAAAGTCAAACACAATTAAACAAAGCTAATTTAATCAAATGAATGTCAAACACATTCAAGCAAAGCTAATTGAATCAAATGAAAGTCAAATACATTCAAACAGAGCTTTTTAAATCAAATGAAAGTCAAATGCATTCATCAAAGCTAATTGATTCGAATGAAAGTTAAACACATTCAAATAAAGCTTTTTGAATCAAATTAAAGTCAAATGCATTCTACAAAGCTAAACGAATCAAATCATAGTCAAACACATTCAAACAAAGCTAATTGAATCAAATGAAAGTCAAACTCATTCAAACAAAGCTTTTTGAATCAAATAAAAGTCAAACACATTTCAACAAAGCTAATTAAATCAAATGAAAGTAAAACACATTCAAACAAAGCTTTCTGATTCAAATGAAAGTCAAATACATTCAACAAAGCTAATTGAACCAAATGATAATCAAACACATTCAAAAAAAGTTGTTTGAATCAAATTAAAGTCTGATGCAGTCAACAAAGCTAATTAAATCAAATGAAAGTCAAACACATTCAAACAAATCTAATTGAATCCAATGAAAGTCAAACACTTTCTAACAAATCTTTTTGAATCAAATAAAAGTCAATTGCCTTCAATAAAGCTAATTTAATCAAATGAAAGTGAAATAGATTCAAACAAAGCTGATTGAATCTAATGAAAGTCAAACACATTCAAACAGAGCTTTTTAAATCTAATGAAAGTCAAATGCATTCATCAAAGCTAATTGATTCGAATGAAAGTTAAACACATTCAAATGAAGCTTTTTGAATCAAATTAAAGTCAAATGCATTCTACAAAGCTAATATAATCAAATGAAAGTCAAACACATTCAAGCAAAGCTAATTCAATCAAATGAAAGTCAAACACATTCAAACAAATGTTTTTGAATCAAATGAAAGTCAAATACATTCAATAAAGCTAATTGAATCAAATGAAAGTCAAACACAGTGAACCAAAGCTTTTTGATTTAAATTAAAGTCTAATGCATTCAACAAAGCTAATTTAATCAAATGAAATTCAAATGCATTGTACAAAACTAATTGAATCAAATGAAAGCCAAACACATTCAAACAAAGCTTTTTGAATCAAATTAAAGTCAAACACATTCAAACAAAGCTAATTAAATCAAATGCAAGTCAAACACTTTCAAACAAAGCTTTCTAAATCAAATGAAAGTCAAATGCATTCAACAGAGCTAATATAATCAAATGAAAGTCAAACACATTCAAGCAAAGCTAATTCAATCAAATGAAAGTCAAACACATTCAAACAAATCTTTTTGAATCAAATGAAAGTCAAATACATTCAATAAAGCTAATTGAATAAAATGAAAGTCAAACACAGTGAACCAAAGCTTTTTGATTCAAATTAAAGTCTAATGCATTCAACAAAGCTAATTTAATCAAATGAAATTCAAATGCATTGTACAAAACTAATTGAATCAAATGAAAGTGAAACACATTCAAACTGAGCTTTTTGAATCAAACAAAAGTCAAATACATTCAATAAAGCTAATTGAACCAAACGAAAGTTAAACACAGTCAACCAAAGCTTTTTGATTCAAATTAAAGTCTAATGCATTCTACAAAGCTAATTGAATCAAATAAAAGTCAAACACAATTAAACAAAGCTAATTTAATCAAATGAATGTCAAACACATTCAAGCAAAGCTAATTGAATCTAATGAAAGTCAAACACATTCAAACAGAGCTTTTTAAATCTAATGAAAGTCAAATGCATTCATCAAAGCTAATTGATTCGAATGAAAGTTAAACACATTCAAATGAAGCTTTTTGAATCAAATTAAAGTCAAATGCATTCTACAAAGCTAAACTAATCAAATCAAAGTCAAACACATTCAAACAAAGCTAATTGAATTAAATGAAAGTCAAACACATTCAAACAAAGCTTTTTGAATCAAATAAAAGTCAAACACATTTAAACAAAGCTAATTAAATCAAATGAAAGTAAAACACATTCAAACAAAGCTTTCTGAATCAAATGAAAGTCAAATACATTCAACAAAGCTAATTGAATCAAATGATAATCAAACACATTCAAAAAAAGCTTTTTGAATCAAATTAAAGTCTGATGCATTCAACAAAGCTAATTAAATCAAATGAAAGTTAAACACATTCAAACAAATCTAATTGAATCTAATGAAAGTCAAACACATTCAAACAAATCTTTTTGAATCAAATAAAAGTCAAATGCATTCAATAAAGCTAATTTAATCAAATAAAAGTCAAATAGATTCAAACAAAGCTGATTGAATCAAATGAAAGTCAAACACATTCAAACAAAGCTAGTTGAATCAAATGAAAGCCAAACACATTCAAACAAAGCTTTTTGAATCAAATTAAAGTCAAACACATTCAAACAAAGCTAATTAAATCAAATGCAAGTCAAACACTTTCAAACAAAGCTTTCTAATTCAAATGTAAGTCAAATGCATTCAACAAAGCTAATATAATCAAATGAAAGTCAAAACACATTCAAGCAAAGCTAATTCAATCAAATGAAAGTCAAACACATTTAAACAAATCTTTTTGAATCAAATGAAAGTCAAATACATTCAATAAAGCTAATTGAATCAAATGAAAGTCAAACACAGTGAACCAAAGCTTTTTGATTCAAATTAAAGTCTAATGCATTCAACAAAGCTAATTTAATCAAATGAAATTCAAATCCATTGTACAAAACTATTTGAATCAAATGAAAGCCAAACACATTCAAACAAAGCTTTTTGAATCAAATTAAAGTCAAACACATTCAAACAAAGCTAATTAAATCAAATGCAAGTCAAACACTTTCAAACAAAGCTTTCTAAATCAAATGAAAGTTAAATGCATTCAACAAAGCTAATATAATCAAATGAAAGTCAAACACATTCAAGCAAAGCTAATTCAATCAAATGAAAGTCAAACACATTCAAACAAATCTTTTTGAATCAAATGAAAGTCAAATACATTCAATAAAGCTAATTGAATCAAATGAAAGTCAAACACAGTGAACCAAAGCTTTTTGATTCAAATTAAAGTCTAACGCATTCAATAAAGCTAATTTAATCAAATGAAATTCAAATGCATTGTACAAAACTAATTGAATCAAACGAAAGTCAAACACATTCAAACAAAGCTAGTTAAATCAAATGAAAGTGAAACACATTCAAACAGAGCTTTTTGAGTCAAACAAAAGTCAAATACATTCAATAAAGCTAATTGAATCAAAAGAAATTCAAACACAGTCAACCAAAGCTAATTGAATCAAATGAAAGTCAAACACATTCAAACAAAGCTTTTTGAATCAAATAAAAGTCAAACACATTTAAACAAAGCTAATTAAATCAAATGAAAGTAAAACACATTCAAACAAAGCTTTCTGAATCAAATGAAAGTCAAATACATTCAACAAAGCTAATTGAATCAAATGATAATCAAACACATTCAAAAAAAGCTTTTTGAATCAAATTAAAGTCTGATGCATTCAACAAAGCTAATTAAATCAAATGAAAGTCAAACACATTCAAACAAATCTAATTGAATCTAATGAAAGTCAAACACATTCAAACAAATCTTTTTGAATCAAATAAAAGTCAAATGCATGCAATAAAGCTAATTTAATCAAATAAAAGTCAAATAGATTCAAACAAAGCTGATTGAATCAAATGAAAGTCAAACACATTCAAACAAAGCTAGTTGAATCAAATGAAAGCCAAACACATTCAAACAAAGCTTTTTGAATCAAATAAAAGTCAAACACATTTAAACAAAGCTAATTAAATCAAATGAAAGTAAAACACATTCAAACAAAGCTTTCTGAATCAAATGAAAGTCAAATACATTCAACAAAGCTAATTGAATCAAATGATAATCAAACACATTCAAAAAAAACTTTTTGAATCAAATTAAAGTCTGATGCATTCAACAAAGCTAATTAAATCAAATGAAAGTTAAACACATTCAAACAAATCTAATTGAATCTAATGAAAGTCAAACACATTCAAATAAATCTTTTTGAATCAAATAAAAGTCAAATGCATTCAATAAAGCTAATTTAATCAAATGAAAGTCAAATAGATTCAAACAAAGCTGATTGAATCAAATGAAAGTCAAACACATTCAAACAGAGCTTTTTAAATCAAATGAAAGTAAAATGCATTCATCAAAGCTAATTGATTCGAATGAAAGTTAAACACATTCAAATGAAACTTTTTGAATCAAATTAAAGTCAAATGCATTCTACATAGCTAAACGAATCAAATCATAGTCAAACACATTCAAACAAAGCTAATTGAATCAAATGAAAGTCAACCACATTCAAACAAAGCTTTTTGAATCAAATAAAAGTCAAACACATTTAAACAAAGCTAATTAAATCAAATGAAAGTAAAACACATTCAAACAAAGCTTTCTGAATCAAATGAAAGTCAAATACATTCAACAAAGCTAATTGAATCAAATGATAATCAAACACATTCAAAAAAAGCTTTTTGAATCAAATTAAAGTCTGATGCATTCAACAAAGCTAATTAAATCAAATGAAAGTCAAACACATTCAAACAAATCTAATTGAATCTAATGAAAGTCAAACACATTCAAACAAATCTTTTTGAATCAAATAAAAGTCAAATGCATTCAATAAAGCTAATTTAATCAAATGAAAGTCAAACACATTCAAGAAAAGCTAATTGAATCAAATGAAAGTAAAACACATTCAAATAAATCTTTTTGAATCAAATAAAAGTCAAACACATTCAACCAAAGCTAATTCAATCAAATGATAATCAAACACATTCAAAAAAAGCCTTTTGAATCAAATTAAAGTCTAATGCATTCAACAAAGCTAATTTAATCAAATGAAAGTCAAATGCATTCTACAAATCTAATTGAATCAAATAAAAGTCAAATAGATTCAAACAAAGCTGATTGAATCAAATGAAAGTCAAACACATTCAAACAAAGCTTTCTAAATCAAATGAAAGTCAAATGCATTAAACAAAGCTAATATAATCAAATGAAAGTCAAACACATTCAAGCAAAGCTAATTCAATCAAATGAAAGTAAAACACATTCAAACAAATCTTTTTGAATCAAATGAAAGTTAAATACATTCAATAAAGCTAATTGAATCAAATGAAAGTCAAACACAGTGAACCAAAGCTTTTTGATACAAATTAAAGTCTAATGCATTCAACAAAGCTAATTTAATCAAATGAAATTCAAATGTATTGTACAAAGCTAATTGAATCAAATGAAATTCCAACACATTCAAACAAAGCTAATTGAATAAAATGAAAGTCAAACACGTTCAAACAAAGCTTTTTGAATCAAATAAAAGTCAAACACATTCAATCAAATCTAATTGAATCAAATGATAATAAAACACATTAAAAAAAAAAGCTTTTTTAATCAAATTAAAGTATAATGCATTCAACAAAGCTAATTTAATCAAATGAAAGTCAAATGCATTCTACAAAGCTAATTGAATCAAATGAAAGTCAAATAGATTCAAACAAAGCTTATTGAATCAAATGAAAGTCAAACACATTCAAACAAAGCTAGTTGAATCAAATGAAAGTCAAACACATTCAAACAAAGCTTTTTGAATCAAATTAAAGTCAACCACATTCAAACAAAGCTAATTAAATCAAATGCAAGTCAAACACTTTCAAACAAAGCTTTCTAAATCAAATGAAAGTCAAATGCATTCAACAAAAATAATTTAATCAAATGAAAGTCAAACACATTCAAGCAAAACTAATTGAATCAAATGAAAGTGAAACACATTCAAACAGAGCTTTTTGAATCAAACAAAAGTCAAATACATTCAATAAAGCTAATTGAATCAAACGAAAGTCAAACACAGTCAACCAAAGTTTTTTGATTCAAATTAAAGTCTAATGCATTCTACAAAGCTAATTGAATCAAATAAAAGTCAAACACAATTAAACAAAGCTAATTTAATCAAATGAATGTCAAACACATTCAAGCAAAGCTAATTGAATCAAATGAAAGTCAAACACATTCAAACCGAGCTTTTTAAATCAAATGAAAGTCAAATGCATTCATCAAAGCTAATTGATTCGAATGAAAGTTAAACACATTCAAATCAAGCTTTTTGAATCAAATTAAAGTCAAATGCATTCTACAAAGAGAAACGAATCAAATCATAGTCAAACACATTCAAACGAAGCTAATTGAATCAAATGAAAGTCAAACACAATCAAACAAAGCTTTTTGAATCAAATAAAAGTCAAACACATTTAAACAAAGCTAATTAAATCAAATGAAAGTAAAACACATTCAAACAAAGCTTTCTGAATCAAATGAAAGCAAAATACATTCAACAAAGCTAATTGAATCAAATGATAATCAAACAAATTCAAAAAAAGCTTTTTGAATCAAATTAAAGTCTGATGCATTCAACAAAGCTAATTAAATCAAATGAAAGTCAAACACATTCAAACAAATCTAATTGAATCTAATGAAAGTCAAACACATTCAAATAAATCTTTTTGAATCAAATAAAAGTCAAATGCATTCAATAAAGCTAATTTAATCAAATGAAAGTCAAATAGATTCAAACAAAGCTGATTGAATCAAATGAAAGTCAAACACATTCAAACAGAGCTTTTTAAATCAAATGAAAGTCAAATGCATTCAACAAAGCTAATTAAATCAAATGAAAGTCAAACACATTCAAACAAATCTAATTGAATCTAATGAAAGTCAAACACATTCAAACAAATCTTTTTGAATCAAATAAAAGTCAAATGCATTCAATAAAGCTAATTTAATCAAATGAAAGTCAAACACATTCAAGAAAAGCTAATTGAATCAAATGAAAGTAAAACACATTCAAATAAATCTTTTTGAATCAAATAAAAGTCAAACACATTCAACCAAAGCTAATTCAATCAAATGATAATCAAACACATTCAAAAAAAGCTTTTTGAATCAAATTAAAGTCTAATGCATTCAACAAAGCTAATTTAATCAAATGAAATTCAAATGCATTCTACAAATCTAATTGAATCAAATAAAAGTCAAATAGATTCAAACAAAGCTGATTGAATCAAATGAAAGTCAAACACATTCAAACAAAGCTTTCTAAATCAAATGAAAGTCAAATGCATTAAACAAAGCTAATATAATCAAATGAAAGTCAAACACATTCAAGCAAAGCTAATTCAATCAAATGAAAGTAAAACACATTCAAACAAATCTTTTTGAATCAAATAAAAGTTAAATACATTCAATAAAGCTAATTAAATCAAATGAAAGTCAAACACAGTGAACCAAAGCTTTTTGATACAAATTAAAGTCTAATGCATTCAACAAAGCTAATTTAATCAAATGAAATTCAAATGCATTGTACAAAGCTAATTGAATCAAATGAAATTCCAACACATTCAAACAAAGCTAATTGAATAAAATGAAAGTCAAACACGTTCAAACAAAGCTTTTTGAATCAAATAAAAGTCAAACACATTCAATCAAATCTAATTGAATCAAATGATAATCAAACACATTAAAAAAAAGCTTTTTTAATCAAATTAAAGTATAATGCATTCAACAAAGCTAATTTAATCAAATGAAAGTCAAATGCTTTCTACAAAGCTAATTGAATCAAATGAAAGTCAAATAGATTCAAACAAAGCTGATTGAATCAAATGAAAGTCAAACACATTCAAACAAAGCTAGTTGAATCAAATGAAAGTCAAACACATTCAAACAAAGCTTTTTGAATCAAATTAAAGTCAACCACATTCAAACAAAGCTAATTAAATCAAATGCAAGTCAAACTCTTTCAAACAAAGCTTTCTAAATCAAATGAAAGTCAAATGCATTCAACAAAGATAATTTAATCAAATGAAAGTCAAACACATTCAAGCAAAACTAATTGAATCAAATGAAAGTGAAACACATTCAAATAGAGCTTTTTGAATCAAACAAAAGTCAATTACATTCAATAAAGCTAATTGAATCAAACGAAAGTCAAACAAAGTCAACCAAAGCTTTTTGATTCAAATTAAAGTCTAATGCATTCTACAAAGCTAATTGAATAAAATAAAAGTTAAACACAATTAAACAAAGCTAATTTAATCAAATGAATGTCAAACACATTCAAGCAAAGCTAATTGAATCAAATGAAAGTCAAACACATTCAAATAGAGCTTTTTAAATTAAATGAAAGTCAAATGCATTCATCAAAGCTAATTAATTCGAATGAAAGTTAAACACATTCAAATAAAGCTTTTTGAATCAAATTAAAAGCAAATGCTTTCTACAAAGCTAAACGAATCAAATCATAGTCAAACACATTCAAACAAAGCTAATTGAATCAAATGAAAGTCAAACACATTCAAACAAAGCTTTTTAAATCAAATAAAAGTCAAACACATTTCAACAAAGCTAATTAAATCAAATGAAAGTAAAACACATTCAAACAAAGCTTTCTGATTCAAATGAAAGTCAAATACATTCAACAAAACTAATTGAACCAAATGATAATCAAACACATTCAAAAAAAGCTTTTTGAATCAAATTAAAGTCTGATGCATTCAACAAAGCTAATTAAATCAAATGAAAGTCAAACACATTCAAACAAATCTAATTGAATCAAATGAAAGTAAAACACATTCAAATAAATCTTTTTGAATCAAATAAAAGTCAAACACATTCAACCAAAGCTAATTCAATCAAATGATAATCAAACACATTCAAAAAAAGCTTTTTGAATCAAATTAAAGTCTAATGCATTCAACAAAGCTAATTTAATCAAATGAAATTCAAATGCATTCTACAAATCTAATTGAATCAAATAAAAGTCAAATAGATTCAAACAAAGCTGATTGAATCAAATGAAAGTCAAACACATTCAAACAAAGCTTTCTAAATCAAATGAAAGTCAAATGCATTAAACAAAGCTAATATAATCAAATGAAAGTCAAACACATTCAAGCAAAGCTAATTCAATCAAATGATAATCAAACACATTCAAAAAAAGCCTTTTGAATCAAATTAAAGTCTAATGCATTCAACAAAGCTAATTTAATCAAATGAAAGTCAAATGCATTCTACAAATCTAATTGAATCAAATAAAAGTCAAATAGATTCAAACAAAGCTGATTGAATCAAATGAAAGTCAAACACATTCAAACAAAGCTTTCTAAATCAAATGAAAGTCAAATGCATTAAACAAAGCTAATATAATCAAATGAAAGTCAAACACATTCAAGCAAAGCTAATTCAATCAAATGAAAGTAAAACACATTCAAACAAATCTTTTTGAATCAAATGAAAGTTAAATACATTCAATAAAGCTAATTGAATCAAATGAAAGTCAAACACAGTGAACCAAAGCTTTTTGATACAAATTAAAGTCTAATGCATTCAACAAAGCTAATTTAATCAAATGAAATTCAAATGTATTGTACAAAGCTAATTGAATCAAATGAAATTCCAACACATTCAAACAAAGCTAATTGAATAAAATGAAAGTCAAACACGTTCAAACAAAGCTTTTTGAATCAAATAAAAGTCAAACACATTCAATCAAATCTAATTGAATCAAATGATAATAAAACACATTAAAAAAAAAAGCTTTTTTAATCAAATTAAAGTATAATGCATTCAACAAAGCTAATTTAATCAAATGAAAGTCAAATGCATTCTACAAAGCTAATTGAATCAAATGAAAGTCAAATAGATTCAAACAAAGCTTATTGAATCAAATGAAAGTCAAACACATTCAAACAAAGCTAGTTGAATCAAATGAAAGTCAAACACATTCAAACAAAGCTTTTTGAATCAAATTAAAGTCAACCACATTCAAACAAAGCTAATTAAATCAAATGCAAGTCAAACACTTTCAAACAAAGCTTTCTAAATCAAATGAAAGTCAAATGCATTCAACAAAAATAATTTAATCAAATGAAAGTCAAACACATTCAAGCAAAACTAATTGAATCAAATGAAAGTGAAACACATTCAAACAGAGCTTTTTGAATCAAACAAAAGTCAAATACATTCAATAAAGCTAATTGAATCAAACGAAAGTCAAACACAGTCAACCAAAGTTTTTTGATTCAAATTAAAGTCTAATGCATTCTACAAAGCTAATTGAATCAAATAAAAGTCAAACACAATTAAACAAAGCTAATTTAATCAAATGAATGTCAAACACATTCAAGCAAAGCTAATTGAATCAAATGAAAGTCAAACACATTCAAACCGAGCTTTTTAAATCAAATGAAAGTCAAATGCATTCATCAAAGCTAATTGATTCGAATGAAAGTTAAACACATTCAAATCAAGCTTTTTGAATCAAATTAAAGTCAAATGCATTCTACAAAGAGAAACGAATCAAATCATAGTCAAACACATTCAAACGAAGCTAATTGAATCAAATGAAAGTCAAACACAATCAAACAAAGCTTTTTGAATCAAATAAAAGTCAAACACATTTAAACAAAGCTAATTAAATCAAATGAAAGTAAAACACATTCAAACAAAGCTTTCTGAATCAAATGAAAGCAAAATACATTCAACAAAGCTAATTGAATCAAATGATAATCAAACAAATTCAAAAAAAGCTTTTTGAATCAAATTAAAGTCTGATGCATTCAACAAAGCTAATTAAATCAAATGAAAGTCAAACACATTCAAACAAATCTAATTGAATCTAATGAAAGTCAAACACATTCAAATAAATCTTTTTGAATCAAATAAAAGTCAAATGCATTCAATAAAGCTAATTTAATCAAATGAAAGTCAAATAGATTCAAACAAAGCTGATTGAATCAAATGAAAGTCAAACACATTCAAACAGAGCTTTTTAAATCAAATGAAAGTCAAATGCATTCAACAAAGCTAATTAAATCAAATGAAAGTCAAACACATTCAAACAAATCTAATTGAATCTAATGAAAGTCAAACACATTCAAACAAATCTTTTTGAATCAAATAAAAGTCAAATGCATTCAATAAAGCTAATTTAATCAAATGAAAGTCAAACACATTCAAGAAAAGCTAATTGAATCAAATGAAAGTAAAACACATTCAAATAAATCTTTTTGAATCAAATAAAAGTCAAACACATTCAACCAAAGCTAATTCAATCAAATGATAATCAAACACATTCAAAAAAAGCTTTTTGAATCAAATTAAAGTCTAATGCATTCAACAAAGCTAATTTAATCAAATGAAATTCAAATGCATTCTACAAATCTAATTGAATCAAATAAAAGTCAAATAGATTCAAACAAAGCTGATTGAATCAAATGAAAGTCAAACACATTCAAACAAAGCTTTCTAAATCAAATGAAAGTCAAATGCATTAAACAAAGCTAATATAATCAAATGAAAGTCAAACACATTCAAGCAAAGCTAATTCAATCAAATGAAAGTAAAACACATTCAAACAAATCTTTTTGAATCAAATAAAAGTTAAATACATTCAATAAAGCTAATTAAATCAAATGAAAGTCAAACACAGTGAACCAAAGCTTTTTGATACAAATTAAAGTCTAATGCATTCAACAAAGCTAATTTAATCAAATGAAATTCAAATGCATTGTACAAAGCTAATTGAATCAAATGAAATTCCAACACATTCAAACAAAGCTAATTGAATAAAATGAAAGTCAAACACGTTCAAACAAAGCTTTTTGAATCAAATAAAAGTCAAACACATTCAATCAAATCTAATTGAATCAAATGATAATCAAACACATTAAAAAAAAGCTTTTTTAATCAAATTAAAGTATAATGCATTCAACAAAGCTAATTTAATCAAATGAAAGTCAAATGCTTTCTACAAAGCTAATTGAATCAAATGAAAGTCAAATAGATTCAAACAAAGCTGATTGAATCAAATGAAAGTCAAACACATTCAAACAAAGCTAGTTGAATCAAATGAAAGTCAAACACATTCAAACAAAGCTTTTTGAATCAAATTAAAGTCAACCACATTCAAACAAAGCTAATTAAATCAAATGCAAGTCAAACTCTTTCAAACAAAGCTTTCTAAATCAAATGAAAGTCAAATGCATTCAACAAAGATAATTTAATCAAATGAAAGTCAAACACATTCAAGCAAAACTAATTGAATCAAATGAAAGTGAAACACATTCAAATAGAGCTTTTTGAATCAAACAAAAGTCAATTACATTCAATAAAGCTAATTGAATCAAACGAAAGTCAAACAAAGTCAACCAAAGCTTTTTGATTCAAATTAAAGTCTAATGCATTCTACAAAGCTAATTGAATAAAATAAAAGTTAAACACAATTAAACAAAGCTAATTTAATCAAATGAATGTCAAACACATTCAAGCAAAGCTAATTGAATCAAATGAAAGTCAAACACATTCAAATAGAGCTTTTTAAATTAAATGAAAGTCAAATGCATTCATCAAAGCTAATTGATTCGAATGAAAGTTAAACACATTCAAATAAAGCTTTTTGAATCAAATTAAAAGCAAATGCTTTCTACAAAGCTAAACGAATCAAATCATAGTCAAACACATTCAAACAAAGCTAATTGAATCAAATGAAAGTCAAACACATTCAAACAAAGCTTTTTAAATCAAATAAAAGTCAAACACATTTCAACAAAGCTAATTAAATCAAATGAAAGTAAAACACATTCAAACAAAGCTTTCTGATTCAAATGAAAGTCAAATACATTCAACAAAGCTAATTGAACCAAATGATAATCAAACACATTCAAAAAAAGCTTTTTGAATCAAATTAAAGTCTGATGCATTCAACAAAGCTAATTAAATCAAATGAAAGTCAAACACATTCAAACAAATCTAATTGAATCAAATGAAAGTAAAACACATTCAAATAAATCTTTTTGAATCAAATAAAAGTCAAACACATTCAACCAAAGCTAATTCAATCAAATGATAATCAAACACATTCAAAAAAAGCTTTTTGAATCAAATTAAAGTCTAATGCATTCAACAAAGCTAATTTAATCAAATGAAATTCAAATGCATTCTACAAATCTAATTGAATCAAATAAAAGTCAAATAGATTCAAACAAAGCTGATTGAATCAAATGAAAGTCAAACACATTCAAACAAAGCTTTCTAAATCAAATGAAAGTCAAATGCATTAAACAAAGCTAATATAATCAAATGAAAGTCAAACACATTCAAGCAAAGCTAATTCAATCAAATGAAAGTAAAACACATTCAAACAAATCTTTTTGAATCAAATAAAAGTTAAATACATTCAATAAAGCTAATTAAATCAAATGAAAGTCAAACACAGTGAACCAAAGCTTTTTGATACAAATTAAAGTCTAATGCATTCAACAAAGCTAATTTAATCAAATGAAATTCAAATGCATTGTACAAAGCTAATTGAATCAAATGAAATTCCAACACATTCAAACAAAGCTAATTGAATAAAATGAAAGTCAAACACGTTCAAACAAAGCTTTTTGAATCAAATAAAAGTCAAACACATTCAATCAAATCTAATTGAATCAAATGATAATCAAACACATTAAGAAAAAGCTTTTTTAATCAAATTAAAGTATAATGCATTCAACAAAGCTAATTTAATCAAATGAAAGTCAAATGCATTCTACAAAGCTAATTGAATCAAATGAAAGTCAAATAGATTCAAACAAAGCTGATTGAATCAAATGAAAGTCAAACACATTCAAACAAAGCTAGTTGAATCAAATGAAAGTCAAACACATTCAAACAAAGCTTTTTGAATCAAATTAAAGTCAACCACATTCAAACAAAGCTAATTAAATCAAATGCAAGTCAAACTCTTTCAAACAAAGCTTTCTAAATCAAATGAAAGTCAAATGCATTCAACAAAGATAATTTAATCAAATGAAAGTCAAACACATTCAAGCAAAACTAATTGAATCAAATGAAAGTGAAACACATTCAAATAGAGCTTTTTGAATCAAACAAAAGTCAATTACATTCAATAAAGCTAATTGAATCAAACGAAAGTCAAACAAAGTCAACCAAAGCTTTTTGATTCAAATTAAAGTCTAATGCATTCTACAAAGCTAATTGAATAAAATAAAAGTTAAACACAATTAAACAAAGCTAATTTAATCAAATGAATGTCAAACACATTCAAGCAAAGCTAATTGAATCAAATGAAAGTCAAACACATTCAAATAGAGCTTTTTAAATTAAATGAAAGTCAAATGCATTCATCAAAGCTAATTGATTCGAATGAAAGTTAAACACATTCAAATAAAGCTTTTTGAATCAAATTAAAAGCAAATGCTTTCTACAAAGCTAAACGAATCAAATCATAGTCAAACACATTCAAACAAAGCTAATTGAATCAAATGAAAGTCAAACACATTCAAACAAAGCTTTTTAAATCAAATAAAAGTCAAACACATTTCAACAAAGCTAATTAAATCAAATGAAAGTAAAACACATTCAAACAAAGCTTTCTGATTCAAATGAAAGTCAAATACATTCAACAAAGCTAATTGAACCAAATGATAATCAAACACATTCAAAAAAAGCTTTTTGAATCAAATTAAAGTCTGATGCATTCAACAAAGCTAATTAAATCAAATGAAAGTCAAACACATTCAAACAAATCTAATTGAATCTAATGAAAGTCAAACACATTCAAAAAATCTTTTTGAATCAAATAAAACTCAAATGCATTCAATAAAGCTAAATTAATCAAATGAAAGTCAAATAGATTCAAACAAAGCTGATTGAATCAAATGAAAGTCAAACACATTCAAACAAAGCTAGTTGAATCAAATGAAAGCCAAACACATTCAAACAAAGCTTTTTGAATCAAATTAAAGTCAAACACATTCAAACAAAGCTAATTAAATCAAATGCAAGTCAAACACTTTCAAACAAAGCTTTCTAAATCAAATGAAAGTCAAATGCATTCAACAAAGCTAATATAATCAAATGAAAGTCAAACACATTCAAGCAAAGCTAATTCAATCAAATGAAAGTAAAACACATTCAAACAAATCTTTTAGAATCAAATGAAAGTCAAATACATTCAATAAAGCTAATTGAATCAAATGAAAGTCAAACACAGTGAACCAAAGCTTTTTGATTCAAATTAAAGTCTAATGCATTCAACAAAGCTAATTTAATCAAATGAAATTCAAATGCATTGTACAAAACTAATTGAATCAAATGAAAGTGAAACACATTCAAACAGAGCTTTTTGAATCAAACAAAAGTCAAATACATTCAATAAAGCTAATTGAATCAAACGAAAATCAAACACAGTCAACCAAAGCTTTTTGATTCAAATTAAAGTCTAATGCATTCTACAAAGCTAATTGAATCAAATAAAAGTCAAACACAATTAAACAAAGCTAATTAAATCAAATGAATGTCAAACACATTCAAGCAAAGCTAATTGAATCAAATGAAAGTCAAACACATTCAAACAGAGCTTTTTAAATCAAATGAAAGTCAAATGCATTCATCTAAGCTAATTGATTTGAATGAAAGTTAAACACATTCAAATCAAGCTTTTTGAACCAAATTAAAGTCAAATGAATTCTACAAAGCTAAACGAATCAAATCATAGTCAAACACATTCAAACAAAGCTAATTGAATCAAATGAAAGTCAAACACATTCAAGCAAAGCTAATAAAATCAAATGAAAGTCAAACACATTCAAACAAATCTTTTTGAATTAAATGAAAGTAAAACACATTCAAACAAAGCTTTCTGAATCAAATGAAAGTCAAATACATTCAACAAAGCTAATTGAATCAAATGATAATCAAACACATTCAAAAAAAGCTTTTTGAATCAAATTAAAGTCTGATGCATTCAACAAAGCTAATTAAATCAAATGAAAGTCAAACACATTCAAACAAATCTAAATGAATCTAATGAAAGTCAAACACATTCAAACAAATCTTTTTTGAATCAAATAAAACTCAAATGCATTCAATAAAGCTAATTTAATCAAATGAAAGTCAAACACATTCAAGCAAAGCTAATTGAATCAAATGAAAGTAAAACACATTCAAATAAATCTTTTTGAATCAAATAAAAGTCAAACACATTCACCCAAAGCTAATTGAATCAAATGATAATCAAACACATTCAAAAAAAGCTTTTTGAATCAAATTAAAGTCGAATGCATTCAACAAAGCTAATTTAATCAAATGAAAGTCAAATGCATTCTACAAATCTAATTGAATCAAATAAAAGTCAAATAGATTCAAACAAAGCTGATTGAATCAAATGAAAGTCAAACACATTCAAACAAAGCTTTCTAAATCAAATGAAAGTCAAATGCATTCAACAAAGCTAATATAATCAAATGAAAGTCAAACACATTCAAACAAATCTTTTTGAATCAAATGAAAGTCAAATGCATTCAATAAAGCTAATTTAATCAAATGAAAGTCAAACACATTCAAGCAAAGCTAATTGAATCAAATGAAAGTAAAACACATTCAAATAAATCTTTTTGAATCAAGTAAAAGTCAAACACATTCAACCAAAGCTAATTGAATCAAATGATAATCAAACACATTCAAAAAAAAGCGTTTTGAATCAAATTAAAGTCTAATGCATTCAACAAAGCTAATTTTATCAAATGAAAGTCAAATGCATTCTACAAAGCTAATTGAATCAAATGAAAGTCAAACACATTCAAGCAAAGCTAATAAAATCAAATGAAAGTCAAACACATTCAAACAAATCTTTTTGAATTAAATGAAAGTCAAATGCATTCAATAAAGCTAATTGAATAAAATGAAAGTCAAACACAGTCAACCAAAGCTTTTTGATTCAAATTAAAGTCTAATGCATTCAAGCAAAGCTTTTTGAATCAAATGAAAGTCAAATGAATTTATTCAAGCTAGGTAAATCAAATGAAAGTCAAACACATTTAACTAAAGCATTTTGAATCAAATTAAAGTATAATGCATTCTACAAAGCTAATTGAATCAAATGAAAGTCAAATGCATTCTACGAAGCTAAACGAATCAAATGTAAGTTAAACACATTCAAACAAAGATTTTTGAATAAAATGAAAGTCAAATGCATTGTACAAAGATAATTGAATCAAATGAAAGTCAAACACATTCAAACAAAGCTAATTGAATAAAATGAAAGTCAAACACGTTCAAACAAAGCTTTTTGAATCAAATTAAAGTCAAACACATTCAAACAAAGCTAATTGAATCAAATGATAATCAAACACATTCAAAAAAAGGTTTTTGAATCAAATTAAAGTCTAATGCATTCAACAAAGCTAATTGAATCAAATGAAAGTCAAACACATTCAAACAAATCTAATTGAATTCAATGAAAGTCAAACACATTCAAACAAATCTTTTTTGAATCAAATGAAAGTCAAATGCATTCAATAAAGCTAATTTAATCAAATGAAAGTAAAACACATTCAAATAATCTTTTTGAATCAAATAAAAGTCAAACACATTCAACCAAAGCTAATTGAATCAAATGATAATCAAACACATTCAAAAAAAGCTTTTTGAATCAAATTAAAGTCTAATGCATTCAATTAAAACTAATTTAATCAAATGAAAGTCAAATACATTCTACAAAATCTAATTGAATCAAATAAAAGTCAAATAGATTCAAACAAAGCTGATTGAATCAAATGAAAGTCAAACACATTCAAACAAAGCTTTCTAAATCAAATGAA